>NC_088644.1:33922396-34053396 GCF_964019385.1 Sycon ciliatum
AAAAATAGTAGCTGGTCAGTAGGTCCAAAAGAGACATAATGGTGCCGGCTGGCCTCCATGGCAACCCTATACTATCACAGGGCCACTTGAAACAGACCCGAATGCATCGTAAGCACTTCAGCCACAGTTTGACTGGCCAGTAATAGTAGATACCAGTCACAAGGGAATGATAATAGTAAGTAAGTATAACTCTCTGCCAAAGTGAGGATCAGCTCTACATACCTTTTCCTTTCCGACAGAGACGATGTCCTTCAACCACTGGAGCAAAAATGGATTAGAACAATGACAGACGATCGGTATTTCAGCAGGAGGAAGAGGCAGTGAAAATTCCAGCAATGTTTGGGCAGCACAAACTACAAACGCCAAGTGCTTCTCCTCGAATGCTCTGGAGCAGTATCCGGAATGCTGTCAAATACACATGCTGACAGATAATGTATGTTCAGAACTCATTACCTTCCACGACTAGTTGCTTGGGAAGGAGGTCTAGAGACATCCCACCGCCAATCGGTTGCTGGTTCAGGGATGTTTGTGAGCGAGAGAGCGGCCGCACCTTGGACAGGCTAGCCAGCTGCTCTTCCAACAATTGGTTTGAATACCTCTACGAATGCATGGGACATCACATGTTAGCACAGGAGCAAGAAACAGAATATTAGCGTATTGAAAGGAGACTGAATGGACAAATAGACACAAGTAATGAGAAAGTGTCCACCACTGTAACCAGACAGTACGAGTCACACTACAATACAGTCACAAAGTGCAGTGACGGCTAGTCACACTACAATACAGTCACAAAGTGCGACGGTTAGGGACCAAACTGACAGAGTACAGATATGTCTCTGTGAATACGAGCTATTAGGAAATTGAGGAGACGTGTTAAAGCTAGGTGTCAGATCATTAAGTTTTAATGACCGGACACCTAGCTTTAACACATCTCCTCATTTTTTTCTCATAGTTCGTATAAACTTGTCCCTTGCCCTTTCTATATCACTGGCTCGGCAAGTGTCATGGTGCATTGCCTATTGTTTCAATCGTCTATAGTTCACAGCTGAATTGCCAGCACTGTGGGACCATGATGGGAGACTTTTGAAGAAAACTACAACCAAGTTTCAGATTTTGTTACAGTTTGGCTGCATACGACAACCAGAGAGCGACAATGACATGGCTCGGATGTTATCTAGTCCTTCTCCTTGTGCCAATAGATACACAGATACACAGACACACAAACACACACACACACACACACACACCACACACCACACACACACACACACACACACACACACACACACACACACACACAACACTGAAAATACCACAACTGCTAGACACTGGAAAAAGTCATTGACAGATGTTCTGAGCATGCAAACGGTGACTCATTAATAGAGAGGTTCCGCACTACGTGAAGTTGAGCAACTTTACGTTAGTGGACAGGGAAAACCCGTAAATTCGCGAGTTTGCATTCCACTTGCGGAACGTTGTGTACGTAGAGTATGTAGATAGGGCTCTGATAACGGAGGTGCTCCGTATGTGGATTGGGGTACAAATTGTATGACTCTCCTCAGGTTGACCCGGCCGCGTTCCGAGTTATCAAGGGCAGCTACGTGATTTGAAAACTCCGTCTGGCAGAACACAGATCCGCATGCAGTGTACGTAAGACTTTCCGTAGATCGACTACGTTTTTACTAACGTAATCACGTTATACGTAACCTCTCTATTATCATTTTTAAATGCAAAAGAAATGATTCTTAGTTTGCTTACAGACGATTCTGGCTGTGGCGGCACCAGCTTGACATTACACAGCTCAAGCACCTTTTCGAAGGCGGACGTGAGGAACGCCTTCAGCTTTACTTCCTCCTGGAGACGATCACAGTGCGGAGAAAATTGAGAATCAAATGCTGTACTGGCAGTCATCCACTTGTACCAGTACTGTACGGGCAGCACTGTACATGCACATCATTGCAAAAGCAGTACAATGATTCTTTATCCACTGATGATGTTGTTCAGAACAACGAAACGTCTGGAGAAGTATCGTTAATATTTCTATCTTTATTTATCGAATATGCCACTCTTTGGTCTAGAAAGAATACTTTTTTATATTACAATGAGAGTGGATAACCAACGGCTTGTCCACAAACTCTTTGATGCGACCATGTATGAGTATATGTATGTGCTTATCGAACTGTACTGATTGTGGTTACCTGGGCTTGTCATGCAGCCTCGGTGACACGTAGACTGAGCTGCAAGTACCCTGGCTCAAACTCATTGTACAATACTCTAATTTCAGAAATTTTCGGTGCTCAATATTTTCGGTATGAGGGCAACAGGCCAGGTTAGGTGAACAGAAATTTTCGGTATATAGAAGCAGTTCCCTATTGGATTATGTGTGTTAGTGTTTGTTCGGTGTATTGAAATTTTAGGTATGAAACAGGCGCACCGAAAGTACCGAAAATAAAAGTACACCGAAAATGTGTGAAATTACAGTATACAGTAATCCATGCACGTGCATAGCAAACAACACGACGGCTATACGGCTTGCCTGTGAGTGTGCACTGGGGGGGGGGGGGGGGCAACATGGGCTGGTACATGTCAGAACAGTGTAGCCATGAAGGCATGAGTACCAGAGCTGGTATAGCCCATGTGCGCACTCAGCACAGGCAGGCTGTACGGTAAGTACTGCACACAACAAGAGCGTTGCCAACCGTATTTCCCCGAAAATATGTCCCACCTTTTCACACTAAACTTCAAGGGCAAAGAAGGGGATGTGCCTTGCAATCAAGTGTGACATCCTACTTATCGGTGAATAGATTGAAACAACATGGGTCAAACCTAAAAGTGGGGGTGCGACTTATAATCGGGGAAATATGGTAGTAACTGCAGCCATGCAGTGGATATTGACAGGCAGCGTGGTGCCAGATAGTTTGGCGTCGACATCATTTATTTGCAGATCTCTGTGGCAATCTTTGTAAACAACACCACATGGCCCTATTGTCAAACAAATACATGATAAGTATTATGTAATTGACCCGCTTCTTACATTCTTGTGCAGCAGGGCTCCACTAAGGAGTTGCGGTGTGGTGCTGAGCGCGTGCAGCTTCACAGTTGTCAGTTCATACGAAAACCTTGGAACGCTGCCTGCCTTACTATCCAGGGGCTTGTAGGGCGATATTCTCAGCTGGACCTAAACACAAAATGGGCAGTGTGATGTCAATGCAGAGTGCAGCTCTGGGAGATCCTATCACGCGAGCCACTAGCAACGGGCGCTGTGCAGCTCTTGACCTGCGCTCTCGTTTGAGCAGGCTAATTTTTTTAAAATGAGATCAGATTTCACTGACCAGCTTCAATGTCAATAATTCAATAGAGAGGTTCCGGGGTACGATTTTCCGTGCCAAAATCCGTATGGGCGCTACGGATTTTTTCCAGGCGTGCTCCATACGATTTTTCGGCACGGAGAATCCGTGTGGACTGGCTTTCATACGAACCATGTTTCGTATGGAGATTTTGCGTCATCGGGTGCAGAAAGATTTTTCGCGTACAAATTTGGACCGAGAAACATCGATTTTCCGCGGGAAGTTTTGATTTCGGTACAATTTTTCAAAATAAAAGGCATAGCGCGGGAATGTGACGTGTTTGCGATCGTAACCTAGACAATGACGGCAAACACATAAGTTCCGTACTTCGGAACATTTCACTGCTCGAAAACGACGTATAAAAAATCCGTAGCGCCTCTACGGATTTTGGCACGAAAAATCGTACTCCGGAACCTCCCTAATATCAATCCAATAAGCAGGATCTTTCAACAGTTCAAGACAGAAAAAAACTTTACAAAAAAGATAAAAGATCTGCGCCGTCCGGGAATCGAACCCGAGTCACAAGAATGGGAATCTTGCATGATACCACTACACCAACAGCGCTTTGGTGGGAATGCTCTGGCCTACTGAATATAATATTATTGATATTAGCAGCCACATACATACATAGGAGATGGTTCGTTATAATATAACGAACCATCTCCTATAATAGGACACATAAACAAAGTCAAAAACCAAAACGGGAAATCGTTATATAATAGGACACATAAACAAAGTCAAAAACCAAAACGGGAAATCCCCACAACGCATATATTGCGCAGCTCATGCCGCAACTGTCTCAAATTTTCCGATGGGACGTACGATGCGATGTACGACTTTGACCTTCTTTGCAGAAAAGTTGTACAAAGTTATACTGTTCAAGAGTTCCTTGTAGATTTGTAAATGTTGTAACCAGCCACACGACTGCCACGGTGACGCACTCGCCAGTATTGATCTTTGAACCATATCAGCAAGGCAACGTAGAATCGCTGACTTCTTCTGTGAACGGTATTTCGCAAGTTCGCGTCGCATCATGCATCTCATCGCAAAAAAAGATTCATTGGTTGAGTAACAGGGAAATCCAACCGTCATATTATCCAAAGGCTGCAAGGTCACGAATAAGTCGGAATAACCCACCGTTATGCCATACAACTGTGTAGGCAGGTCCGTGATTGCTTTGTACACACTCTGAAGCATGCCTCATGATCGCACCCACCTGTGTGTATAATACGACGTGACTACAGTACTGATGTAAGAAGTTTGAATATCGCTGACAAAAAAACAAGTACCCAGTGCTGGAAGCCTTGTGATGTATGCCTGTACACTCTGGGGTCTACGAACTCTTTAGACACTGTATAGCAGGAACTTTTCGGACGGAAACATTTTCGGACAAAGCCGAATTTGGACCTTTCGTACGGATTTTATTTTCATACAGTGCTGCATGCTAAATGCACGTGTTCGCATGCGGTATAACAAGAGTGAAGAGTCCATAAGCAGTTTATGCACTCTTGGGTATAATTGTATCGTGCGCATGTATTGTGTACATAACTTCACAGGAACAAATTTTAGTACGGAATTAATTTTAGTACAAAAAGAGGCCGTGAACGAAATCGTACGAAAATACTTTCTGTCCGAAATTTTCCTGCTATAGAGTAGGTGCGTAGCCGCTCAGAGCAGGATAAAACTCAATCGGAAATCCTCAGCAATGCAAAAAAAGCCATCGGTAAGTTACCTTCATTTGCAGCTTGCGCACGGTGACACCGGCCTGGACTTGGCTGACACTACCCTTGTACTGACCCATACATGTGCAGAGAAACACCAGTGGTGCAACACCATCCAAACTCCACAGGTTGAGCTCAGCAGTGATCACCTGCAGTCGCAAGACAAACAACGGTGGAAAATTGGAACACGTGCGGAACATTTTGACTTAAAATGAGCAGGTTTTTAGTGCATTGCATCTTGCAGGTACATGTGTCACTGCTACACCATGATATTCACTAGTTTGAGGGAAAGATGTTTCAGTCAAATGCAGCTAAGCACCCTTTTCACGTGCGCTGCACCATTTGTCTGAACACAAACTTAACTGAACAGAGGCTACTCATCAGTTACAGGCCTCTAATGCCATGTGCAATTTGCGCCACTCTCTTCAAATTGTGCCGTACCAGTGTATCTCGGGAGTTTCCTTCGTAGCGAAGCTGTGTATCGTTGACAGCGGGCATGCATGAGCCACTACTCATTCCGTCCAGACTGATCTTCCATGCAACCTAACAACGCAGCAGCAGCAGCAGCAGCAGCAGCAGAGCAGGAGAACAATGTACTACATGTACTAGTATGATGGAACGCAATTGCAGAAACCAAAGCAGACTGGCCTAAAAGTCCGGAATTCATTCTCACAACTTCGTGGCGCACATATACATGTACCGTATTTTCCGGGGTGTTAACCGCACCGGGGTCTGAGCCGCAACCCCCCCCCCCCCCTTTTCTAATCCATAATTCGTAGTTTTGTTGACATTCAGTGTTTAAGCCGCACGTCAGACTTTGAATTTTGTGGTAATCTGACTTTAATAGTGGGTATAGCACTATAGGTATATACAAGATATTTCCAATGGTTTAAAACGGTTGAGATGCAAGACTGAAGGTCCACAAAGGTTGCCAAGTGTGTCCTTCACTCAGAACTGACAACATGTAGAAGCTCCGTACTACATATAGTACAATGATGGATTGCAGTACAGGAAAAGTAGCTGAATGACACCATACATGCATTATATGTATGGAGTGCTGTAGTGCTGGTTGATTCACATCCAGCACTCGGAGTCTAAGCTGCAGGTGCGATTTTGAGGTATTTCGTTTCTTTTTTAAAGTGCGGCAAACACCCCGGAAAATGCGGTATTTACAAAACGTACTATGCTCCTTCACCCCGGCTTGGCTGAGCACTCTTTCTGGTCCGCGGCAAAGTTATCTGCTCTTGTGCAAAGCGCGCTGCATTTATCACCGTGTGAGCACTTTAGCTTTGATGCGCGGACCGGGCATTTTAAAAAGCCTGTGTTGTTCTTCACTAGACTTCAGTGATTGCAATCCGTTTGGCCGGTGACTCTGAGCTCTGCTGCAGAGGTCTAATAAACTTGAAATTTGTCCGGCAAGGAATTACAGAGTCGAATGGAAGATGCTGACAAGATATGTTTACCAATCGTATTTTTTGCTGTTCCCTGAGTCACATCTTCAAACCTCTCTTTGGTCTATTCTCTTGCCATTCGGACATGAATTCGAACGCCGTCTAGCAAGTCCAATGACACATTGTCACACTGCAGGGCATGAACAACCGACACTGACACACGTCCGGCTCGGCTTACTAGGCTTCATGAGCTAGGGTGCCTGGGTTGTTGAGAACACTCCACATCACTGGCCCACGGAAAACGGTTTTCAGTTGTTGCGTGTTTCGGCGCTTGATGTTAATTGCAAAGCCCACCTTTATTTTCATTTCTTCTATCCCACCTACCCATGGACAGGAAACAGAGGCCAATGTAGTGGGAGTTGGCAATGATACCTATTTTCCGGAATCTAAGCCGCCCTGGACTATAAGGCGCGTGTACATGTAGATATGTTTGTCACGAATACAGACATCTATTCTAGTTATCACCATTATTAATTTGACCATCGTACTACATGTATAAGCCACACCGACAGGGGGGGGGGGGGGGGGGGGGGGTTACTGGTGGTTACAGGGGGGGGGGGTTACTGGTGGTTACATAGTCATTACAGGGGGGGGGGGGGGGCTACTGGTGGTTACAGGGGGGTTACTGGTGGTTACAGGGGGGGGGGGTTACTGGTGGTTACAGGGGGGGGGGTTACTGGTGGTTACAGGGGGGGGGGTTACTGGTGGTTACAGGGGGGGGGGGGGGGGGGTTACTGGTGGTTACATTACAGGGGGGGGTTACTGGTGGTTACAGGGGGGGTTACTGGTGGTTACAGGGGGGGGGGGTTACTGGTGGTTACAGGGGGATTACTGGTGGTTACAGGGGGGGATTACTGGTGGTTACAGGGGGGGGGGGGGTTACTGGTGGTTACAGGGGGGGGGGGGATTACTGGTGGTTACAGGGGGGGGGGGGGTTACTGGTGGTTACAGGGGGGGGGGGGGGATTACTGGTGGTTACAGTGCGCCCTATACTCTGGAAAACACGGCACTCGTTTCCACTCCCTTAAACTTATGAAAAGGTTACGTCGGAGTTACATGCATGATTTTAAAAAATTGACACTACATGTACACGAGTACAAGTAGGCACTATAGAGTATAGTCACTAGTGGTCTACACTGTACACACTGCCAGGCCTTGCACTGCACGACTGGAGTTGACTAGGTTTGCAATATTTTTTGAAACTATGTGCATTGTTTGCAATGAATAATTGAAATTGCGAATTGTGGATAGGATAGGGCAACCGCCTCCGGGCTATGGATCATGATTGGCGGGATTGCTTTTATAAACGTACTTCCAGCTGCACACATATTTAACATTACTCCGAAATACTTTGCAGTCGCTACTGGAAATGTGCCCCACCTTTTTCTCCGCTGATTGCTTGATCAGAAGTTCATTTAGCTCCTTCCTGACAGCTTTGGCCACCCACGTGTGCCAGTGGTCTGGGCAGTTCGCGTGCAGCCATTCTATAAGGAGGAGAGGCTGTAAGTTCACCTTGTCCCAGCACTCTGCGTACGTTGCACCACCGGGCTTGGAGAAAATCCGAAGCCTCCTTCGCTTCTCATTCACCGTCGTATAGAAGTCTTTGACAAGGGTGACACCCGCCGCTCCGACACTCTGGAAACCGACTAGTTTGTAGAGAGCGAATAAGCCAAGCGTAGCCAGGAGCACGGAGAATATTCCGAACACTGCAGCAGAGTAGATGTAGTAAAATGTCTCGCTGACGAACTCCCATACCTCGGACAGCATCTTTCCTAGCTGTTAGCGTCTCCAGCGCTCCCAGCAAGGAATGCCAAGGAAGGCAGCCCGTAAATCTATCGGTAGCGCTTATTCGGCCAGTTGGGATTCTGGTTTCTCTCTACTTCAGTAGTGTAGTAGCTCTCCTTTTCACCACATTTAGACAGTATCGTTCTGTTCGTTCCTCCAGTCCACCGTGATCCACGACACGAGTCGATCATCTCATGCCGCTGAGCGCAATGAATGGCGAAAATGATTACAAATCACTGACACTGACACACATGCAGAGTCTTGAGTAGGCAGGCTGCATCACGTGAACGGGGCACTTCAAACCCTGGCCTGGGCCTGTGTGTTGCCGTTGGGAGGGACTCTGGTCCTTGAGTGGAATCCAGAAACTCTACAAACTATGACAGGCGTTGTGGCGTGCAAGAAGCAAAGAACGATGATTTTGTGATCAGAATAAAACGAGCGCTAGCGCTAGCGATGCAAGTAAAGACCAAAAACACCATGAGCACAACGAATAACCGAACTCCCTCGGACCTCAGATCGGGATGTAACATTGTTGTTGTGGCGCTGCATCTGTCTCTGACTAGACTGTCGCGTGTCGGTGCAGTGTCACCTTCTGACTAAATAAATTACTAGTAATGTGACATAATAATACGGCGAACATTTTAACCATTGTGGCATTGATAACTAAGTTACTTTGGCCGTGGATGCCATAATTTATTATGCGCGCGCGCGACTTTCGTGTTTGAAAAAAAACCTCACCAGACAGCTAGCATAACCAAGAGGCAAGACTACCGTTCACTTACGTAGACTAGATAGCATAAGAGGTTGTGTGAAAGAAGTCATGTTAGTAGTCAGCGGAACTGCTTAAGTTATGGGTTATACTTAGAGGGTTAAAAGTACAGTGGAACCGGTGATGGGCGCTAATGATTGTACAATACAAAGTGAGTTGCTAGCGCACTGTGCCGCAACTTTGCCAAATCATCTCAACTGATCATGCACTCTGATCGCATAACCGGGGAAATCTCAGAAAGGGAGTAGACCGGGCACAACATTTCATCAAGGAAAAGGAGGTCGCAAAAATGTCGGCTCAACTGGAGACCATGAAAATTGCGGTGCATGTAACAAAATTTAAAATGTAGCACAGGGCGGAGAATTAGTGTGATGTTATACATGTATGTACCACATGCATGCCTTGTGATCCGGCAGAGCTTTATTACACAGTATGACACATTTTATCAGAGGCTGGTGGAACAAAATGGTGACGTAGGGGGCTAGTAGTGGAAAATGTGACTAAGCATCGCACTGTGAGCCGCTCAACGGTGGCTAAATGATTCGTCTGATCACTCCAAAACAGTACTTTTCACACAATGTGTAGCAGACTAAGTTATATCAGTGTTGGGTGCTGCATGAATGCGATACTCGAAGTATGTGTATGGACGTAGGGACGTAGAACGTTTGCCCTAGTTGCACACGTCAGTTTTGTTGACCCATGGCGTCCAGTATCCATTGAAGTTCTTGGGATTGGCGGCAGGTTGCGAAGCGGTGTGGCCATCAGGCACAGCATGCGCAATGTATTGTGTTTGCAAATGTGCCGTCAGCTGCGTCACAATGGCTGTTTCAGACGTGGCCAAATTGTTCCTCTCCTCCGGATCCTCCCGCGGCTTGAACAAGTAGACGGTATGATTGGCTGCGTCGGGCCCCAGAATGTCCAGGATGTCGGGCAAGTCACTGACCAGGGGTGCGGATATAGCATCGTGCAACAACGATCTATCCCCTTCCCAGCTGGGTTCAGGGTACCAGCCGTCCGGCGCACCGGGCCCGATTAGCAGCTTCCACTCGCCACTGCGCAGGCCCGCATATCCACAGCAGCCCTTGTCACCACCGGTCGCTAGGGGATCATAGTTGTGCAGGATTTCGGTACGAGGTGACTCGCCGCTTCCTGTGGACAGGATCGGCCATAGATCATGCCCATCTAGCGGCAGTGTTCCTTCAGTGTTGCCTCCTGCCGCGGCAATGATCGTGGGAAACAGGTCGGTGGCGTGCATCATAGCGGATGTGTTCTTGTTGCTGACGTCCACACCGGCACCGTGAACAAATGCAGTGCCGCGTACTCCACCGTCCCACAGCGTGTGCTTGCTACCTCGTAGTGGCCAATTCACAGCACCAATACCGCTGAATGTGACATTCACAGGCCCGCCGTTGTCCGCAGTGAATACCATCAAGGTGTCATCCCACAGCCCTAACTCCTTGAAGAGGTCGGTCACGTTTCCGATCGCTTCATCCATGCAGCTCACCATACCGGCGAACTTGCGCCGATTCTTGTTCTCTATGTGCGCGTACGGCTTGACATAGTAGCTGTCGGGTACCTCCTGAGGTGAGTGTACATTCTGGAATGCCAAGTACAGAAACAGCGGCTTGCTGCTTTGACTGTTTGCGTATTGGCGCACAACGCGCTGTGCCTCGCGTGCAAACGTGAACGCCGAGTACGTGCTGTCTTTGGGCACCGGCTGTGTGTCATTCCGGTAGTCTATGCCGCCACTGGCCGTGTGCTCAAAGTAGTCCTCCGCGCCGCCGTAGAAGCCGAAGAAGGTCTCGAATCCGCGCGCCGTCGGAACGTGTTGCCAGCTGTAGAATCCTAGATGCCACTTACCGACCATGTGCGATGTGTATCCAGCCTGTACAATGGAGTATAATATCACAGAGAGGACGCACAAAGTAAGACACAAAATAATTGAAAATATACAGTCAGTCGTTCTTGGAAGAACGACGGCTGCATTCGTAAACCTGCAGCTGGTTTAGCCAGCATTGCCGACTAAGAATGCTTTGCTATTTTTGGGAAGTTGCATCACTTATGACCATGATAGTAAACTCAAATGTCACTTATCGGGTCACTTCAGGATGGAGCCCATGTTGCCTAACCGGTTTATTGTTTGCACGATTTTACTTGTTCATGTGACACAAAACAAACAGAATTGTATTGTGGCAATACTACTTCAGAAGTATTTAGTTACGCTGATGGGATTCCCCGTGGTAGCATACCAAATTATTGACTTCAAGTATTTCTGTTATTAACTTATTATCAAAATTCAGTACAACCAGTTTCGTCTTTTGAGGAAATATAGTACATGTACCGTAGAATCCCGCGGATAAGCCCATGGGCTTATCTGTTTCACAAGGACATTTCGGTGGGCTTATACGAGAACATGGGCCTATACGCGGGCATGGGCTTATACGCCGACACCAAGTTGTGCTATTGAAAGGTATCAAGGAAGTGTGAAGTACATTGCTGAAAACCACTGTGCAAACAAAAACAACCGATGATTGTGCTGAAATGTACGAAAAAAACTATAATGTGCATGACTTCGTACATGTACATGGTATGGCCAAGAGTCCATAATTTATGGAATCCCGGTATGACCTAGGCCCATGGGCTTGTACGATGAAGCTGTGTGATGTTCGAACAAACCCTGGGCTTATGCGCGGGCGGGCATGGGCTTATACGCGGGTGGGCTTATCCGCGGGATTCTACGGTATATCTTATACACGGCTCGGTTCAAGCCAAAGGATCTTGGAGCCGTGGAGGGCACCAGGAGAGCACAGCACCTTTCTGGTAGTGTGCCCTCCTGCCAGGGCATGTGCCATAGTCGAGTAAAGGTAAACCACGCAGCGTAGAGAAACTCCTAGCCGGATTCAAATCAAGTGGACATACAATGTATGAACTATGATCGCATCACTATTCATATGTACATTACTGTATGCACAGTACACACTACCTTCAGTATAGAGGTTATGTGAATGATGTCATGGTGGTGAGTCAGCGGATCCGCTTATAGGAACAAGACATTATATTAGTGTACGGCGAGAATTTTGTGGTTTCCATGGTTTAGCTTTGAGCTAGTGCATCGTGCTGTGCGAGACTTTGGCAAAGCATCTCAACTGATGACACAATCGCATAGCCTCTATACCGTGATGTGCGTTGTATTATGTTATTGAACATGTACAATAATGTGCCATTGCCACTGGCAGCCTGGTCTCTGCACGTGCAGGAGGCTTTATACCGGTGTGTGCCTCTACACATACTTCAGTGGTCGCCCACGGACGCCTGTTTCCTGCATGTACATGATTGTAATGTTACTACATGTAGTTGAGCTTGTTTTGTAGCTTTTCTAAGTGGCCTGCTTGAAGAGAACGTCAAGAATCAAGAGTTTGGGACCACTATACTACAACCAAGCATCATACCTGGTTCAGCTTCTCCGGTAGGAGAGTCTCGTTTGTGGGCAATGCGAACAGCTGATTGTTCGGGTAGACGTGGTGCAACAGTCCGTAGCGGATAGGATAGCGTCCCGTCAGAATGCTCGTCCGCGTTGGCGAGCACACGGGTTGCACGTAATAGTTATCCAGCGTCACTCCGTCCATTGCAAGCTTGTCCAGGACCGGTGTGCGAATCTCGGAGCCGTGGAAGCCCACATCGCCCCAACCCAGGTCGTCGGCGACCACCAGCAGCACGTGAGGCTGTTTGGCAGCCTCGCTAAACTGCCCATGACCAAGGCAAGCGGCGACGGCGACAAGAGTGAAGACACACCAGGAACGAATCATTTCGATCAACGAACGTCTTACCAATCCGGTTCTTCGCATGGTCGGTTGATGGGATACGGTTGCGTTAGTAGTGTATACTATCGGTAGTTGCTTTTCTGTGCCGCATCCTATGATTCCTATCTGATCGGAAATATTCAGGGTGTCGTGAAAACGCTTTCACGACTCCCTGATTGGTATCAGTCGGTCCGACCCAGCTAGGCTACTTGTCTTCAGTACTTGTTACTTACTTGTGCGAACTATTATTGTAAGTACATGTACAGTGCATGCTGGCAACTGAAATCCGACCCAATGCTCTACTACATGTACTATCCGTCTCTGTGCATGTGGTGGCCTGTGTGTCGCTTGGACGCCTACCGCCTTTACCATGTTTACCACGTTTACTTGAGACTTTCCACGGGCAGACTTGTTATGACAGTCATATCGATATCGTCGATCGACGACTAAAGAAGTAAGAGTATCGATTGGTGCATGTGTGGATAATATAGATTTTATCTATAATAATAGTATTAGTTACCAGTCACACCTGAAGATCGCCCAGAGGGTGAAACACTGCGTGACTACATGACAATGCTCCTCTCTTCCTACTTATAAGTTATAGTTATACTGTACTGACAATCTTTGTGTTGATATCATGATTGTGACTTTCAACTACATGTAATACAGTACTTGACTACCGGTATCACGAGTACTGTACTACATGTAGATCTACCGAAAGTGACTCTGAAATCATTATGTTCTAGGGAGGGTAGGTCCCCAGTGTGCACCGACAGCCCCAGACCACCCCAGTAAGCATCTTCCCCGTACGGCCGTGACTCTTGCCACTACGTAACCGTTGCATAGAGTCTTTAGAGATGATAGAGCAACTGCCTCCCCCTCGCAACATGAATCATGATGATAAATGTACCAGAACCATGTACATGTATGTGCATGCCAGTAGGCAGTACTGTGCAGAAAGGTAGACAGGTGCCATAGTTTCCATCTCTATGCTATGCCCTCACAAAGCACTTTGGAATGTTGTATCCACATTGCTGCAAAATGACAATAATACCAACACATCACTCAGTACAACAATTACATGTATGTACAATATACGCATAGATGCCGTTGGTGTTACGCTGGTAGCAGTAGCCAGCACAGTACGAGCGTACTGGCCATAAATTACCATACACTCCTGGAGGTTGAAGATCAATACGAACGTACGAAAAGAAAACACACTAATCACCAATACTGGCAAACCCATGCACTAGCTAGTAGCTACCTTCCACTGAGCTACACTAGCCACCTTCCACTGAGCTACACTAGTTACCATGGTAACTACAGTGTGTATGTACCAGGGAGTAGTAAATACTGTATTTTACTACTCCCTGGTATATACCAAAGACAGTGACAGAGCGCACTAAGTAATAGTTAGTTGACTAAGAGCGCACTAACGGTATTAGTTAGTTGACTAAGTACTGGCAAAGAAAATGAGATCCCATAATTGTACAGAGACTGATGATAACTGCAAACTATACGATGAATATGTGTGCTACAAAGAGGTTCTTAGAGCACATGATTACATGCCTCACATCCACTCTCTAGCTGCAGAGCACTAGCAGCAGCTGTTCCAGCCATGCAGTCTTGCTGAACTATAACATCATACATTGCATGTGAAAGAGTATGGTAGCCACCACACTGGACAGAACCCTACATAGTGTAACATTAGTTACATTGCAGTCTGCTGGCGCCGGACCTAGCGATGCCTGACATATTGATTGCCGCCGGGCATTGCACTGGGGTGTTCGTTTACTTCCAGCCCGGACATGCTATGCCTGGCTTGAGCAGTACATCAAGGACGCAGCAGGGGAGAATCACTGATCAAGCATTGGCGGCCAGGTCATATTCGTTGCCGCTTGCCACACACGGTTCAAAAGTCGTGTGCACAGGGCACTGCTCGGAACTCCCAGTAGGCGCCAGAACGGCATGCACTTCCGAGGCGCCACCATTCTCATGAGGCGTCGGCAGTTTCCGCAGCGCCAAAGCCCCATCAACTTTTGTGTTTTCTGCATACTCACTTTTCCCCTGTCGTGGAAATCCAGTAGCTTACGCATGGTGGGTAGAATGGTTGAATCCTGCATCACACAGTAGGTTCAAGCCAGTTCAGATTTTGGGATTAGCTGAGGGTGATCAGTCAGTCCTCTACAATAAAGTCAAGCCTGTGAATGACAGTGAATCGTAAATATTGATGCTACCTGGGGACCAAACAACCATTTCACAGCATATTATAAACATTACTGTAAAGTGATGAACTTGCGCGGCGTCACGGCAAATTTTGCGTTTCCAAGAAATCTGCAGGTTCACGATGAGAAACTTCCGAGACTTCTTACGTACATGTGCATGTATCTGTTCAGTTGCATAGTGTATTGTATTATACTATCAATGTGGATAGTGTATTGTATACTATCAATGTGCATAGTGTATTGTATACTATCAATGTGGATAGTGTATTGTATACTATCAATGTATACTTTGTGGCGATATAATTATATTCTGTACCTAGATAAAACAGAGAGGTTCCAGGCTGTCCAAGAGAGTGCTCAATACCGAGAGGCAGAGCTAGTTCAAACAATAAAAACGACGGGAAACACTTTTCCCGTCCTCGTATTGTCTGTACCTAGATACTATAATAGGCGGAAAGTGAAACAAGTGCAGCATAACACTGACAGAGCACTGAGACATTCAATGACCTGACACCTAGCTCCAACACATCTCCGAAGCGCTAATCCATTGTTCCACTCTCTGACTATTATAGTATCTAGTTTACAGTGGTGGACATATTCGGATGGAAAGCCAAAGATTAACCCTTTAAGAGCCACAGGAAATTTTCAAAATTCTGCATTTTTTCGTGTTCCTTGGATCATAGCTTCAGTTCTACTCACTCCATCCTCACAATCTAGGGCTTCCTGGAAAGGTCTCCGCGAGAGGAAGAGAATAAGGTCGATCATGATAGCCAGCACACCGTCTATCCAGCGCTAGATCGCAGCGACAGTACGAAAAATGCCCCAAATGCGTCCAATTGCGTCCCGCTCCAGATATTTCATTTTACTCGATCGTGGAGTTCCAATTTTTTCGCTGTGTACTCTTGACAATATCAACAGTGAAACCCGTGCAAATTCGAGTAAACCAGCGTGACGACAAGTCTCAAAATTCTCAATACTAAAGTCGCACTGCACGCTTTTGAAATTGCCGCGATCGCGGCTCAACTTACGAGTGATTTATCTCAGGAACCGTTGCTCGCAGCGCTTCGCGGAGTGTTTCTCCCGACAGGTGAGAGTTTTCTCTTCGCCCTGGATATTTCAATCACTGGATTTGAGCGAGATTGGACTGAGTTACGATCTTTTGAAGTTTTGCATTTGAATGCGTCGTTTACGAACGCATTCAAGTATGGGGCGGCTCTTAAAGGGTTAAGATTAAAAAGAGAGGGCCAAAAAGGAAAAAAACGATAACTTGTAAACATTTGATCCTCTCTCTTGCTCGGGCCTATATCGCGAAAATACTGGAGGTCAAAAACCAGTTTCTCTTCGATTTTGCTTCTAAATTTTCAGGGTTGAAGCGTCCTGAGGGTAAACTATCAATCGCGGCAGGATGTACTGTTGCTTTCACAGTATCTACTAGTCAGTATCGAACATATTCAATGATTAGAGGACACTGCCACATAAACTGTCTACAGTATGTTGCATGTGCTACACATGAGTTATATGTGTTGCTTGTAATTATCATGCACAGTCATCTAGTGCCTTGCTATGCCATCGCATGACACTCCATCCATGTACGGCTTACCTGCACATGACAAGCGTTCATGATCAACCAACCTATGTGGTCTAGCTTGTCATCCTATTGTACACATCCGGTTCTGGATCCTTCTATCTCCTTCTACTGCTTCTAGCACCTTCCGTCCAGTTCTGATAATCTGGAGTGATTTGCATTTCTTTGTTCTTGTTGTTTATGTTCCCAAGAAGTGAAGTTAGAATAGAATGCTCTCGCATGTTGGGTGTGTGTGCTCGAGATAAGTAACAAAGTTCAAGGATCGAACTTTACACAGTACACAGGCAAGACATTTTCATGGGTCAAGCTGGCCAGCTTACCGGGATCTGCCAGCTTCTCGCACTGGTGGACATTGTGCTGTGGAATGCTGGCATGGCTGCTCGACGGGCAGTTTCATCATCGTAACCCGCATCAGAGAGTGACTCATCATCGTTGACAATAGTGTACATGTCCTGGTGATCCGTGGATCTTCTGGTCCTTGCTGTGAAATGTTCATCTAATGATGGCACTGTATATGAACAGGAATAGGAATACAATATGGATACTGGTTTGCCTCTCAATGCAAATACCAGCGTCCATGATTATCGGCCATGTGTTTGACATGATACATTGTATTTGCATGTCATGGAAAACCTTACGCATGCATGCATAGTAGCATACACACACATAGACGTGGGCACACACGTATATAGAGATATGCACACGCACACGCACTTAGACACACAAACAAACACACACATAACTAAGTTCCATGCACATGTACACGCACATCCCCCCCCCTCATGCACTCACATGTAGACTTTTTGCTTAGGGGTCTGAGTTACGACCTCCAGCACGTTAAACATGGTCCACTTACTGAATGCGATCATGAAACCCGCTACTCTCCCACCAATGTCATTATGGTCACTGTGGAAGGTCACGTTGAGAGACCCATAGTAGCTGAAAGCCGAGCCCATATCCACAATGTCGCCGCAAACGCGCCGTATGGAGCCGTCCGACAGAGGATACTCGACGTGGTCCGCTAAACAGTTAAATGAGCCCTCCATTACTAAGTGTGTGAACTCGGAGTAGATCACGTAGAGCTCGGGAAACGCGGTGGTGAAGTAGAAGTGGCAGTCCATGTTGCTGAAGAAACCACACTGTCCTGTTGACACCCTGTTTTCGATATCCGATGCCAACTGCACCAGGCATGTTCCGTCGGTCTCGTTGCGACTCTCGTCGACTGGCACGCTGAAAATGGCCTGTTGGAGGAACGGATCGCCGCCACTCATGTACGTCATGAACTGGGGCACGCAGCCGCTGCGTTCCTCATCTCCTCCGGCACACGTGCATTTCGCTTTGGAATCCCCGTATGGAAATCTACAAGCAAACAGTTTGAAGCAAGACTTAGCCGAAAAGGGCTAGCATGGGTATAGAGGTACATCTCCTGTAATGCTAAAACATAAGGCTGGCCGCATGTGATTTCGTGCACACACACAGAGAGGTTAACCCAGTCTTTGCCATTGGACTTAGATTGCAGCGGCATTCTTTTGCCCAAGTGCTCATCATGGTTTGAGGTGTTTGACAGCTGAGATCACAGTTGGTCAGTATGATAATTATGACAGGTTCACCACTTGTAAGCATGGCTCACGATCGAATAATTCGAGCGTACTCTTTGCCACACGTCTTCGGTCTTTTTGACCATGGTTTCAACCTTGACTGTAGGTAGCCGGGTGTCGTGAAAGGGCTTTCACAGCTCCTGGATTTCAACGAGTTATCATGGCTGCGTTTTGCAGAGATGTATCAAAGCTGCTTTAGCTATTTTCTAAGCACAAATCTCAAGAACTGCAGTCTGCAAACGAGCTGTAAAAGCTATCAATGTTCAAATTGGGAGATTTTGCAGCCTTGGTGCCATAGCATTTAATATCTGAGTTTATAGGTTAGTGCATGGCAGGGAGGGCCTTTTATGGCTTGTTAGTGCCCGACAGGTTAGCCTGCGGGCCGTAGGCCCGCGGGCTAACCTGAAGGGCACAAACAAGCCATAAGGCCCTCCCTGCCATGCACTAACTATTTTAGAACGAGGTTACATAAGTTATCTCCCTTGCATTATGCTTGTGTACCCTTATATTGGGTAATTTATGGTTTGTGTGCAGAGAGAATTCGTGTGGTATGATAGAATATTTTCTTCTGGTAAAGCCTAGTTCACATTCGACGCAACGCCGACGGTACTGGACGTAAGGGCTTGTCGGGAGGGCTGGGGTGAGCTGTAAAATCCTGTACGATTCGTACGACACGACATGCAGCAGTCGTTGCGTTGTTCAACGTCGAACGGCGCGAGTCATAAGGCACGGTCCGTGACGGGGTGACTTTCGGGCCTAATTTCTCGTTTTTCGGGACTTCTTTTCAATTATTTCTCCTTGAAAGAAGCGGAATCAAGTTCACAATACCAGTTTTTCATGAAGACCAAAAAACTAGCCCTGAAAGTTGTAGCATTCACATAATAGCCCCATGAAATGATAGAATAGTTCGTCTGTCACGCTTCTGAACTATCCCTAAATGCAATAAGTGACATGAGATCTTATGTTGCTAAAATTCAACTAAAGTCGTGCTAGCCATTCTGTGAGTTATCATGGGAAGCGCAGTGTTCGAAATGCAAAAAAATCCAAGTACGAATCGGGAGTAGTCGGCGCACGACGCCGTCTCCTGTTCATTGCAGCCGTTTTGTATGCTTGCGTCCCCGTCTACGCCCGTCTACAGTATGAAAAGTTGGATCAATCCAACTCTTCCCGTCGCTTCCCGATCTGTACGGTAGTACGGTTGCGTTCCCGTTCCTGGTGTTCACATTGGACGCCGTCAGACGGTCCCGTCGCTTCCCGTCGATCCTTACGTCGCGTCCCGTCGCGCCCCGTCGAATGTGAACTAGGCTTAACTCAGCACCACTGAGGCCTACTAAAAGTAGAATAGAAGCAAATGAAATGCTGGGCTCTTATTGCGAGCTTCATTCTTATTCATAGCTTGTGGAGCTATTTAGGGGCTTCGAGAGCCCCTTTTTGAAACCGATAATGACTTTGATCTTCGGTTTTTATAGGGTTCTGCCAGCTGTTGACAAAGGAAAATCGTACAGATAAAAAGTACGGGAGGCAAAACCGTACACACTTCTGAAATGCGTAGCTTTTAGTAGTACACTGTACATTTTATGCAGAGTTCATTATCCGCACCGTACTATAATGTGTACAGGAAGTTGTACGCACATGTTTAGACAAAGTAGTAAAATTACGACTGAGCGGGCTTTAAAATCTGATAAGGCCCTTGGCAGGAATGTCGCTGATGGGTCGTTTCCTTTTTTCTTTTCTTTTTAACAGGACAACAATTATTTATTTGGGTAACAATGAGAAAACCAAAACAAAGGCAATCATTTCCTGGACAACGAGACGAGACAGACCTCGTTCTAAGCCATTTTAGGGGGCATTCGAGTTCACCTCATCAACTTTTGGAGAAACATGTTAGAATTCATTAGTTGAAGTATCCCAATAAAAAGGTTGCTGTCAGCCTCACCACTTTTCAGTGGAGTCATCATAGCAATGAGATTTTCTAAGCGTGCTTCCACGTTCACCAAAATGGGTTTCCCTTACGGTATGTGCAGGTTTTGTCGTAGGTACCACGGGAAATTCACACACAAAACAGTTTTCACGGGGGTATTCCAAACTCTTCTAAACTAATCCACCTCTCCCTTTGGATGACACCGTGCAGTTTCAAAGAGTTTTGAGGAGACTTTCATTTTCTGAAGAGGCCAATGACCTACCTCTTCAGAAAAACGAAACTCCTCGAAAAGTCACGGATAATTCGAACGCCCCCTTTGCCTTGTCGAGTCAACCTAGCCAATGTCTATATTCTGGAGGGGTAATCGAGCACGCCCCAAAGGCCAAACAACCCGTCCACAACGGGCACTACACCGCTGGACCATGCACCAAAAATAGCACTGCAACCCGGTGCAGGCATCATTATTGCAGTGAAACCACACAGATAAGACAAACTTTCGCTTTAGAAGAACTGATATTCCTAACTCTATTGGAAAAATCACTATGTATTCGTTGCCGGGGCATGAAATATGGATAAGAAGAACTCCCCTTATTGCGAACAAATACCATCGACCTTGGTGTTCCGACTGTTCGTCCTAAACTAAAGTCAAGAGGTTTGACTGTAGATCTACAGTACAGTACATGGTAGTAACGGTTACAGTGAAGGACAGGTGAAGGACAGGTGGCTAGGGAAAGATAGCAGCTCTATTGCCTTCTACTTCTAGAATCGACAATATTCTCTTACGGGTGAGCAGAAATACGACCAGCAGCCATCAGTACTAGTGCACATTGCAGTAGGATTCTGGTTAGTGGCAGCACTAGCGGTTGTTGAAGAGAGTTTCCTGTCAGGAGCTTCGTCATGGCGGCCGCCTTCAACGGTTGTGACGGAAATAACTTGTCGTGTAGTATTGCGGCCGTCGGGACCAGTCAGTCCTGATTTGGGACTGCAGTTATCCGACAAGGAATTAGTCCGTCGTAACAGGGACAGCTATTCGATGCAGTCTAGTCTGCTCAACGTTACTTACTAGTAGTAGAAGTTGGTGGTGTGCTCGCAAGCAAAGCCTACTACCCGCCATTCCTGCCAGGTGCTGGTCTGCAGCTTACTAACTGTTCGGCTTTCAAGCGACAGCGAACGATAGTACATTAATTTTGTAGTGCCAACTCGAATGCTGGGTGTAATGTTGCACCCTGGCCCTGCCTGAGGCTGCACTGGCGATACGACTTACGAGGAGACTGCGGGTTTTGCTGACCACGGAGACGACCGTAAAGCTGGGGAAGAAAATGAACGACCGTGTGGGCTGCTGCTTGGATCTGGCGCGATATATGGATACCACCGATAGTACCGACTACAAATAGTGCATTTATCAAAGTATCACCAAGGTGAGTCACGGCTGTTTGTAATCATGCCTTCATGGACTCAAGCCTTGAAGCCGTCACAGCCGAGGCGGCTGGGGCGGCTGAGGCCGCCCCACTTTTTCGGCCGTTTTTTTTTTTTTTTTTTTGGAGCACATTGCAACAAGGCGCGATGATCGCAGCTTAGCGCAAACATGACAAATCCTTGTCGTGGTTTGTTGCAGAATCAGAAAGTCTTTCATTGCAGTTACATGTACATGTACACTGAAATGGCACCAAATGCCTGGAAATGCTTGCAATTGGCTTCAATCTTTGAATTTTTTTCCTGGGGGAGGGTAATGTTTGTCCCGATCGTAGCGTCTTCTTGGTTTGTTGCAGAATCAAAAAGACTTTCATTGTAGTTACCGTACACTGAAATGGCACCAAATGCCCGGAAATGCTTGCAATTGGCTTCAATTTTTGAATTTTTTCCTCGGGGGAGGACCCCCCACTCCATGGCCGCCCCACCTCCAAAGTCGGTGCGACGGGCCTGCAGGTCTACCCTCATTAGTAGACAAATCCGGGACCGGTTTAAAAAAATGTTGTCTTGTTTTTATTTGTATAAACGAGTATTACCTACTATCCGGAGTTGCATACACGCGTTCGAGGCGCCAGGGGATTTTGGACCCTTGTCTACCATTGAGGTGTGTCTTGCAACAAATGTCATACCGTTACTACGGCGTTAGTAACGAGGGTAGACCTGTAATGATCATGATGATGGGCATATGTACTCAGTGAACAGTAAAAGAGGTTAGACACGTGACAGACCTTCGTAGTTTCGACGGAGAAGGCAAGGACGAAGCAGATTACCATCATACATTGGCTCAGTGTGCTCGGGAGACGCCGAGTTTCTCCTGCCTTATTCCGGGGAAAAAAACTTGAAGTTCCCTTTCCCGCAAGCTCCCAATGTAGGATATCCTTAGTCTCCTATTATGTGACTCCCGGGGAATGTAGCCTCTCAGTGGAACCAATGTCAAGCGGATACAACAAGTGATGATCAGGCCTGTGATATCACACAATGCAGTAGTATAATGCAGCGAACAGGGCAGGCCGGGCAAAGCCTCAACAGAGCAGGACAGGCAAAGAGAAATGTAGCAAAAATCAGTGCACGCTGAGTGCCTAGAGCCGGGTAATCATGTTCAAGTTGACTAGTGGTTCCATCTCTTTGATGTTGAGCAAATATATATATAAATTAGAGGAAGAGACCTGTGGTGATGTTCGAGGCACAGGCTATGAGTATCAGTCGACGGCATATGCTGATCATCGTAATTCCAGTAGGCATTGCTGCCGTGTGCACCATCGTGATCACTGGTGCTATACTGAGTCATCTGGGGGTAGTCTCTTGAGTCTTGGTGTGTGACAACAAGAGTCTTAACTTCAAGCAGGGGTGTCGGAACCACTACGGTCACTACGATATCGACTGTACCGGGCTCTATTTTTTTGCCCCAGTGAATCAATGAAAATGCATTCCCGAATTTTTCCTGGGAAAATGTTAGGGAAACTGGGCTCAACTAGCTCATATTACATTGCTTCAAAAATCACTAGATGAAACTTTTTATTGGTGCGGCTTTGGCCCCACCTGCCGCACCGGTACCGACGCCCCTGAATGTACATGACTATGTACATGGACATGTACATTGTACATGATATTGGGCACGTTTGATTACACACATTTCGGTCAATTCTAGACTGATCAGTGATTAGGTATGGTGGATGGCTGCATCATTCGACACAGATTCCGTCATCAGAATCGACGGAATCCAATTCCGTCGATTCTGAAGAGAGGGCGGAATTGCTAATTCCGGTCCCGCCAGAATTGATGCACTCTACGTACACGCCATGCTAGGTCCACGTGCTCGCGAGGGTGTATGGGATCCCACGTGATCCCCTTTTTACGATGTAACGTGCAGTCGTTCGTTTACTGACATGGCCGCAACTTGATCCGTTCATTCTGTTCATTCGAAACCTGGGTACAGAATATGTGACTGCGTAATCATAGTACTGTAAATGCCATTATCCTAACGAGGTGCATATAATTATAACGATTTCCCAAAATATGCACTTGGCACGTACATTGTGCGGGTGATCTTTCGGAGCCCGGGGGGGGGGGGGGGTCCACTTGGCATGTACATTGTGCGGGTGATCCTTATACCGGGATTTAATTTCCGGCCCAAGGGGGGGGGGTCCCCCGTCGGTTTCCGAGGAAGCCGTAATTTTTTTCGCTCCAAACTATTTTTCCGGGGTCCATCTACTCACAAAAAGTCGTTTTGCACACCTTTTTGCCCATCCCTGTACAACTGAGTCCAGCTATGTCCGCGCAGAGTTACCGTATTTTACCGGTTGTAAGTCGACCCCGGTTATTAGTCGACCCCCCTATCTGGAGGTCTCAATTCTGCGTTTTAATAAAGTTTTCACCCAAAGAAGCACTACTAACCACCTCCTGCTACTAACACCTCAACAAATCATGTAAACATTCCTTATTGGAGTCACCCGTGTTCGATTGGGAATAAGGGCCGAATGCTGCATCGCCACCTTTTCGGACCAAAACCAGTCGACTCAGCGTCCAAAAGACTACAACATATGGACCAATCGCGGTCCGTCCGTGCTTTTATAAGAACGAAAACGGCGCTTTTAGTGACTTTTCCTTACAAATCCCCATCTAGTAGGGCGCAGTCACCCAGTTTCGGTGGAAGTGTGCGAGTTCGATTGGGACTAAAGGCCGGAGGAAGGGAGCGTCTCAGCTCCCTCGGACCGAGACCATTCGACTCGTGGAGTCGTAGATCTACCCCGTAGCAACAAGAGTCCATGGACTCTTGGTAGCAATCATCAGCCTCTCTTCCAAGTCCGCAGAAAACTGAACTGCGAACAAATAGTTGAACCGTCGGAACCAGAGCCAGACAAAGGCCACAGCCAGCCTGAGCAGCGCAGCACAGAGGCAGATGTGATGACGTGTTTGAAATACAGTAGATATCGGTTATAACGTGCCCTTCTGATTTTTCACATTTTATCACTATAACCGGTATATCACTACAGGCGATTTTCAACTGCGCGTCATACATACACGTTATACACGTGTGGGTACTCGATCGCGCTAATGTAGCGTACTGATACGTGATGGATGCTACTGCACCTTCTCCAGTCTAGAGTGAAGAACGTCTTGGCCCAAAGGCATCATCCAGGAAGCACCAGACCAGAATACCCTATGAAAACACGCATGTGGCTCCAAATCGAGACATCAATGCCTCACACTCGTGTGTTGCTATCACTATAGACGATAATTTTTCTGCACAAATAGGTGTTTTGAATGGTCATTCTGTATCCTTATAGCCGATTTATCGCTATATACGATATATTGGTTATAATGATAATTTGACTGGCTTTTTCTTGTTTTGCTTTTGATATTTTCATTTTGTATCAATATAGCCGGTTTATCACTATGTCCGATGACTTTATAACCGATATTCACTGTATTCGAATGGCAAGACGGTATCCGTCGGGTCAATATTTTACTACTCCCCCTTTTTTGAACGACTTGCATGCTTGACTGTCTTCGAAGCTTCACCTGTGCTGTTGACGTCCGCATGCCTGTACATACTAACATAGATCGATGTGCAATAAATGCATTGCACTTTACCACAAATCAGGTGGGAATGTATGTGGCTGACTGACCAACCTGGTATTGACTGTTGGGTCAAAAGAAGCTTCATTCCAGCTGGAAACCAGGAAGATTCTCAACTTGCCTTTGCAGTTATCTCTTTCTCTTCATCTGTGCAGCTTACGTTGCCCATCTGCTAAGCTACTGTTGTGTGCGGCCCTGCGTTGGCGTAGAAATTTCTTTTTTTGTAGTGACTGATTGCTCCCGTGTTGGAATGCTGAATTGACAGAGGGAATACGTTTTCAACCTAATGGCTTCAAATCCACCCGAAATTAGACAACATGTTATCGACAACGCTGCGAAAGCGAAGGTCGGCATTGAGCATTACTATGACAATTTAATCAACCAGCACGAAGAAAGGCAGGCTCGGTGAGTTTTACATTTCAAGAATTCATTTCTTGTTTCGTATTTTTGGTGTGTTGTATGTTGCGGTGTGGGGTTTGTATGAGTGCAAGATCTTTCCGGCCTTTTTCCCCAGATGCAATCCATATTTTCAGCAGCCCACTAGTAAAATCCGAGGGCAAGGTTTTGTACTTCTGGCTTCTCCATCTGCTGTAACGGCGTTAGTTTCCCACTTGAAGTATTCTCATTTTTCTTTCAAAACTTTGACTCCTATTTTAAAGTACTGTATTGGCCTGCGGGCTCATTTAGTACTACATGTATAGCGTAAAGAAAGCCTTTTCTAAGATAAAAGTAGGGTTAGTGTGTTTCACAGAATATAAATTCCACACGTCTTCATTGATGCCACAATTCACTCCAGTGCAAGACGAATGGTCTGTTGTGACAAATACGCTCCCCACCAGCTAGCACATGACAAGTTGGTCATTGGAAAGGTTTAGTGAGTTGCAGAGCGAGTACGTTGCGAGTCACCTCGAGTGAGACTGGCTATACTTGTGGATTATCACAAGGCTCCCTAATCATTCAGGCCAGACCTGGGGCATATCGGTATAGTCCACTCGTGACATGCTCGTTTCACAACTTCTTTTAAACGTCTCGCTTGAATGCGCGACACACGGAGTGAATGGAGGGATATTATGCAGCTTTGGGAGAATGCACTAAAATTCAAGGGCCAAACCAAGCAGAGTTGCATGCTTTTGTTTATGTACTCTTGATTCAACACAAAGAAAAATTCACTTTTCGGATCGTGTATTTTTAAAGTACTGTATTAAATTTCACAAATTTCAGTGTACTTTTATTTTTGGTGCTTTCGGTGCATCTGTTTCATACGTAAAATTTCTGTAAACAGAACAAACACAAACACACATAACCCAATAGGAAACTGGTTCTCTGTACCGAAAATGTTGTTCGCCTAACCTGGCCTTTTGCCCTCATACCAAAAATATTGAGCACCTAAAATTTCTGGAATTAGAGTAGTCAACTTCGCTTATGACGACACTCGGCGGGGCATCAGAAAAGTGTCCTTATTCGCGAAGCGTCCTTATATCCGAAGTCTCATTATATGTATTACAGTTGGATGGGACTTTGCTCTGGGCATGGAAATTCTGTCGTTATTCGCGAATTGTCGTTATATCCGCAGTCGTTATTAGCGAAGTTGACTGTATGTCAAATGACCCTGCAATACTGTTAGGCGTTCAAGTAGTAAAACATGTTCAGTAGTTCTAGAGTGTAGGTCATGAAGCTGCCAGCCATGTGCCTGTGCCTGTTAGCTGCATTGGTCAGTGCTTTGCTTGTCGCACGCTTTCTCATGGCGTGTGAGCTTGTGCAGTAGATATAATCATCTTGATTCGGCTTTGGAGCAAAGCAGAAAACCCTGATGGCAACGCTTGCAATTTGCCGTTGAAGATGGCGGCTCAATGGTTGTGTTTCATTTGCCCGTGGTGCCGAAGTTTGATCCTTTGGCCATTGGCAAAATTGAAGCTGCATCTGCTCACGCAGGGCAGGCAGCTACATGTTAGTCTGCGTAATTCCAAAGTGCCTTTGATCTACTTGCAACACAGAACGTTTGTAAACTGTTGTTGGAAATTCTGTTTATCTCCCATTTGTGTGTACTTTCTCGTTTGCCTGCTTTTAGGCTAAGAAATTTGGATCGTCAACTGGCTGAAGCTGGAAAGGCAATAACCGAAGATGAGGTTAGCTAACTGCTGGGTTTGCTCTTCCCTCCGCATCACAGGTCACGATGTGGTCAGGGTGCAACCCTGATAACCCATTCACTGCTGAGTTTGCTCTTCCCTCCGCATCACAGGTCACGATGTGGTCAGGGTGCAACCCTGATAACCCATTCACTGCTGAGCCTGTACAGTACTATTACGCGGTTCTAGATGACGCCCAGGCTCTGGGCCCGTAGACCCTGAGATTTTCATCACCTGAGCCCATTAAACTGCCAGCTTTGGGTGAATTTCCACATTGTTCTGTGGGTGTTTGGAAGTTGATTCCCCGTGTGTTGAATTGTAGGGTGTTTTAGTCAGTGTGCTAATAATTATTAGATTTCCTAGCGATGAGTTGTTGTTTGACAGAGTTATTTTAATGGCGCTAGCTATGTCTGTACTAATGAAGTTCTCTTGTTGTATTGTTTAGAGAACATCACGGCGTCTCCAGCAAGCGGTCAGAGAAACTGAGTTCCTGCGTCTCAAACGAGCCCGCCTCGGACCTAACGATTTTGAGTCGCTAAAAGTCATCGGCCGTGGTGCCTTTGGAGAGGTATGCACGCCTGCTTCGAAGCTGTTGGTGTTTATTAGCTCTACTGGCATTTGGCTTCATTCCATAGCACCATACAGAATGATCAACGCACTCCGTCGCTCCACGAGCTCTTGCATGGCTGTTCCTATCACGTTTATGTCACTGGCAAAGTGCATGTTTGTGGTGGCAATGACACTAGTTCTCACAGAGCCATCAAATTCAGTCTGTAGCACTGCTATTGGTTTTTAGTTTTGATGTTGTCTACATCACTCCGTTGTGCTTTAGGTTCGCCTCGTTCAGAAGAATGACACGGGGCATGTCTACGCAATGAAAACCCTTCGGAAGTCGGACATGTTGGCGAAGGAGCAGGTAGGTGCTGTGGTAGAAGAGAGAGAGTGTGAGTGAGAGTGAATGAGTGAGAGAGAGAGAGAGAGAGAGAGAGAGAGAGAGAGAGAGAGAGAGAGAGAGAGAGAGAGAGAGAGAGAGAGAGAGAGAGAGAGAGAGAGAGAAGGCCCATAGTCGGTTTTGTGTGCTGCAAGGCACTGATGTTGCTACCTTCTCCCGTATATTGCCTCCTTCCACATCCTTTTCCCGCTGGCCTGCATGCACCCCGTACTTACCTTCCCATGCTCCCTGTTTGTTCGTTGGCCTGGGTAGCTACTTGTGCGCTCATATTTGCCATAGCAACCCAGGTCCTTTATCTGGCTCTCTTTCTCTCTCTCACTGTCTCTCTCTCTCTCTCTCTCTCTCTCTCTCTCTCACACACACACACACACACTCACTCTCTCTCACTCTCTCTCTCACTCTCTCTCTCTCTCTCTCTCTCTCTCTCTTGTCGTCACCTTGTAGTTTATCGTTTCGTCTCTCGTCTACCCCAATAAATGTCGCCCCTTTACCTACCTCGTCCAAGTTTCGTTGTGTGATGGAATTATGGCAGTCGTTGAGTTTCAACATCTTGGTCCCATGCCTCTTTGATGGTGGTGTCTGCTTTTAAAGGCACTACCGAGTCCACTGGCAAGATGGTAGCCTGTTGCTCTATCAATGGAGTTTGTGTTTGCTGCGTGTTTGTAGGTTGCCCATGTGCGTGCAGAACGTGATGTTCTCGTCGAGGCTGACAACCCGTGGGTCGTTAAGCTTTACTTCTCGTTCCAGGATCAAGTGAATCTCTATCTAATCATGGAGTTTCTACCCGGCGGTGAGTCGGCTTTCTCGAGTGCCTGTTGTGTGCTGGGGAATAGTAGCTAGGCATACGGCGCTGCATGTGTTAATTTTCTGGACACTCTGATCTAGCAGCAGCAGCAGCAGCAGCAGTGAGTGAGCAGCCCTGTTGTGCGTCAAGGAATTGCTGTGTAGTGATATGTGCTGTAGAACAGACTTGTGGAGCAGCTTTTTCTCAGTCTGTAGTCAACTTACATGTACAGTACTGTTCAATGAAATCCAGTCGCGTCGCTCAAGTACACGCCGGGCGTTGCGCAGCCCTAGACCTGTGAACACTGGGCTGCAAAATGGTGCAAGGCGCAAACTTGAGTGACACGACTGGATTTCATTGAGCAGCACTGTACATTCTTTAGTGTGCTGAGCCGTGCTGTTATGTTGCATTCTCCTGCTCTTAACACGCAGGTGACATGATGACACTGCTGATAAAGCAGGACACGCTATCGGAGCCGGTTACGCGCTTCTACGCAGCGGAGGCGGCACTGGCGATCGACTCTATTCACCGGCTCGGCGTAATACATCGTGACATTAAGCCGGATAACCTGCTGCTGGACAGCCGCGGTCACCTCAAGCTCTCCGACTTTGGCCTGTGCACCGGACTCAAGAAAGCGCATCGCACGGAGTTCTATCGCGACCTGAGCACACCGACGGCGTTCACCTCCTCGCAGCAGGACTCCAAGCACCGCGCCTTGAGCTGGAAGAAGAATCGGCGCGCGCTGGTCAACTCCACGGTGGGCACACCGGACTACATTGCACCGGAAGTGTTCATGCAGCAGGACTATAGCAAGACGTGTGACTGGTGGTCTCTCGGCGTTGTCATGTATGAAATGTTAATCGGTAAGACTGCTACTGTGAAGCGCTGCGTTTGTGAGTATGCGAACGCGCGTGTGTGTGTGCGTGTGTGTGTAGGTGGATGTGTTTTTGAATGCTCGTGTTCACATTTTGTATGTATTTTGCAATTGCTCCTACCTTTTGCCTGATTTGGGTTGCTTGTGTTTGTGCTCATCCTCTTGTCCAGGGTATCCTCCCTTCTGCTCAGAGGATGCGAAAGGTAAGTGGTTTTTTTCCAGACAGCTCTGGGCTGGTATCCCCATGGGATGCCACTTACAAGTTGTCAAATATGCACTTGAGTTGATTTTGATTGTAGTGTGGCCGTGCTAGATGTCCTGCCTGTGTTAGTTATTCTGCATTTTTGGGGGAATTTATATTTCATCTTGCCCAACATTGTGGGTTTCGTTTTGAAAAATATTGATAGCTGAAACATCAGTCCATTCTAGCTGGCTCTTCATTATATTTTTCATTCAGGGCGCGGGAGGGGGAGGATCATAACTTTTCTGTTCCTTGAAAATTATTGATACATGTTATGCCGGATGGCCCCTGACAGTTAACTCTCTCCATCTTTGCTGTTTGCTCTGGCTTGCTTCCTGTTTGCAGAAACTTACAGGAAGGTGATGCACCATAGGACAACTCTAGTCTTCCCCGTGGAAGTACCCATTTCCCCCGACGCAGAGAGCCTAATAAGAGGGTGAGCGTGCCTTTGGAGTTTTGACAAGTCTTCTGTGGTGCATGTGTCTGTAAAGCTGAGTGGGTGCTCACTAGTACATGTACATAATACTTATCTTCTCTTGTATTTCTTTTGCTTACTGTAGCACAATATAAACCAGTGAATTGGGTATGCTGTCAAGTTCATTGTTTAAACAAAACTAGCTGTTGAAATTGTGTGGACTGGTAGGTTTTGCACTTTGCTTGATTTTCCACTTGACTGCTTCATTTGGAGTTTGATTGTATCACTCTTGTGTGTGTGTGTGTGTGTGTGTGTGTGTGTGTGTGTGTGTGTGTGTGTGTGTGTGTGTGTGTGTGTGTGTGTGTATGTGTGTGCGCGCGCGCGTGCGTGCGTGTATGTGGTGTATGTGTGCTTGTTTGAACTGCAGACTTATCTGTGATGCTGATAATCGGCTTGGGCGTGGTGGCCTCCACGAGTTGCAGGCACACCCGTTCTTCAACGGCATCGACTGGGAACATATTCGGTGAGTGCTTTCTGCCACCTACTGTAGCGGACATTGAAATCCGTTCAGAAGTCAAGCAGCCACGGGGCGCTGGCCTTGCAGCCACGAGCACTGCTGGTTCATTTTTACAGTGCATGTACCGATACATGTGCACGCTAAAAGCAGCAGAGGCGCCGGCCATGGTATTCCGATCGGATTTCCATGTCCACGACAGTATTATCTCATTGCATGTTGTGCTCATTGTACTCACAACTGGAGCAGGTACAGAGCAGTCCATGTGGAATGTGAAGTTGCAATGCTGGTACATGTACATGTACTTGTAACTGCTAGCGCATAATCCTATAGTCACTTTCTTTGGCTTGTGTGATGTCAGCGGTTAGTAAGTACAGTATTGTCAGGTGCCGAAGAACGGAGAGCCGAAGAAAGAGCAGGCTAGAATTTCACCAAGCACAGCATACCAATGTATACATGGTGACTCAACTGTGCATAGACCGTAGTACATGAAATAAGAACGGCCTAGGCTAGACACCCGTCGGTACTGTAGGGAAGTGCAACTACAGGTCATGTACTATAGTTTCACCCTGTTTCATTCTAACTTCGTTATTTTCTAGCTGTTGGCTTGCACTGACAGGCCCACAAGGGCAAGGCTGCGGAATCTGTAGTGTGCGAATGCTCTTCCTTTTTCTTATTCCCCAGTGATCGACCAGCCGCTCTGGGTGTTGAGGTCAAGTCGATTGATGATACATCCAACTTTGATGAGTTCCCAAATGATGAGCTCAAACTGCCAGTTGGTAAGTGTGGAATTCATATGCAGGGCTCAAATGTGTCCCAGCACAACAAAATTCTGCATTCATTGGCTTCACCATTGACGAATGGCCTGTTGTGGTGTAAAAATCAAGGTAAAAAAGTTAGGAAAGTACAATACTCATAAAAAAAAAAGTCAGGACCCATAAACAAATTCTGGTGTTGTGCTGCAGTAGTGTTGTGCTGTTCCATTTGTGTCTGCTGCACTCTCTACCAGCTACGCGCGCGTGCGCACACACACACACACACACACTCTCTCTCTCTCTTCCTCCCTCTTCCTCCCTCAGGTCAGGGGTTTGTGCTTACATTTGCAAAGCTGTGATAACATACTTTTGACGATTTGGTGACATCGGACGGATATGATACACAAGAGACAATTGTGATAATTCTACGTTGTGTTTACTTCAAATACATAATCTAAGGGGGTCCTAAAACAGCCACTGACTTCACACTACCAAGGGAAAAGCAAGCCCTTTTCTCCCAAAGACCAAACAGCCAAAGGAGCCAGCCAGCCAGAAAAGGATACGGGGAAATAAAAGTGGAACACTACCGTACTGTGCAGTAGAGTGCAGGAGAACGGCACGCGGGGTACGTGACCTATGCAACCAAAAAGGAAGTGTGAGCATGGCTGAAGTACAAGTAGTTGCGACTTATGCTAAAGTTCAAAGTGACGGAACAAGTGCAGCGCTACACCGTAACCGTGTACCACGCGGAAACAAACAGAAATAGAGACACGGGATAGCAGACATGAACTCAGGGTCAAACTGATAAGCGCGTAACGTGAATGCATGCAGTATATGGAGACAAGAGTCCCACTAGTCTGGCCATTCCAACACATCATCACTAGAGCTGGGTAGGCTCAGTTTCGGCAGCTGCGCCTTTGGCTGAGAACTGTGGTGAGTGTCACTTAACGCACTTGCTGCCGCTTGTGCAGCATACGCTGCCGCTTCACTCACGGCGTGGTTGAACGATGCGGATGAGTTTAGATTCAGTGCGGACATAGAGTCGTATCGATGCATAGCTGCAACTGGTGTTGATTGGTCTCTCACCGACTGTATGGGTGTTGCCGCTGAGGAGCAATCCCGATTCAACAGTGAATGTGGCGGCGGTGGCAGTGGCGCTGTCGAAGCCAGTGGGGTGAAGGCCGACACGGCCGGATTGAGGGAGAACTCAACGGGACATGCCGGTCCCATCTGCGCAGCCACGTCGTCTACCGCTGACTTCGGGAATTGACAGACTGTTTTGTAGAACTTTGAGCATTACTACTGCATGTACTATGGTTTAAAAGGTAGTTGGGGGCCATCCGTAAATATAGATATTTATTTAGAAACGAAAATCAATCGTTAAGGGGGGAGGGGTTGAGCGCCTGTTCGTTTTTCGAAAAATATCGATGCACAGTTTATATGTGTGGGCATGTCCAGAAAAAAAGAAAAAATATTGATACCATGTACCATTTGTATGTGTTCATTTCTCAGTTGAAGAGAAATGACTAGTTTTCGTTTCTAAATAAATATCGGTATTTACGGATGGCCCCTTAGGTTGAAATTTTGAAGTTGGGCATATGGATGTATTTTGTCGGTAAGTACAGCACAAAGGCCTAAGGGATCTGATATTATAATTGTATATGGCCTACTGGGCATCTCGCTCTTCAGGAAGGGTGAATAGCCAATGACTATGTTGATTTTTGCAGGTAAAGCGGGCAATGTTGTTTAGAAATGGAATATCTTTGGAATGGGTGATCACATTCTCGTAAAACTTTGGGAAGACGGAGTACATACCCTATAGGTGATATGAAACACCTTGGATGGAATAAAGGTTGCTACATGCACATGCAGCCTAAGAATACGGGGTACAGTGTATGGATACAGTATTTCCTGCCATTTTGGAAACTTCAAATATTTTTGGCACGAAGATGGAGACTTTGCCCAAGGTTTCATTTGAATATTCGGAAGAGGGTTAGCCGATAGAAGACCTTTACCACGGGCTTTTTGGGGGTCACCAGGCATTTATTCGCTTTAGCGGGGGGAAACACGTTCAAAACACGTTCAAGGAACAGAGAGTACATAAACCAGAGTGTGCAACTCGGGATGGTTCCTGTGGGAGCGTAATCCGTGCAGTACGTCATTTCTGACGGCATGGTAAGCCTCAGGTACGGTGAAAAGTTGTGTAACCAGTCACAGTGGTGAAGGTCACTGAGTTTGCCCTGATTTCGGTTTTTGGTACGGATAGCATGGTGAATTTGCTTGCCAGCGGATGTACACAGCGTACGCAGTCACAAAAACACCGAAATCCTAAAACAGGACGTCTAAATCATGCAAACTTGGCTGAATTCCGGACTGTGAAACACGAAAATCTGAGCTGTACGCCAGTCGCAGCTTGGCTCACCTCATCAGGGTGACGTTGTGCACGAGCTGCGCTGATCTGCACAGTTGCACTCTCTGGTTTATGTACTCTTGGTCAAACTGGTATTAAAGCGTGTAATGTGAATGCATGCAGTATAATATTATGGAGACAAGAGAAAGACACAGAGCTCGGTATGTACCGAGTACTACTTCGAAGTACACACTAAACTCGTACATGTGAATGTCACCACAATACTGTCACCTTGAAATTTTGTTGTGCGTGTGTGTGTGTGAAACGTGTGTGAAACGTGTGTGAAATGTGTGTGAAACGTGTGTGCCACTCTCATTCCTGCTGTAGTAGATCCCCAAGCAGAAAAAGGAGATGACCGTGATTGGGTATTTAGCAATTATACATTCAAGCGGTTTGAAGGCCTCACCCAACGCGGATTCAAGCTTTAGCTCTCCAGTGAGAACATGTAGGTCGAGTAGAACTTTGACTGACTCGAATTGAGCATTGGTTCTCTGTCACAACTGAACCGCGCTATGTTTTTTTTTTTTTTAATTATCCTGCTAATGTGTGGTGTGCCACCACCTATGGGTATGTGCACATTACGTTTAGTAGCTGATCACCGGTGCGCTGCGTCAATTTGCTGCATAACACATTGACTTATCCTCTCTCGCTTTCTTCTTTCGCTCCGCTCCCGGCGTGCGCACCTGGTGCGTGCATGCACTTGTGGGCGGAGTACCGCATCATTCTAGTTGTTGATATCAGAGTGGGCCACACCCACACATGATATACCACACCGTTGCCAATCAGCGAAACGGGTTCTTTTAGTATTTATGCACAGTCCCTTTCCAGGACTTAGCTCCCCTTCCCGTCCCTCCAATCCCCAAGAAATTGCTTTTAGAAGCTCACCCTAAAATGGACTCCACGTTTACCTACACATGTATAATTGATCCATCGCCAACAGGCCCCATTCTGCTTCACCACATCATTTCAGTAGTCCGCATCTACCGCACGTATTTCTTTATTCCGCTCCTTTGCATCTGGCCTTGACTGTCTGCCCTGTTTTCATCCTCCTCATGTAGCTCTTCTCCTTGTTCCTGCTGTTGCCACTCACGTTCGCTGGTGTGCATTGCTGCGGATGTGTTTGGTGTGTGTGTGTGTGTATGTGTGTGTTTGTGTGCACGCGTATGTGTGTGTGTGTGTGTGTGTGTGTGTGTGTGTGTGTGTGTGTGTGTGTGTGTGTGTGTGTGTGTGTGTGTGTGTGTGTGTGTGTGTGTGTGTGTGTGTGTGACAGGTGTGTGACAGGTGTGTGTGTGACAGGTGTGTGTTTGTGTGTGTGTGTGTGTGTGTGTGTGTGTGTGTGTGTGTGTGTGTGTGTGTGTGTGTGTGTGTGTGTGTTGCCCTTCACCTGTTCGCCTCAGTGTGTTATGCTTGCACCCGGTGCTATACTGATTTGATAGTTTGTTGTTGCTGTCGTCGTCGTTGTTTTCATTGTCGTCATTGTTGCTTTATTGCTTTATTGCTAAAATTTGCCCAGTTTGGAGCAGTTGAAATGCAAAAACTTCGTTAACCCCAATCCGTTGTGTGTTGCTTTGGCCATATGTGTGTGCGTGTGCGCCTGGATATTTAGGGTGGCTGCTGTGTGTTGTCCGGTTTGACTAGTAAAACGGTCAACACGCCTGCTGAGTGATATATAATGCGGCCTGATCGCCAATGGCTGAGGCACACCAAGCCAGGTCGCTTTCCACTCCGGCATCATTTGCCGATGACAAACCCTTTCTTTACAAAATTCAATGATTGACACATTTTATAATTTATATATTGCATGATCAATGACACCCTGGCCCTGATCAATGAGTCTGATAAAAGTTCGCAAATCCTTTGCAATTTGGCGTGTCTGATCTTCTTTTTTTCGAACACGATAAAAGTATCTGTTACAGTACTAGTGTACTATACTATCAAGAGTACATAACCCCCCTACTTACTCTTGATACTATCTATAGAGGCATTCAACACCATTCAATCAACTCAATCAACCCCGCAATATAATTATTACCAAGAGTATAATTATTACCTGTGCTGTAGTAGCACCCAGCTACCAGGTCATGAAGATCAACCCTGAATGGCCTGATGAGGTATTGATCAGGGAGTCGTAAAATGACTCCCTGGTATTGATTGATTCGCTTCATAGTTCATACCAAAAACAGTCATACCCTGATAAAACTGTGCATCTCGTTGTCGCACAGGAAAAGAAGAAAAAAAGAAGCGAGGGTCAAAAGTATGCGCCGTCCGGGAATCGAACCCGAGTCGCAAGAATGGGAATCTTGCATGATACCACTACACCAACGGCGCAGACACTCTGACGTGCAGAGCAGAACAATCATATCAGTGTGTGGTTTCAGTGGTCAGATCAGTGCCACCCCACACACATCGCGGTTCCCCGTGTCATCATTCGACACTTCGAGCATTTCCTTGTCAAACCATAATATTATTCACTTGAAGGTTTTCAATTTTGTTCAGGATCTAGGACAGTCGTCTGTTGACTTCGACAGTTTCTCCAGTGTTCCAGCAAAGTAGGCTTTCGGTCATGGTGAACTTCAAAAAGTTCAAGGATTCTGTGAATCCTGATGCGAAGGAGTCAACCGGAATTGTCGATGAACTAAAAAATGATGTGAGCTCAAGAGTCGACTTTCTCCCCACTATTCAATTATGGTTTTCTCATCGTATGCAATGTATACCTGCTGTGGATTGTGTGGCGTGCATATAGATGAACTGCTGTGCTAGCCTGAGCTGGGAAACCCGTATCAAAGGTTTTGCATGCTGCTTTGCCACTGGTCTGTGCCTTTCCATCATCGTAAGTTGAGTACACTAGATGTACAGTACATGCATGTATAGTATACCGTATTCCAGTTTGTTTGTGATATCATAATGGTACATGTATGTCTAGGTCACCAACATAGGGTGTCAGTGCAGTGCGAGCTTTTCACCATGCATTGCTGTAGCTCTGGCTACACCGGCACGCCCACGTGCACACACACGCAATACAATACAGTACAATACAATATGCCCATCGGCATCCGGAGGTGATAGCAGGTCCCGAAGGGACCAGCAGTGTTCAAGTCACGAGCAGAATTGGGCATGGCGAGTCAAATCCTGGCGGCGCCCATAACTCTTTCCACAACTGCAAAAAGTCTAAGGTGACAAGCTCGGTGGGAGGAATGGTGCTGCATACTGCTCTCTGCGATCCTGGGCGAGGTCGCGCCACTCCACTATCTGGCCGTCCTTTATGTCGGACACAACATTGTCCCGCCACCGCTTCCGAGGCCCTTGACGTGGCCGAGTCTTTTCCAGTTCGCCGAAGAGGACACACTTTGGCATACCCGAGGCATCCATTCGAGCAACATGGCTTAACCAGCCGAGTCGACTCGTTTTCAGTGTCTCCTCAGTTGGCTGCAGCTTGGTTCGCTCGAGGAGAGTGGTGTTGGAGATGTGCTCCTGCCATTGTGCTGCTCAGGGAATCACACACACACACCACACACACACACACACCACACACACACACACACACCACCACCACCACCACACGCACACACACACACACACACACATACAGAATACCAATGGTTCGAACCATGATGATCAACTTGTCAACTAAGAACACATCACTAGTAATTCGATGATGCCGACTGACATGACTCGGAACTGGAAGGGCAAGCTGTTCTTTTCGTCGCTTTATCTTGTACTTTGCTTATCCTCAGGCTTACGTCATGGTGTTTACACAGAACTACACTGCGTTTGGCCTTTGCTACTCGTTTGGTACTGTAACTGCACTCGCAAGGTAAGGCTGGGCTGGGCTGGGCCATGGGCTGGGCCGGGCCAGGCTGGGCCATGGGCTGGGCCGGGCCAGGCCGGGCCGGGCTGGGCTTTGTGCATGCTATTTATCATACGGTGAATGTGCATTTCCAGACACCATTTTCACGATTTCGTCGTGATCAATCTGAATCAGCTCTGCTTGCATTGCAGCCGCTGCATATTGGTGGTGGAATGGAGCAAAGGGAGCTGGACCCCCAGTTTTGCCAGATCGATCCAGAACTTTTCAGTTTCCTGTGCAGCCGTACACTCGAGCATGAAATCCACAACATGCATGCACAGTACTGCATGTAGCTGAAAAAGCTCAAAATTCAGGAACCGGGGTCTAATGTTGCCGATAAATTCCAAATCTCCACTGGAGGGCGAGCCCCTACCCTGTCACGGACCCCCCCCCCCCCCCCCCCCCCAACTCAGCTGTCATCCCACTGCAGCTCATTCTCCTGTATTGCAGCTGGTGGAAGAATTATGAAGAAGAATTACCTCTACTGCCATGAGTTCATCCAATCCAACACTATGTCTTGTAGAGGTGCCTGTCTTCTGGCTAGGCCTACTTCTGGCAATGGAATGGCAAAGCTCGATAGGAATGTGGGAACACAGTACTTTAGTAGAATTTGAATTACAGTTGAACATCGATTTTCCGACCACCTCTGGGCAGACAACTGTCAGGCGGTGTTCAGATAAGGCAAATGTTCCGGATAAGAAAAAACTGTCACTCACACACTTTCAGTGGTTATTACTAGCCGCACGACCTTTTTACTTTTTACTTTTCAAAATTTTCGTATTTTTTGAATGGCTCACTACATGCACAGTGCGTACTCTACGGCACGTGCATCCAAAAAAACTGTTACGGATAATCGAATGGTCGGATAGTCGATGTGCGGATAATCGATGTTCAACTGTACTCCCCTGTCCACACAGTGCTCAATGCCACAAACAGTAAAGTTTCCGGACGGTACAAATAAGGTGGAACGAGTTTATTTGGCAACTCAAGTTTCACGCTACACGATCACCGGACGAAATAGTTCTAGCCGGTGTAAGAATGATTCTGCTTGGTGATCACGTTGCATGAAACTTGAGTAGGAATGTGGACATGTTGTAAACTAGAAAATGCTTGTAACGTGTTGTTGTGTATTGTCTCTGTCTGTGTCTCTTTGCACTGTTTGTGAATAGCTCTTTCTTCCTAGTCGGCCCAGCCAAGCAGCTAAAGAACATGTTTGCCGAGAAGAGACTCATCGCCGTGATTGTGTTGCTTGTGAGTTTGGTGTGTGTTCAACCAGGCATTCACACAAAGAGAACCATAACTAACTTGGGTGTTCCCGAGGCTGTGTCAATTACCGGCGTTCAGATACAATCGTGTCGTAACTGTTAACAATTTGCAGAATACAAAACGTAAGGCGTTGTGTGGCAGTCAATCTCTTTTATGGCCACTACTTTAGGCTGAGAAGAAGTAGCGACGACCCGGCCATTATGGAATCCAATACACCACAGCACCACATTGCGCTCTTGGCCGATCCAAAGTTCCAAACTCTGCACTCACATCACCATCACCACAGCGAGGACAATTCCGGTATATAGATTGATATTGACAATGACCCTCCAGACATCTATTTCGCTCCTCCTGAGCTCATCAGTGGAGGCATATGATGTTGAATGAAAGAATAATAAGAATAGACTGATCTTTATAGGGCTAAATTGGCGCAATTGCGCTCATTCTGCATAGAAACGTGGCATACCCTAAGTGTCGTGTCGTTATCACCTGACCTTGTTATCACTTTCGTCACTTTTGTCACTTAGGGTATGCCACGTTTCTATGCAGAATGAGCGCAATTGCGCCAATTTAGCCCTATAAAGATCAGTCTATTCTTATTATTCTTTCATTCAACATCATATGCCTCCACTGATGAGCTCAGGAGGAGCGAAATAGATGTCTGGAGGGTCATTGTCAATATCAATCTATATACCGGAATTGTCCTCGCTGTGGTGATGGTGATGTGAGTGCAGAGTTTGGATCGGCCAAGAGCGCAATGTGGTGGTGTGGTGTTTTGGACTATTTTAGGCGACGTATTTATTTGTCAAAGAGCAGGGGAAACCCACTGTCGCTACAAGTGTGAGGGGCTGTTCGATAATTATGGCTTGGCGCTCATGTTGCCAGCACACACCACCATGTCCGGTTCAGAAAGTAACTGCCCTGCCCGCTACGACAGGTTGACCATGTACACTGTGGCCACAGTACTTTGTCTTCACAGTGCAAACGATTGGCTGTTTAGCCACACAAGCAGATTTGACTGCTTTTGTGCAGAGTGTGTGCAAGGACTGACCTTGAAAGTAGAAAAGGGTTCGCGAGTTGTGGAACGCATACCATATTTTCTGAAGTTTGCCCTATTCCAAATATCAGTGCCAGTCCGAAAAGTAGTAAGCCCGGGGCCGAGAGGTGGTTGAAATGTTCAAACAGGCCTGGAAATACATTAGTCATTTTGATGAAAAGAATGGGTATCTTGACTACCTTCCAAAACTAGCATGTTTGTAACGTGTTATTATATTTCTCAGATATTTACCTTCTGTGTGTGTGTGTGTGCGCGCGCGTGTGCGTGCGTCTCTCTCTCTCTCTCTCCTTCTCTCCCTTTCCCTCTCTCCTGTAGGTAATGATTGCGCTAACGCTGTGCTCTGCTCTCTGGGTAAGACGTTGGAACAATCTAATCAATATCACACAAGTAATGCATGCCTATGTCACGTCATTATCTACATGATTGCTACTTGCTGAGTGGAATTTCAAATTGTGTGGAAAGTAATGCATTCACCTGGATCGTATTACCGTACAACGCTTCATTAAGAAAATCAATAATTGGTGGTGGAAATACTGGGAGCCATTGTAAGTTTCACCGGAAGATCTATGCAGTGTGCACAGTGTGTGAGCAATCCTCCTTGTCTCCCTCTGGAACGACTATTTTAAAGTTACACCTACTCAATCTGCGAACAGAACTGTTTCGTCCTTTGTGGACTCATCAGCATAGCAGAGAGGAAATGAGGCCGAAAGTTACACCTTAATATATCAGGTCGTGTGACACTGAAAATTAATATGGGTTTATACCTGAATTGTAGTGCTACATAGTAGCTACTACTGATGGGTCCTTTGAGATACCAGGTGTACTCGTGTTTCCTGTTGTACATGTAATTGGAATCTTCCAGCATGTCGTTGTCAACCAAGATGACCTTGTGTATATCTGCTCATGCATGTCTATCTGCAGTGGAAGAAAGGCGGACTTTGCATCATCTTCGCGATATTTCAGTTCCTTGCCATGGCATGGTAAGTGTTAATGTGTATGCCCTTGTGAACAGTTAGCAAAAGTTTTGGTCTCCCGTTATTGGCACTGGTACATAATTTGTGGTGTTGATGGCGCCAGTAACAGCAATAATCATGGTTGTCCTCCTGCAGTCTTTAGTTATCAAGGTCAAGACTGTGTTATGGGTGTGTGTGTGTGTGTGTGTGTGTGTGTGTGTGTGTGTGTGTGTGTGTGTGTGTGTGCACGTGTCGTGGTCGGCCGATCGTCCCTACGTGTGAGTTATCCCAAGCCCGTTTGCACAAAGTATATGTGCGCCTCTTGGTCATTCCACTCAGGCGTGCCTCCGACCCAACGCACAGAGACATTAGGGTGGCGGAGCACAAAGGTCCGATATAGTAAAAGTAGAAATGCAAAGGAAAAGTAAGGAACTGCAAATGCAAAATCCGGCTCAAGTGGACAAGTCCGCTTGAGCGGAAATGGAAACTCTCTACAACTAATTGTAATAAACTCAACCCTAGAACTCTACAAACTTAGCTCGTTGGAGCAACCAACTTCTACAACTCTACTGCACATAAAACTCTACTCTACCCAACTGCCAGACTCTACCCAACTGCCAGACTCTACCCGAGTCAGCGAACTTATACCAGCTGAAGTCTACAGCAAGCAGCTGCGAAGAGAAGCATCGAGCAGGCAGCGGCAAACAGAGCGCGAGCAAAGGTCAGCAGGAGCAAGCGCGCACGTTGCTGCAAGGAAAGTACTAGCAAGAGTACATAACCCCCCAGAGTGTGCAACGCCGATCCAGCTCTGTGTAGGGTCTTGGTCGAGCGGAATCGGATCTTCTGATGTCATGCGTACACTTCACATCAGCGCAAGGCCGGTCTCGAGGCAGGGCACCATTGTTTTTGATCCAAGAGTACCCGCGACTCCCCGGGTTCCCCTCAGATGTGTACGGTATTATGACGCAAAGATCCGATTCCGCTCGACCAAGACCCTATGCAGAGCTGTATCAGGCGTTGCACACTCTGGGGGGTTATGTACTCTTGGTACTAGTAACACTATAAACATGCTGAATGGAAACAGGCAGACGGAAAGACAAGACGATCGATTACAGTTCTGTGGTAAGGGCGAGTCTAGGCAACACATTGAGAAGCGCCAGCAGGAAGTGACTATAGTGATGATGTGTAGAACATATCTAACATGTGGCTCGATCTTCTAGAAACGTACATCATGTGTACCTATGCTACTGTTCTAATTAGTATGCATAGTCATGATTGCAGCATTAGGGTACATAACTGTCACATGTAAATGATTATGAGCACTACTGTGTACGCAGGGTCATCACACGCGCGCTTGTGTGTGTGGGTGGGTGGGTGGGTGCCAGCTAGTTCGGTTGGTGGGTACACTTATGCCAGATAGTGTTGGGTCTGTTGCCAACGGGCTCGGCTGCTTGAAGGTGTATTGTTGTACCTACCACCTTTGTTGGTTTCAGGGTTCATATACTTTCTATTTGAAGTATACATACCTGTTAACCATGGACTGCTTCTGGCTAGATTAACTCTTGTGTAATCAATGGTGCCACCCACACCAGTAGCAAGTATTACCTTCACTGGGGGGCAGGGGTGACTGCAGTTGGATCCCGGGACGGTTACCCTGATGCCGTCAATCCTTTTTCTGCACCTCCTCACCCACTTACTGAGGTGTGGTGAGCCCATAAGTGGGATCATTTCAAGTCCACCCTAGTTTGGAGATTTCAGGGGGTGTCGGCCGTTGGGCGGTTCAATAGCCAATTGAGTCCTCTTTCCAAGATTCCTTTTGAGTCTCTCTCCCCTCTCCCGGGAGACCCACGTGACCAGTTTTGGCAGTGAGCAAGTACAAATGGGTGTGTGGGTGTGTGAGCTGTGTGGTGTAGACCGGGCTGAATAGTGGCGGTCAATTCTTCAGCCTTGCAAGCTGTTGAATGGTGCAATCCCAGCACAAGCTGCTATGGCTTCTGCTGTAGCATCGCTATCATCGCCTTCGGAGATGGGCGTCCAATGGTCCAAAGGTGTGTGTGTGTATGTGTGTGTGTTTCCCTTGTTCAGGTATTCTCTCTCGTATATCCCATTTGCACGGTAAGAACAGAAGTCCCACTCATGCTATCGCACAAACTATCAGCTCATCTCCATCTCTTGGTCTGTCTTTCTTTCTTTAGAAACACTGCGATTTATATTCCCTTGCACATGTTACGGTTTCTCATGGAAAATTCTGGGGAATTTTGGAAATATGCGCAAGAGGTTGTGGGAAATGTGAGCTGAGTACTGTAAGTGAATGTGCGGAAACTGCAACATGTGATCAGCTCTGGAGGTTGTCAGCCGCAAATTCCGGAGAACAAAATTAATGATTCAACCAAATCCTGTATGAAAAATCAAAACAGCAACCAATCAGCAGGCTCTGCAAGAGAAGACGTCTCCTATGGTTCGGCCATGTTGTTCGGGAAGGTCCGGGCACGGCTTCCTATGGCACGCTAACCATGGCCATCGACACGTCGAAGATCAAGTGTCCACGAGGACGACCGAGGCTTCGGTGGATTGTTGTGGTGAAATCCGACATCTCCCCTCTCGGACACACGCTCGAGGATTGCCTCAACACTGCACGGGACAAAAAGCTATGGCTGGACTTCATTGACAAATGTACATCGGTGTAAAAAAAATGGCATGTACTTGTCATGTGCTAGAACCTGTATATGGTTTTTTTCGTATGCTATTCTTCCTGCTGCAATCTATTTCATGATGAAACAGTTGACAGATGCGTGGAACCCATTATTTGGGAGACATGCGACCCGTACTATTATTATTATTATTATTATTATTATTAAATGATTCAAAGATGACGATGGAATGAATGAGTTCTAGGAGAGATCGTGACAATCATATGTAGGAACAAAACCTTCATCCTAGTACAGCTGTATAGCAGAAAACAAACACCGCCGTTCTTAACTTTAGGCTATCGCACTCTTACTGTAGTGTTTCAGGCTGAGTGTTCTTGGACTCCACGTTCTTCGGCATGCGACTCCACTGTGCACATGTCTGCAGGCATTTCCTACCATTTTTCAGCATCCTTTTCATTTAGACTCCTGTCCTTTGTTTATCTACTGCAGGAATGCTGTCAAATCCTGCGTCACGGCATGTGTGTGAGGAGCTCTTCTAGCATTTCTTGGAATCGAATGGGATGATTGATAATGCTTGCTCGCTTCAAAGAAATATCCCAAACTGCAACACAGTCGCTCCTCAGAATCATTGAGTTACGCTTTCATCTCCCCATTAAACAGCCGGAATGAGCTATATTTCGTATCGCTGTACCACACAGGCTTTATCTTTTCATTGATTCTTACCATGCTGTTCTCTTTGTCCATATCGTGCTTCAAATACTTGTTCGTCACTCTGCTTCATAGGACTTCACAGCGATCTGTCGCCCCTGAATTCTCATCGTTTTTACCTTGACGTAGTATTTATTCAATTTGAGACACACAGTAACTGTTACGGTAGATTGTGTATCTTTTCTGTAGTGAATGTCCCTTCTGAAGTTCCGATCAGTGGCAAATGCTAACTTGGCAATGTGTGGACGAATCTTCCAGTCTATTTTGCTCATTCTGATAGCAGAAGCCATATACATATCTGGTTTGCTCGGTGATCCGTACCCTGACAGCAAGTACAGTAAAACCAAGAGTACGTAACCCCCAGAGTGTGCAACGCGTGATCCAGCTCTGCATTAGGTATTGGTTGAGCGTAGTCGGATCTTCTGAATTCATGCGTACATTCTACACCACCGCAAGGCCGGTCTCAAGGCAGGGCACAGTTGTTTTTGATTCGAGAGCCCCCAGGTTCCCCTCAGATGTGTATGGTATTATGATGCAAAGATCCGCATTACGCTCAACTTGGTTGTATGCAGAGGTGGATCAGGCGTTGCACACTGTGGGGGGGGGGGTATGTACTCTTGGTAAAACCTGTCCGGGAGACCACATTTGGAAGGTCCGTTGAGCGGTCGCCTTAGACAGGTTTCACTGTACTTGTATGTGTGGCCGTGGCAAAGGAATCCGACTCGTGAGTTACATCATGCATGATGCAAAAAGTGGAACTTGGCACTTCTTTCTTACTGGTCATTTTTGGCCACAATTGTACGGGCATGTACAGTAGAGTCGCGCGCCCAAGAACGTTGTTTCCAAGGTTAGCTTGGGACGTTCTTATTTTTCAGCAATCTGGTTGCGTTCTTAGAAACAATACGTACTGGATTATATGTATTCCACAAGCTGCCAGAAAACTAACACCGCCGTCCTTAGAATTTCAGGCTGGACGTTCTTCAGGGCATGATTCTACTGTGTGTACTATGCATGAAGAAGGAAATGCTAAATTACACATCCAGGAGAAGTCAATTGCCATAAGTATCTGATACAAACTCATCAGTGGTCAAGCAGGCATTTTAGTTTTAGATCATGCTTAGAAAAGGAGTAGTAACACAACAGTGCCCGGTTCCAATGGCGTTTTGACAACCCATGTTCTACGTTTAGGTGTACATGCACCAACACAGATGCACAGCCACGCACACACATACCAGGAGCTACCAGTGTCAGTCTCAGCTAAAAGATTTCAATGTCGAACAATGAAAATTGGCCGACAACAACAGATCGTTAAATCACGACATCGTAAGACATTGGTCGAAACAATCACCACCTATTTTCATTTGGAAAGTAGGAAAACAACTAAGTTCTTTAGTGTCAGATAAGCAAGGCTGCTAATCTTGTACCTAGAAAGAAAATGTGAATAGATATCATAAATGCGCAATGAGGTTGCCTAGAGGAAAGATAATGACGGTCGCGGCCAAAACCAGGCGACAATAATCATATTAGTAATTATTAGACTGGCCAAGATGGTGGGAATGGTGGTGGCTCTCATGCGCATAGATCTACTACACACATGTACAACAATTGGTGCCGAGCGGCGGATGGTTTAGCGTGCTGAGCCATAGTTGGCACCACCGGCCTTGCGGACCTCGGACTGTACGAAGGAATAGTTAATCTCGCTCTTCTCGGAGGCAAGCATCTCCTTGGCGAAGTTCTGCCCAATAACAAAGCAGAGGGAAAGTATTTGTTTGTAAAAGCAACACGCATAACCATGCAGAATTGAACCCCCAACAAAAAATCCCCGACACCATCTCGTGTGTTTGTAATTGAAACTGCCCATGCGAGTGTAGACAAGGTGTGAACACTGAGACACGACACAGGACATCGAAGAATAGCACAGTTCGAAGTAAATGAGTGTACAACTAGACATTGTGGTAAGCTCAGCTGGTTGGTCACACGAACAGGCAACTGGATCGTGCAGGACCCAAACTCAGGAATGAGCATCAAGCACTGAACAGACAAAACTCAAGAGATATCTGAAGATTTCGTTGCTCCGGATATGCTCCTTGCGACACAAAAAGTAAGGTCTTGGCTGCGGAGCAGTAAGGTGAGTCTTCTCAATTCGTCGTACAATCAGCAAATTCGAACAGATTAGGCCAAACAAGTGGCCTAACTCGAAGTCATTGCAAGTGGCATGAAAGTATCCTAGTCGAGCCGGATGTCGAATAGAAACAAACAGCCTTCATCAAGGTTCCTTCCCTTAGCTTTCCGGTATGTTGATGTACTCGGATCACGATTTACACGCTACTTGCATTCAGTATAATTTCACTGAGAATCCAGAAAGGACAGTAGATGTACCACAATACATCTGATCCAGGCACGAAATACGGCTAGGCATAGTAACAACCCGACAAAACTCAAAGCCGCAAAAGACGTCCGTGCACCGCCTACCTGGATGACTTTCTTGACCTCAGCCTTGTCGGTGCTCATTTTGGCCTTCTTCAGGGGGCTGACACGCTCACCGATCCAGCAAATGAAGACGAACTTGGAGCGGACGCTCAAGTCATCACCAGTCTGAACGCGAGCGAAGATGTAAAGACGAACTGACTCTACAAACAAAAAGGTAACAAACAATTGACAGAGAGAGTAGGTTGAACTGTTTGGCCACAAGCCATCATGTTGCACGCGCCATGTCAACATCCGGGGCAGTGAAATATACAGAATGTACAAGACCACTGCGGCCTGTTACGAAAAAAAGCACACAGCCACAGCTCACCATCGCAGAATTTAAGAAGATCATCGTAATTCGTTCCAGTCTCTTTTACAACAATGGTATTGCTGCTGTTATACTCGAACGCAGCCCTGTCCAAAGCCAAAGGAGAGGGAGGCAGATTTCGTAAGACGAGGCCGCAACAAACAGCCGATCTCCAGCTAGGCGTCTTACCATGAGGTTTGGGAATCGTCATTTCTGACATCCTGGTAAGCAGCGGACAGACCTTCAACGTCTACTCCACCCATGATTGCGAGAAATGGAAATAGGTGAAAGAGAACTAACAAACAACAACAAACTAAACGGGAAAGAAAAGTAGTTCCACAAGATCTCCGATAACAGTGCGGTGCGCACTTGTATGGCAGTCCAAAGTTTCCGTACGGTGCGTAGAGTATGGCACCGTACGCATGCGCAAATACGAGAAGATGGGATTTCCCCGACGCGATTCTGGGCGCGCCATGCGCCAGTGTACTGCAGTCCCAAATCGGATTGACATTTTTTCAAAGTGCTTTTGAATGCCGACTAAAAATTCTTGTTCACAGCTTCCAGAAGCTACAAGGCCAAAGCTGCGATGAGCTAAGTAAGTTTAGCATTGCGAATGGTACTTGTGGGAAAGAAAGTCTTGTAGCTAGAAGTTATGTCGTCGTTTGGCCCTGCGTTGCCAGCTAGTATGGACGAAAAGGAGGAAAAATTCGAAAACGTTTCTGCTGTGAAAACTGTTGGGGCGAGCACACGTCAGGAGTATGTCTCAGATGAAGAAAGTGAAGACGACAGCTATGGCCCAGCTCTACCACCAGGATTGGCTGGAAACAGCGGCTCATCTCCCAATGTTGTTGGACCTATGCTACCACCTCATCTGATGCAGAGCAACGCAAATGCCGAATCCGGTATGTGTACTACCACTATTTTTATAGTGTTGAACACACGTGTGGTTCGAATGCTTTACTAATAATTCATAACAGCATCATGGAAAACAGCAACGGAGATATATAACCGATAGATGAGGAACACGAACTCAAAACTCTTGAAATTTTCTCAAACTTACTCAAGCTTACTCTAAGAAAAGGAGAAGCGAACTCCATGGCTATACTGAAGGGAAACGGTGGGTAAGGGGTCGTCGCAAAAGTTTTTTTGGCGTCCCTGAAACGTACATCGTTCATTTCGTACTCGACCCCCCCCCCCCCCCCCCCCGGCCCCCCTCCCTCTGGAACGAACACAGCTTGCTATGCTGGACGACGAAAATCGTATGCATGTACATGTCATATGTACAGTGTCGGTCGACTTGCGATTCTGGAACTATTTGCTAACTGCTCAGATCCAGCTGCGTTACGCTCAGACCCAGCTACATTACGCTTTTAAATGTCCGGATGCAGCAGCCGATGGCGTATCACCACAGCCGTCAATGCCGCACGCCCAGCCGTGCCTGCACTCCACGCCGAGGTGTTCCCCAGCAAGACACCGGAAGCACAAACCAGCTGTCTTTACCAAAGCCCATCGCTTCGGTTGCGGTGTTGCTTTGAAGTCCGCGCAACTCCATAGTGAGTGACTTCCGGAACACAATGGACATCGATCAGCAGTGCCTTGGTTCTCCACCCAGAACGAGCGATGCGGCCGTCCGCTGGCTTGTTGGCTGACGTGGCTGTCAACTTTCCAGCCGTGGGTTTGCCTGCCGCTGTTGTTCTCTGTGATGCCGTGCACCATCTCTAAAGCCGCCACTTGGTACTCGGCCTCCTGCCTCAGCCACTCCAGGAGCGATAGCACGAATTCTTGCCACCGGTGGTTACACAAATCTGGACTCATGGAAAACTATTGGCCTTTTCCTATGAACATGAACACTCAATCTGCGTATGTACATGAACATGTAGCTTTATCGGTTGTCTTATTGTTCACATTGTTTCTCTTTGTCAACAGAAGAAAGTGACGCAGATGCCGAAGATGCAACTGCTGACGACGCCGGTGACAACACTGCTGGCGAAGATATCAATGGCGAGGACGATGCAGACATTGCCATTGGTCCATTGCCGCCATCCATCGCCGTGAGTGTGTGTGTGTGTGTGTTGCATTGTGCTTGCTTTCCGCTCTCATGTACCCGTACCCAGTGTGTATACGTTGTGGCCCATGACCAGTTTCGGGTTCAAAAGATCGTCATGTTTAGACCTGCGATTGCACCGAATATGGCTGTGGTGAAATAGAATTAAACGTGGAATCAAGTTGAACAGGGCCCCCGCTATGCTTGGTCATTACCTAGGCCATCCCACGTGTTATTTGAATGGATAGAAATGTCTGCGATATGGATACGAAACTAGGTCATCATACCAACAACTCAATTTGCGCGGCTAGTTGAGCACCACCTGGCTCACGGGGGTGAGTCCAATCCCAGGCAGGCGCTCACTGGGATTCAAACCTGCACTGATGCATTTAATATAGTCCTTCGATACATATCACTTTCTTCCAAGTCGTTTCACACGATGATCCTGTTGTCACAATCCCTATTTTAGTATGTGGGTGAATGCCGGCCCTCCGCTTACCCCTGGTACGGTGCGGCACATGTACAAGATATTGTATGTTTTCACCGCTGCTCGTACCACAAATCGTGGTCATTTGCGTGATCAGTCTCGTGAATACGGTCGTCCTACAAAGCGTTTAGGACCCACGGTGCTACGTAACATCTTTTGCATAGCTTCAGGAATAAAACACGGTTTGAAGTATCACATGTTTGCATGAACCCTACACTACACACACATCTGTGACTCTCTCCTCCAAACAAACATGTCCCTTGTCCGAACTCCTTCTGATAATCAATACTCTCCTGTAATGCTATGGGCAGTGGACGTTCACCATGAGTTAACAAACTATTTGTTGATATCACCTTTTCTCCTCTTCCCTGTGTGCTGCAGGGCGGTGCAACTGCAGACTACAGCTTGGAGCGGCGGGTTGAAGCGCGCGCGGAAAAGATGCGCCAGAAGCTCGCTCCAAAGGTACACGTTTAGTCGTGCACAATCAAGCACAACGCTCTCGACTATCATTGCACTTGAATAGCTATTTAGTGTCAAGTTGCTGTTATTAGTTTTCTCTAGATTTTTTTGTCACGAAATACAGACATATATCCCATTTACCACCGTAAATCAGACATATATCCCATTTCCCACCGTAAATCTGATCATCGTAGTATAAGCTGCATCACTGACTTTTTTGGGCGAATTGCTGGTGTTTAAAGTGCGGCTTATACTCCGGAAAGTACGGTATGCCTTACTCAACCGTACGCAAGGTTCCAGACTTTTGTGTCCCGTAAGGTCCGGGCTCCCGATTGTGACATGTATGGCATGCCTGTTCCACAAAAGTCATGAAATGGGTATGACGTAGTACTTCGAAGTACCTTCACCTGTAGTTCCTGTACAGCCTGGAAGACTCATTCGGTGCATGTTGTGTTAAACGGTCTGTTTTCTGCTCGTAGAAAGAGGAATTGCAACGAGAAGAATGGATGACGGCGCTTCCGTCGAACAAAAAGTCGCTAGGTCTAGGTAAGTCCTCGACTCGGTTGTTGTGTATCCTCCTATGAATCCCACCAGTGTGTAGACGCAGTGACTAATACTGACTATCCAGGTGACGTCAACGGTCATCAATCAATCTACTCCATGTTGTGCACATTTCATCCACACATGGACAACATGTACTAAGATGGAGATTGAATATAGCAACCTTGTATAACAAGAGATTGAGGTTTACCACTTATTTCTGTTGCCCAAGTCCTGTAGAAGTCTTTTCTGAAAGTCGAGTATTTAGCGACAGACTGAATAATTATAGTGACTGTTTTGCATCTCCTGAAAGAGTGGAATTGCATGCTCGCTGTGTGGCCTCCAGTCAATCCGACATGTTGTGTCGATGCTGTACAAACCTCTCTAGCATTCTGAGCCACTACTGAATATGGACTCAAGCCTGTGATATGTTGTGTTGGACGTGCTATGAAACCGCTGTAACCTTGCGAGCCACTAACATTGCGGAACGTGAACTAGCATATGAGAGTCACCCGTCTCTTTGCTATCAGTGACCAATACATCTCAATTATCTTCCGCTTGTATTAGGTTTGACCAACCGGCAGTTCAAAGGCTCGTCATCGTACGTCAAAAACGAAGATAGGTCCGTTTGGACGGATACACCGGCTGATCGTGAGCGCAAGGCGCAGGAGGTGAGGCTGAGTGAATGCCTGTGACAGGCTGTAATCCGGATAGCTCTTCCTCTGTCCTTTGCCCTGTTGTCACAACCTGTTTCTGGGAGTTAGTTGTAGTGGTCACTGGTCAGCTCTCCCGAGGTGTCAATTTCTTGCGTATGCATATGTTTGTCGTTCACGTGTTCTAGGGACAAAGTGAGAAGGAGAAAAAGAAGAAGAAGTCAAATCCAGACGCCATTCCGGAGTCAGTTCGTCAGCGGAATGAGGAGCTGCGTAAGCAGACGGAAGAGTATAATGTAAGTCCATGTACTTATGTGTACAGCAACGCTACTTCCACGCTCACTCTGGTCTGGTTTTAACTAGTAATTGCCCTTTGTTTACACACACACACACACACACACACACACACACACACACACACACACACACACACACACACACACACACACACACAGGTACTCCATCGTTTAGGCGATGGCCTGTGGAGAATCCATAACTACAAATACACACACACACGCGCGCGCGCGCGCAGGTGCATGCCTTGTTGTGCAATGGTATGACCATCTATCTATGTACCGGTATTCTCGCTGCAACTCGTCTTGCGGAAACCGTCACAGCACTCTCCATCGATGCTTGTGTTCATTTACCTGTATCCTATGCTTCTGCAGAGCCTTCATCGCGGTCAAAGCCTAGTCACGATGCACCAGAAGAAGCGCAAGGCCGTAAGTGTGGGACCGTCTAGCTTGTCATGCCGTTGGGTTTTGCTATGTGCTGTGCATGGTGAAGTGTGTACACACGCCAGCAAGCGTCCTTAACTCCAAGAGTGTGCAACTCTGATCCCCGAGGTATGGATGCTCTGCGCGGCACGCTGCCTTCATTACGTAGTGAACTGACGAACAACCAGCCTGGATTTGAGTTTTCCTGCGGTTTAGCCGCACCGATTTCAGGCGCTATATGGTAAGATCAGAGGAAGTGCCTGTGCGTGACGCATCACATACAAACCCATCCGAAGTCTCCAAGGAAAGCTGGCTTGGGACTACTTCAAGTAGGTGGAAGCAGGAGACCGTAGCAGATCAATGACGCAATGGCCCACAGTTCAATGCTATGTAATGTGGGAAGTGTGCCGTGCCAGACCCTATATGCAGAGTTGCACGCTCTTGGGATTATGTACTTTCGACGCTAGTGTGACATGACCTAACCTCTTCACCTCATTCCTGTTTGGCGACAGACGTGTACTTGTACCAAAAGCGAGAACACAGTGTGCCAAGCACATAGACCCTTGTTTTCATGTACTGACTGCATGTGTGACCAAATGCTGAGGATCATGGTAGATCCCTGGAACTTCTGTGATAAAGTGCAGACTTGATGGATCAGCTTCTTATGTGTTGTTGCCATTGACTACCATCTGTGTGTGCCTGTGTCGGTTATTTTGCTTTTGCCAGGATCTTGAAATGGGCATTGGTCCGAAGAAAACCGTCCTCCAACCGTTTGACCCAGAGCGAGATATGAAGCCAGAAATTACGCTGAGCTCATCCGCCAGACAGAAGGTGATTGCCAGCTCGAAAAAGCTCGACACCCGATTTGAACGCAGCACCCAAGGCCACTACTTATGAACTCTTGTTCTGCTCCAGTTAAATGTGCTCGGATAACGTGTTGGATGGTGTGTGTTTTCATTTCAGAATTTCAGCATACTCTGCTACCCCCCTCAGACTTAGTTGTTACCCATTATTTTTATTTGTACGTAATTCTATACCTGATTTCCCCCTACAAGACAAGTAGAACAGGATAAATAATTCGTTGTGACTCAGAGTTTCACGCACGAGGCGACCATCAGACAGAGGCAGACAGCACTTTTGATTTCCTCTACACATTGTCTGCAGTGATCCACAGAGAGTGGTGGCGTGCCTACGGATGCGGAAAACTCGGCCTCCAGCCGAGTCTAGCACGAACCGTGATTTTTGTCCGCAGTGTCATTCTGGATGTGATGCTGTTCTGCAGTGGGTTCACTGTCCTATGACTACTATCACATGCACGTCGGGACGCACGCAAGCACAACACACACCCCAGACGTACTGTGAAATTGCATGATTGTTCGTTCCATATAACTTTTATTCCTTTTTTTTTTTTTAAATTTGGAAGCTTTCATGAGACCAAAATTTAATGTTTTCTATTCCAGTGCCAGCATGGTGTTAAAAAAGAGAGTTACTGGTGCTAAACACTTATTGTTTTGAAGACGTTGAAACCACTGAGTGCTGTTGAGACCATCAGGCCTGGGATCTGGGGATGCCAATGTAATTCCTTTATGTCCTTTTGGCCTTGATGAATGAAGAGCAATGCAGGGGGAACCTCATCACCACCAGCCATGGGCTTGCCTGCTTCCTTATCGGTCTCCAGGGACAAGTCCCACTGGACTAGCTGATCGTCCGCACCACTGGACGCAAACACACTGCTCTCGGATGGCAGCCATTCCACAGATGTGATGGCAGCCGTGTGATGCTTGAATTCTGCTATCGGCTGCCCGTCGCTTAGCTGCCGGAGATCCCAGGTACGTAGCACCCCGTCGTCACCACCCGTCACAAAGAACGGCGCCTTGCGGTTCCACGACAGCACGTTAACGTCCGCCGAGTGTGCGTTCTCCACTGTGATCATGCATGCTTTGCTTGGTTTGGCTCGCACATCCCATACACGAACGCTCTGATCGGAACTGCACGATGCCAGGACATGTGCCTGGTCAGGACTCCACTGCAAGTCTTCGACGGATGACTTGTGGCTGGCGAGAGCATGCTGATTTACATTCCATTTGCCAGCCTCATCGGGTTCCCAGATGTGAATGTGATGGTGGCAATCTCCGGATGCAAGTCGTCCGCCGACAACAGGAGACCAATCGAGCGCAAAACCTTCACGTTGATGACGGAAGGTGAACAATGGAGTGCCAGGCAGGTCGTGGACATTGGCTTTCTTCTTCTTGGAGCCACCGGATGCGATTGGATTGTCCACACGCTGTAGCATGGATGTCGTGTCCCACAGGTGAACGTGGCCGGTTTCGGCAAACGTCGCCACAACTTGTCGGTTCTCCACGCACGCACAGCGCACACGGTTCACAGGTCCGGTGTGTTTTACACGCGCCATGCACATCTCTGCTGTACTCTCATCATCGCTGTCCTCATCATCATCCTCATCGTCGTCATCTTCACTAGCCTGCTTGGTTCGTTCCATGCCATGCAGTTTCATCAGCATCAAATGGTTCTGTTTGGATGCTTCTGCTTGAGTACCGGCCACGACGAACGCAGTCATGGGATATTCGGAACGAGCGTCCCCAAGAGCATCCTTGACAAAATCAAAACTCAGGCACGGTGCCTCCGTCTGAGCAGCGTGGTATAGGTGATAAGCAGTACTGTCATAAACCAGTTCCTCGTTCTCCTCAATTGGTTTTCCTGGCAAATAGACATCACCAGCATCCATGGCTTCATCCTCAGATTCCGATCCAGAGGAAGACATTGCTTCATCCTCAGATGGAGAGGAAGACATTGTTACCTAGACCTACTGCTACACATCAACAGCCAACAAAATGCAAAGCGAATCAAGGAGATCACGCTGTATCCATGTACCATGCATGATGTACCGTAAAATCGAAAATCGAAAAATCTTTGAAGAATATGATTCTATCTTTTTGGCCACAAAATATTTTACAAGTGAAAAAAATGAGCGCGCATGCACGTGCTCGCGCCTCGCGGTGCGGCGGCGCTCGCGGAATGCGCGGCCGCGGAAGTCGTAAAGCATGGCATAGCGCTAGCGGTCATTTGGATCACGGGAGCGGATCTGATTTATTCCGAGGCTTCGAAGCTTCCTCGATCGAGGCAGCTACATGTACCTCTCCTGGCTGTAGCTTGGATCAGGGAGATGGCTTGGATCCGATGGCCCTTGCGGCCTTGGCCTTGGGGTAGTTATCATTATCGTTGGGACTTAATCTTTATTATATTCGTCTTCTGAAGCAAGTATTAGTTCTGGCACCAGATACTGATGGAAGTGTCACACTGACAGTCTGTATCGATTCGAGACAGAACCAGTAGTAGTAGTAGTAGTAGTAGTAGTAGTAGTAGTAGAATTTATAACCAGTCTGTGCTACCGCCCGGTTGACGATTCAGTCAAGTACTACACTCCTACACGGCTACAGTCATGTAGAGAGAAATAAATAAAAGAAGCTACCACATACAGTAAAACCTGTGACTACCGACCACCCCTTGGTGCCAGCAAAAACGGTCTTTAGTAGCAGGTGGTCTTTAGTTAGAGGTTTGCACCACGCGACCATAATGGATCCCATTATATGATATGTATATCAAAATGCAGCTAATACAATTCCCCAAGACTTGCGGAATGCCATTCTTATTTCAGGTCAAACAACACTTGGAGAGAAAGACGGAGAGAGACAGAGAGAGAGAGAGAAGATTAATTTTTTTGCGGACATCAAATTCAGCTTCTACTTCTGAAGCCAGGAGTCAAACGTTCCCTGTGGAAGTTTCGTTTTGGGCTGGGCTTCAAATTTGTTCATACGATCAATCGAATTGACTGTCCTTGTTGCGACTTCTCGATTGCTTGAATGCGATCCTCCAGCATCAGGACCTTGAGGTGCTGCTTTGTTTCTGGATTCCTTGATGCTATCGTCGATTCGTCTGTATGACTGGGGTGACAGATCCGCTCAGTCTTCCTTTCTCCTCCGAGTAGTATAACATCGATCAGAGAGCGCTTTCGATGCGCGTTTCCTATCATGTTTATTCTTGACATCGCTTGAAATTCTGACAGGTGTAGTGCAGTCCACACCGACTCCACAGAGAGTCAGTCAAAATGACCTGCGTTCATTTCTTCAGCTGTGGTATCGAAAGATTCCTTTCCGGACCACGGAAAATCATCAAAATTTCAAGAAGGAGCTTCGAGCAACATTTGATTTCCTACATCGCGGTCGCTAGTTACGGGTCAAAAATCGTCTTTGGGACAAGAAAAGGCGGTCGCTGGTCGCGTTCAGCAGGTAGTCGCTAGTCACAGTGAATTTTGAATGTGAGACCGTCCGTACCTGGCGAAGTGGTCTGTAGTACCAGGCTGGTCGCTAGTCACGGTGGTCTTTAGTTAATGTTCTACTGTAGTCTGTAGTCACATTTGGCAATACATACCTCAGACTCTGCTGATGCTTTCATCCTGTCGCCAAGAGTACATAACATGGTTGTGTACTCTTGCTGTCGCATAATATAGTAATAGTTTTTTTCTCGTTTTGTGTGTACTGAACAGGCACTTGATCTTCAGAAGAGGACATTTGTGAAGCATTCCAAAGTATTCAGCGACACGTTGAAGAAGTACTTCCGAGATGCAAGGTATGAAAGGAGCAGAGTAGACTGAGCTCTGCTTACTTCTGCTGACATGCTGCTCACGGCCAGTGGAGCTATCCCGTTTAGATGGTCATGCTCTGTAACACCAGACTGTCGACCAACAGTACCGTTAGGCGTTAGCTGGCAATGTCCTATTTCCATTTTGAGGTTGGGTGATGTACATAGTCATGTGTGTGTGTGGGGGGGGGGGGGGATTTCAAGTTTATGACCAGAAGCTAGACGAAATGCATGCTACTTCCACCGGGCCATATTCCTCACTTGAACATTGCATCTTTGCAGGCACAGCAATTACCTGATACGGGGTGGCACCTTATAATAATGGTCCAAAGATGCTAGTAATAAAGCATTTTAGAGGGGATCGTATGAGGCATATTACAAAATAGTGAAAATACTATGGCACCAGTCCATGGACAACCGAGGGCAAAATTCACTTTGGACATAGTTGCTAGCGCTCTGACCGGAGCATGTCACGCGGCGGCCATTCTGAGAATTGCTAAAATTGCACATATGCAATGCACTGGACATATATAGTCTTGAATTGTTCGCCATTACTTTGCCTTGCAAAGACCTCGTCTCAACAATAGTTTCGAGCTAATATCCAACCGAAAGCACTGTTGCAGACCGTTTTCTTGGGTCCTATCCGGCGTTAGGACGGCATGCAAGCTATCATTAGTCTTGTCCTTCTCCATGTTTGTTGTATTCTGTAAGCATATTTTACAGGCTCCCATGCCACTATCTGCCTTGAATCATAATGCTGCTCCTGAATGAGGTTACTAGTTTTGATGCAAGTACCGGAACATGACATACTTTCGGCCTACTGGTATGCTTGATGTCAATACCAGCATATCTGTGTGTGTGTGTGTGTGTGAATTTCTTCAGAACGGATGACGTGTTCGTGAGCGCCAATCGCTTGATAAACCAGACCAACACGCTGCTCCGCCTGTTTCGCATGGCCAGTGGACAGCCATAGTCATGAGCCTGCCTGCTGAATGGCTACCGTTGTCATGTTGCACAACCGACGTCAATCCTTATAGACAAATTATAATATTCTAAATTTAAGTTATGGAATTTGATAGTATTTTACGTGGAAATCAGTCTCGAATTAGAACATTCTGGCTTCTTTATTGTCCCCTTGAAGGCATTCACTGTAAATATTGAAATCCCAAGCTCACTGTGTTGATTTCGAGATAAAGTAGTGCTGCACAAAAAGTTGAAGCACCGTAAGATTCGTGTTCAAAATGATAGTGACGTGAGCCTGTTCACAGTCTGTAGCCCATAGACGTACACACTATTTGTGTGTATTATACACGATCATCAGGCAACAATGCATGCCATGATGACTGACGTCATCAATACAAGTCTTGTACTCATTCTCCCTCTGCATGACCAGATGACACCAACCAGTTACCAGGTTACCTAGTGCAAGGCAAGAGCTCCCATCTTTACAGACTTTAGTACATGACTGTACTAGTACTAGTACTCGTAGACTTTACTCTTGACACTGATAAAAGACTGCCAGGAAGAAGATGCACGTGATCAATAATCTTAATGAAGTGATACCCCCGACACAAACTGCACAAACAAGTGTGACATTCTTTGAAAGTTTACTTTTGGCTGACCGGTTTCACTACTAGGAGTAGATCATCAGAGTGAAGAGTAAAGTGGAACGAAACACAATTTTATGCTCCCACTAGGTGGGTAGAAAATGTATTGACACATGTGGGCCACCAAAACGCTAGGGGCCCCAAGGGCATTGGGAAATGCTACGGTAATACGGTCATGCAATGATTGCACAAGGTGTATGTGTGTCATGTGTCATGAATGAAGTGCGCATGCAACTATGAGTACTATATTCATGAGGTGAATTGAATTTTAGGCGGGATCCAAAGCTTGGACCCCGCCTAAATGCAGGCGACTAAGCCTGCAAACAATGAAAGTATGGAGAATGGAGAAAAGAGAACAAACATTTGAAAATGTTTATCAGAAACCAGCTTCAGTGAAACAATTGTTTCGTTTTGCGATAGAAGATCTCAACATTGGAAGAGGAGAAAGATTCTGTTAATATCGTTCTAAGACGATTTCTTGCAAAATGCGGGTGATAGGAAGTAACAAATGTAATTGTATTCCTGTTGTGGCTGGTCTTCGCTTTCTTGGCAGCAGAATGATGTGTAACACGAGGTTCAATATTCATGAAGATAGGAGCCAAGAAATGTGGAGGATAGCCTCTGAGCCTAAGTCTGCACCAAAAACGCTCACGGATAGTAAGAACATCAGACAATCTTGAATTAGTTCTATTATATCGACAGAGTTCTGCAATGATAAATGAGCGGAAGTTTGATTTTGGGTGATCTGACTTATACGGAATGTAAAGATAAGCATTCCTGGGTTTCTGATATGTACGATACAGGACATTACAATTAGTCTCTGATTTGTCTAAGAAGAGTTCTAAATCTAGAAAGACACATTCATCGCTAACATTTGACCAGGTGAGGTTAATGTCAGGTAAATCTGAATAGAGAGACTGTTGCAAGGATTCTATGCTGAGCTTATCATCTATGACTAGGAAGAGGTCGTCAATAAATCTTTCAAAAAGATAGATGGAAGCTTTAAAGATAGACAGTGTTTTCTTTTCGTGGATGAAAAGGAAGGCATTTGCTACATTGACCGCCATGGGAGTGCCCATGGCCATGCCATGTTCTTGATGATACAAAACGTTTTCAAATTTGAAATAGTTGTTTTTCAGAACAAAGGCAATGAGTGCAATCAAAAGAGGCCGCAATGGATGCTCAGCATCTTTCAAAAACTCATCAATTGCAGAAATTGTATCGTGCCAATTCATGTTTGTGTAAAGACTGACAACATCAGCTGTAACTACTTTGCTGTTTGCAGGGAAATGTGTATTTGCAAGTTTAGAGATTAGACTATCTGTGTCAGCAAGTACAGTGTTGGCAGTTTCATGAATGATGTTTTTAAGGTGAAAATCTATAAATCTAGAAGACGGGGAGGTGCAGTATCCAATGCAAGAGACAATTGGTCTACCGGGTACTAAGCCGTCAACAAGTTTTTTGTGGATTTTCGGAAGCATATAGAATTTAGCTGGTTTAAAAGGGAAAGAGCTAAATAATGCAGTGACATCACGTTCAGAAAGTAGGGCAGAGTGTACTTTACAAATTTCTGAGAGGTCACGGTGTAGAGAATCATGCAGTGCTTGGTTATCTGAAGATACTGGAGAATAATATTTTCTGTCAGCTAGCTGGCGAAGGCCTTCTGCTATGTAATCTTCTTTGTTTAAAACAACAGTGCCAAGATTTTTATCTGCTTTAGAAATAACAATATCTGGTCTGTTTTTTAATAAGAGATACGCTGATAATTCGCTAGGGGTTAGATTATGTTTACGTCTTTCTTAATGAATCTTAATGAAGTGATACCCCCGACACAAACTGCACAAACAAGTGTGACATTCTTTGAAAGTTTACTTTTGGCTGACCGGTTTCACTACTAGGAGTAGATCATCAGAGTGAAGAGTAAAGTGGAAGGAAACACAATTTTATGCTCCCACTAGGTGGGTAGAAAATGTATTGACACATGTGGGCCACCAAAACGCTAGGGGCCCCAAGGGCATTGGGAAATGCTACGGTAATACGGTCATGCAATGATTGCACAAGGTGTATGTGTGTCATGTGTCATGAATGAAGTGCGCATGCAACTATGAGTACTATATTCATGAGGTGAATTGAATTTTAGGCGGGATCCAAAGCTTGGACCCCGCCTAAATGCAGGCGACTAAGCCTGCAAACAATGAAAGTATGGAGAATGGAGAAAAGAGAACAAACATTTGAAAATGTTTATCAGAAACCAGCTTCAGTGAAACAATTGTTTCGTTTTGCGATAGAAGATCTCAACATTGGAAGAGGAGAAAGATTCTGTTAATATCGTTCTAAGACGATTTCTTGCAAAATGCGGGTGATAGGAAGTAACAAATGTAATTGTATTCCTGTTGTGGCTGGTCTTCGCTTTCTTGGCAGCAGAATGATGTGTAACACGAGGTTCAATATTCATGAAGATAGGAGCCAAGAAATGTGGAGGATAGCCTCTGAGCCTAAGTCTGCACCAAAAACGCTCACGGATAGTAAGAACATCAGACAATCTTGAATTAGTTCTATTATATCGACAGAGTTCTGCAATGATAAATGAGCGGAAGTTTGATTTTGGGTGATCTGACTTATACGGAATGTAAAGATAAGCATTCCTGGGTTTCTGATATGTACGATACAGGACATTACAATTAGTCTCTGATTTGTCTAAGAAGAGTTCTAAATCTAGAAAGACACATTCATCGCTAACATTTGACCAGGTGAGGTTAATGTCAGGTAAATCTGAATAGAGAGACTGTTGCAAGGATTCTATGCTGAGCTTATCATCTATGACTAGGAAGAGGTCGTCAATAAATCTTTCAAAAAGATAGATGGAAGCTTTAAAGATAGACAGTGTTTTCTTTTCGTGGATGAAAAGGAAGGCATTTGCTACATTGACCACGATACAAAAGTTTAGAGATTAGACTAGCGTAGATCAGCGTATCTCTTATTAAAAAACAGACCAGATATTGTTATTTCTAAAGCAGATAAAAATCTTGGCACTGTTGTTTTAAACAAAGAAGATTACATAGCAGAAGGCCTTCGCCAGCTAGCTGACAGAAAATATTATTCTCCAGTATCTTCAGATAACCAAGCACTGCATGATTCTCTACACCGTGACCTCTCAGAAATTTGTAAAGTACACTCTGCCCTACTTTCTGAACGTGATGTCACTGCATTATTTAGCTCTTTCCCTTTTAAACCAGCTAAATTCTATATGCTTCCGAAAATCCACAAAAAACTTGTTGACGGCTTAGTACCGGGTAGACCAATTGTCTCTTGCATTGGATACTGCACCTCCCCGTCTTCTAGATTTATAGATTTTCACCTTAAAAACATCATTCATGAAACTGCCAACACTGTACTTGCTGACACAGATAGTCTAATCTCTAAACTTGCAAATACACATTTCCCTGCAAACAGCAAAGTAGTTACAGCTGATGTTGTCAGTCTTTACACAAACATGAATTGGCACGATACAATTTCTGCAATTGATGAGTTTTTGAAAGATGCTGAGCATCCACTGCGGCCTCTTTTGATTGCACTCATTGCCTTTGTTCTGAAAAACAACTATTTCAAGTTTGAAAACGTTTTGTATCATCAAGAACATGGCATGGCCATGGGCACTCCCATGGCGGTCAATGTAGCAAATGCCTTCCTTTTCATCCACGAAAAGAAAACACTGTCTATCTTTAAAGCTTCCATCTATCTTTTTGAAAGATTTATTGACGACCTCTTCCTAGTCATAGATGATAAGCTCAGCATAGAATCCTTGCAACAGTCTCTCTATTCAGATTTACCTGACATTAACCTCACCTGGTCAAATGTTAGCGATGAATGTGTCTTTCTAGATTTAGAACTCTTCTTAGACAAATCAGAGACTAATTGTAATGTCCTGTATCGTACATATCAGAAACCCAGGAATGCTTATCTTTACATTCCGTATAAGTCAGATCACCCAAAATCAAACTTCCGCTCATTTATCATTGCAGAACTCTGTCGATATAATAGAACTAATTCAAGATTGTCTGATGTTCTTACTATCCGTGAGCGTTTTTGGTGCAGACTTAGGCTCAGAGGCTATCCTCCACATTTCTTGGCTCCTATCTTCATGAATATTGAACCTCGTGTTACACATCATTCTGCTGCCAAGAAAGCGAAGACCAGCCACAACAGGAATACAATTACATTTGTTACTTCCTATCACCCGCATTTTGCAAGAAATCGTCTTAGAACGATATTAACAGAATCTTTCTCCTCTTCCAATGTTGAGATCTTCTATCGCAAAACGAAACAATTGTTTCACTGAAGCTGGTTTCTGATAAACATTTTCAAATGTTTGTTCTCTTTTCTCCATTCTCCATACTTTCATTGTTTGCAGGCTTAGTCGCCTGCATTTAGGCGGGGTCCAAGCTTTGGATCCCGCCTAAAATTCAATTCACCTCATGAATATAGTACTCATAGTTGCATGCGCACTTCATTCATGACACATGACACACATACACCTTGTGCAATCATTGCATGACCGTATTACCGTAGCATTTCCCAATGCCCTTGGGGCCCCTAGCGTTTTGGTGGCCCACATGTGTCAATACATTTTCTACCCACCTAGTGGGAGCATAAAATTGTGTTTCGTTCCACTTTACTCTTCACTCTGATGATCTACTCCTAGTAGTGAAACCGGTCAGCCAAAAGTAAACTTTCAAAGAATGTCACACTTGTTTGTGCAGTTTGTGTCGGGGGTATCACTTCATTAAGATCTAGACTAGGAGAAGATGCTTGGTATTCGCCATCTCTCCTGAGAAATGTTCAGCAAATATTTCAAAACATACGACATTATTTCGTTCGCTAATCTCCACTACTCGTCGTCTCACCTGGCTTCAGAAGATGTTACGAGAGATAGGAGAGTCTCCAGCAGGCAGTGCATCCATCTTCAGGAAGTGGAAAGAGCAAACGGCATGGTCCTTGGTTGAGGTAAATGCTGAACGTTTGATTTGTCCCAACCAAGATTTCAGCACTTGGTTCGTCACGATTTTCGCTTGCCAGCTAACGTCTCCGCACTCCAGCTTTCCCCTGTCGGTGTCACGTCCCAGTACACAACGGAGAGGACTACTAATAAACAGTTCACGGCACTAACAGCATTGAACACAGTACTTCTTTCACTTCGTGAATACAAGAAGACAACTGAAAATGACACAATTCTGCAGTGATCGACCTTCTCTCTCACGGAGCTAAGCAGAATGTGCGTCATCACCTGTAGTCGCCATGGAAACGGGATCAGGAAATCGGCGATATGGCAAGTTTCCCTTGCCGTACGCAAGCGAGAGATATACCATCGGAACCGATATCCAATTGTCTTTCATCTGAGCCCTACTTGAAAAATCGATGCACTTCCCCTTTAATCCAGTATCAATTACTACCATTGCTCTCTATCCGTTGTGGTCGCTTCGGCAGGCTACGAGTTTGGTGGGCAGAGTGGAGGTGGTAAGTGCTTCGGGGAAGGCCATTCTAGTGCTGCCAGCGGGTGGCGGAGGAGTGCCCTCACTCACATAATCATTGACTTCACCGGCAGGCGCTCCATAGTTGATCTCTGGGACAGTATGAAGACTGTACATGTGCTACGAGCAGCTGTACTGGCAGCAATAGCAGTGTTGCTCCTGAATCAGGTCAATACAAGCAGCAGTAGCGACTATGGCCAGTATGGCCAGTATGGAGCAGACCTCACGCAGCAGCCAGCGACCAGGTTCAACTACTTGTCAGGGATCAATCCCACTCAGCCGTTTCAGCCCGTTGTTCGCAGTCTGGGATGTGCGTCAGCTCACTTCACCTCCAACAAAGGCCAGAATGCGTTTTTCGTGCTCCACGGCTCCTGCTTTGCCGGCGACGAGCCTCAAGCCACGTGGCTGTACTCGGTAGGACCCAACACCTGGTTTCGCAGCGAGCCCATATTTGACAACGGCACGGACCCGAGCCGGCGTCAAGATCACGGAATAGCAAGCCTTCCGGATGAGACAGGCATAGCAATGTTCGGTGGTCGTACTAGCAGCAGCAGCAGCGATGCATCACTATACAGTGACACTTGGCTGTACAATGGAGATGATCTCTGCTGGCAGGCGCTGGAGAACAGTGCGAAGAGTCCATCGGAGCGTTACGCCAGCGGCCTCGTCGGCTGCACTATGTCGCATGGATGTGCGGCCAACAGCGGCGTGTATCTGTTTGGTGGCCTGAGCACGCCAACGGAGGCCGGTAACATTGCTGCTGCCACATCATCATCACCGCCGACCATGCTGAATGATTTGTGGAGGCTGGACGCGGATAGAGCTGCCGGCTTGGCACATTGGTCGCAGCTCACTCCCGTCGCCGACCCAGTGCACGGGTTTCCTGCTGCACGCGGATACCCGCGAACAGCGGTGGGCCAGGCGGCAATGTTCGTGTGCGGAGGTCTGCAGTACGACAACGGCAGCCGTATCATGTACCTGCTGGACCTGTGGCAGTTGACAATGTCAAACAACACCTGGAGGCGGCTGAGCGACATCGACGTCAGCATGGACCCGTACGACTCGTGTTCCGTCGCCGGTCTCAGCTACGTGCCGTCCGATCAGGGAGTAACGCCGACGCTGATCGCCTTGCTGTCGTGTACAGGTGACTTGGAGATGAGAGTATGGTCTTACACTATAGGCACTGACAAGTGGGATGGCGTGTGGTATGTGAAAGGCGATTCGCTGCCACCGCCGTTCGTGCAGCCCATCGCCCAGGAGCACAGCGAGCAGGTTTACATCTACGGTGGAATAGACAGCCAGTCACGCGTGTATACTGGCTTGTGGGTGCTGCGCTACAACACAAAAGACAGTACATGCGTCCAGGCCGCCGCTCCGGACATCCTGCCGCCCATCGTGTCGCAGCACTCGGCCTCGTACCTGGAGAAGACGCGAGCGCTGTACGTGTATGGTGGTGTGTACCCGACCGCCCCGGCCTTGCCCGGTCTGGCGCCGAGTAGCATCAACATTGCCGACGAGCGTCTGCATATCTACAGCGTGCAGGAATCTATGTGGACAAGTGTTCTGCGGCCTGGCATAGCACGCTTGGCCGCGCACACCATGATCTCCTGGGGGAACTCCCTATACTTGTTCGGTGGCTTTGACACTGATGGAGTGTCTCAGTCCGGCCTGTGGAAGTTCAACATTGCCAGCCTGACGTGGAGCAATGCCTCATCGCCAACGTACACATTCCCGCCTCGGCAAGCCCATGCCGCGGCTCTAGACCCAGAGCGGGGCTTGATGTACGTGTATGGCGGTCTGTACTCGGATGCCTTGCACAAGGTCATGGTTCTCGGTGACCTGCTGGTGTACGACCTAGCCGAGAGCACGTGGAGTGAGATCAAAGCTGTCGGCGCACCTCCACCAGGTGTGTTTGGCCATTCAATGGTCTTTATTGATGGCAGCCTGTATGTTTTGGGCGGTGCAAGCATCGACGTCACGGCTGACGGTTATAATGTCTCGGTCGTGGAAGATATGTTCTGGCGTTTCAACCTGAAGACACGGCAATGGGAGAACCTGTGCTACTGGGTCGACCCGTCACTGTTTCATCCGCTTCTTGCGGGACGCTTCTTCACAACGGCTTCTGCCAAGGACAGTTCTATTCTAATGTTTGTTGGTGATTGCTGTGATCCTATCTGCATGCTCACGAAAAGCGACATACCAACAACAGTGGAGCTGAATTCGCATACAATTGCACAGCGCTGCTGTTCGAAAAAGACCGGAGAAATTCATCCTCGCGTATGGCTGCTGTCAACAACTGACCATCTGTGGATGGAGCTAAAGATGTCCTATTCATCCTCGGCGCATCACTCGCCCATACGGCATGCTGGCCATTCGTTGACGAACGTGGAGGATAAGTTCTTTGTGCACGGCGGCCTGTGTCGTGGTGAAGATGACAACACGCTGTGCAGCCTTGCCCTGCCGACCTATGTTATACAGCCTGGCTGCAATGCTGGATGGTACTCGCAGCATGTGTACAGTCAAGCATGCCAGCCATGCCCTGCCGAGAACTATTCAATGACGGCCGGTAGCATTGGCTGTGAGTCGTGCCCACTCGGCTCCTTCTCGCAGCAGAACGGCTCAACCAGCTCCCTGCAGTGCTCTAAGTGCCCCCGTGATATCTGCAACGACGCCGGCGATTGCTCTGTCAACAGTGCTACCCACGAGATGGAATGCAACTGTGACTTTGGCTACGATGGTATGAACCGCTGCCGTGTTCCGGCTGTGTACCTGGGCATTGGCGGTGCGGCTGTCTTCATTCTTCTCCTGCTCGTCTTGACCTGCTTTCTGGTACAGAAGTACCGCAGCAAGCGCAGACAGGATGAGGAGAAAGAGCGGCAGCTACGTACGTGCAAGCGTGAAATCGCCAGTCTCAACTCTGTGTGGCGCATCGAGGCTGATGAGCTAAAGCTGTCGAGAAGAATCGATGAGGAGACACCCGGCAGTTTTGGTGAAGTGTGGATGGCAGTCTATCGTGATATGCAGGTAAGACGTGTTACTTGCGGTAAATACTAAAAACTAATGCAATAAAACTCGGATGGAGAGCCCAGGACTAAAATTAAAAAAAGAGGACCATAAAAATGTCATGTATGTCACTATGAATGTCAGTGTCAGTTTTGTGCTGATTGTTGCATTATGTCACCATTATCCTGCTTATAATCGTTTGTGTTGAAAAAAATGGATAACTTGTAAACTTATGGTCCTCTTTTTTTTTAGTACTAATGCAATCCTTTCGATATGCTATGCATTTATGTTTGTGGTCTTGAATTGCTCTCAATACTGTAAATATACAAAATTTCGGCGCTGCAAAATTTCGGCACTTCACGATTTTTGACATTTCGGCGGCGATTTATTTTCGGCGTGGGGTAGAGGGCATGGTATAGTGCGACAGATGCTGTGAAAAATTTCATCGGCGTTTTAATTTAGGCGTTTTGGGTCGGTGCCGAATATAGCCGAAATTAAATAGCTGCCGAAAATTTGTATATTTACAGTAACTGGGCCTTATGCAGCAAAGAACATTTGTAAATGAGCAGTTGAAGAACATACTATTAAAAAAATAACACGTGCACACTCCAACACACCACCACGGGCTATCACCACCACCACCACCACCACTGATGCACTACCACCAACAACAACACTGTCGTGGCCTAAGGCTGAGTGTCGTCTCTACGTAACTCCGTAACCCAAAGTCCGTTGGCACAAAATATATGTGCACTTCTTAGTCCCAAACCCAAGCGTAGAGGACAACACAAAGCACAAGCAGTTAGTTGTGGATTCAGTCCAGGTTCAATAGTGAGGAAGGGTGTTGCGCTCACTCAGTTGGGTCAAACTCTCTCTAAAGGACTAAAAGGGAAAGCAAGCCCTAATAATTATAGTAAAAGGGAGTAAAGGAAAGAATAGAGATCGGGGAATTGGGAGGTAGGGTAGTGATAGCAGCGAACGAGCTGTGAGCTGTGCTAAACTAACTATTGCTAATGATGAATTGGAGTAACAAAGCGGAACAGCAGACCAGCGGACCGGCAACAGAGACAATAGATGACAGTTCCATGGTAATGGGTAGTCTAGGTCCGGCGACAGGAGAGGTTGGCTTATCGCAACCAAAAGAAAGAGCAATACACTAATGGGCATTGATGAGGGGCTGCGGTAGAGGTAGGTGACAGGGCAAACAGGCTGATAGTGAATGTGTGCAGCACTACTATACGGTTGTATTGATGAGTAGTACTATATATCCAGGGCCATGACACAACCACCACAACCACCATCACTTGCATACTAGAGTAGTTGGGTATCCACAATGACAAGGACAAATACATGACTGTAGTACAATAACTATGGTAACAGCATCCTGATGTGTGTTTCAAATGGTTCCTAGTACATCCTAGATAACTGTGTACCGGGGAGTATTAAAAATACCAATTTTACAACTCCCTGCTGTACTACTTTTCAAGTGCAGCAATGTGGCACTGTTGTTGGTATGTGATATACTGCTGTACAGGTCGCCTACAAGCAGCTTCGGACGCAGGTGTTGGTGGCCGATGCACAGGCCCTGATGGAGTTCCAGCGCGAGGCCGAGTTCATGCGCACCATCCGTCATCCGAACATCGTGCTCTTCATCGGCGCTGGTGTCATGCCGCCGAGCAGCATCGGAGCTGCCAGTATTCCGTTCCTGGTGGTGGAGTACATGCCACGCGGCACACTGCTCTCCGTGCTCAACGACAAGACAGTGCACATCGATCACCAGCAGCGTCTGCGCATGGCACTGGACATTGCCAAGGGCATGCGCTTTCTGCACGGCCTGACACCACCGCGCGTCCATCGCGACCTGAAGAGCGCCAACCTACTGGTCAGCGATCACTTTGTAGTCAAGGTGAGCAGAGAGCACTTCTAAACGATTACACTGCACTGATCAGACTTCAGGTTAAGCTGCCACGTGATAAAGGAATGCAGTTGAGTGGCACTCTGGGGGAAATGTGTACAGATACTGCGGCCCTGGAAACCAGCTGAGTGGCAAAAGTGATAATTATTTTATTGACATCTGAGTGGCAAAAGTGATATTTTACTGACTTCTGAGTGGCAAATCATGTACTACGGTGAGTCATTCGCATAACCTCTATACACATACTTGCAAGGCAAAGTCTTGCACAGTTGGGTGGGTGCGTCATCACCATTTCAGTCCTCACTAGCCGTGAGTGCGTTTGCATTGAACGCTACACCGTAATTATGCAATATTTCACAATCTGTAGAAGGTGGATTGTGTGATGTGAACCGCTAATCATCACAAAGGACGGTGTGTGTGACATGTGCACATCTGCAACAAGGAGCAAACTGCAAGAAGCTGACAGGCGTAAGAACACCATGTCCGAACGTGATTACTTCACACTGTCCTTTTACCACATCGATGCAGTAAAGAGACAGTGTGAACTGAAGAGACAACTTCCTTCACACAGTGCCCCAGGTGTTTGCTATGTGACGCTTGCAGGCTGAGTTTACGGGACAGGGCGCCAATCAGTTCTATTGCCATGGTTCACTGTCGACTCAATGCCTTCGTGCTACTCGATACACCTAAACCCGTCATATTAATACTTCAGTATTTACATGAATTTTGTTCGCACCACAGTGCATTCTCACTTGCAGTGCAATCATGTACCCTGCATGAAGCGCTGTGCTCAGTGCACTTTGCTGGCCAAAGGAAGTGGAGATTTTCGTGTCTGTCTGAGTCGTCAAAAGGTCCACACAATGGTTGTCTTAACAAAAGTCCTATAAACAGCCCCTACGTTTCTTTCTTGTCTTCTAGTACACCTCGGTAACAACTGAATTCAAGAACAGTCCTCAACTTTGTTTCTCCAGCCAAGCAGTATCTTGCGAGCCCTCTAATAAAGTCTGACTCTCTGTAATGTGCATGGTTACCACTCCTGCTCAGGTGTCTGATTTCGGTTCGGCTCGTTGGATACAGAGCATAGAGGAGTGTCAGCAGGTTTCCTCGACGGGCTCCATGACGCGCAGCATGGCAAACTCGACAACATCAACACCGATCAATGCACGCTTCCTGACCAAGTCTCGGTCAAACAGCAGCCGAGAGTATGACACCGAGCGAGCACCACTTCTGCAGCCGGATGCACTGATGTCAAGCGATGTCGGGACTCTCCTGTGGTCTGCACCGGAGGTTCTGTCGCAGAGTGCGTACGGCGCAGCGGCTGACGTTTTCAGGTAGGTACCGTGGATCCGTACTTCTGCACGCACCTGAAGTGAGCGAGCATGCGGTTGGTCTTGGAGCCTAGCACTACAACACAGACACACATAGTTCATGTGAATATGGCAGAGTCTGTCAATGGGGAACATTCTGATATCGGGGCCACTGCCTATCCCAGAGAACCATTCAAACCATGCAGGGCCCGGCAAAGATCCACTGACATATCCCTGGGTAGTGGGGTTTCCTCAGTGTCACATGCATCATGTGCACTGTAACTTAGCCAGACGTTTGTGTAATTGTAGAGTGTCTGTTCACTTTATCTGAGAACACGGACATCATGTGCGCTTTGCTGTTCTTTGTAAGAGACGTTCAGTGTCACACCTATCCACTTTGAAACTTTTGTCCGCAGCCGGGTGTATTGGTCTCTGTCTGTCAGAGTGTCTGTCTGTCTATGTCTGTCACTCTTCTACAGTGTGTAGTTCTGGCAATGCCGGAATCTGAGACGATCTATCCCCTGAACTTATTAATCTGCCCCACTGCTACAGCCACCTTATAATGTAGGCTTACGTGGCCCCTGCAATACTAGTAGTTGTCACTGCTCTCTCTCTCTCTCTGGCCTTTTCCCTTCATTATTCATTGGTAGGGTGGTGTTTGACCAAAAAACAAAGCGATTTTGGTGTGCATACCTGTATGCCTCGGATGTATATGATTGTGTGCGTGCATGTGCGTGTGTGAATCTGTGCACGTGTGTGTGTGTGTGTGTGTTTGTGCACGTATGTGTGCATGCATGCTCTCCGTGTGCAGCTATAGCATAGTGCTGTGGGAACTGTACACCAGGAAGGAGCCTTACAGTCACACCGGCTACAGATTCAGTTTTGACTTCTCGCGCTACATCCTTGAAGGAGGACGTCCAGAGATGGAGTCCAACGGCTGGCCAAAGGACTACCGTGCACTGGTCGAGGAATGCTGGATGGAGGGGGCGGAGAGGAGGCCAAAGTTTGTGGATATTGTTCCCAACCTTGACAACCAACTGGAGAGATGCTTCTCACAAATGTAGGAAGGAATTCCGTCTAAATTAAATATTTTATTCACCTCCAGCTTCCGTTGAATGGGGCCTATGTCAGTGACCATGTTTTTCATTTCAGGTTGACTCTATCTTGTAATCATCTCTTTGTTGAGTCACGACAAACGTTTTAGCACAATTTAGGGTGTAAAAGCATTAGGAAAATGTCTCATTGAGAACTTCAAAACTTGAGGTTTCATGCATAAGGGCAACATCACATTTCTGCTAATTTTTACCCAATCGGTAGCATACTATACTATTATTCAATTTGCAAATCTATAGGCAAAGTACGATCAATTGATTTTTCCCCTCACAGAATTTCGTTATGCTGCTTATGCATGCTAGAAATTTACAGCCATCTCATCCACACTTTCTCCCACCACGTTAGCCTTGAGGTACATATATTTACTACTTAGCCGTGTGTACAATGTATATCGGACACCAGGGGTTTTTAGGGCTTTATGATCAATATTGTTTTGGTAAACTTCTACAATATAGTATACCTATTTTAGTTTCACAGCACCATAATTTGTTTGTTGTCTCGAGGCTAGCAGGCCAGCCAGTCTTATAACAGTGGCAAACAAATTGGATGGCCCTCATGAATAAAACAGCCGTCCAGGGGCCCAGCCCTTTCTGTGTATTCAAAATAATCTACCGTGAGCGCTAATGGACGTAGTCTTGCACTAGCCAGCTAGTACAACAGCTAGATGAACGAGAGCATGATAATTGATAAGCATTCAGCAGGTCTGAAAGAAGGGATGTCATAATGCAGAAAGAACAAGAGCAAACATAACTGACCAGAAAAGCCAAAACAGATCTGTGAACATGCAAAAACAAGAACAGCTTCTGAAAATATCGTGGCCTGTGTACTAAGTACTGGTATTGGAAAAGAAAGAAAGAAAAAAAAAGAACGAGCGTCCCCGGGTGGGCTTGAACCACCAACCTTTCGGTTAACAGCCGAACGCGCTAACCGATTGCGCCACGGAGACATCACACTTCCCTTGCTGCTGGAGCGGTCCCTACAACACGGAGAGCCAGCTGGAGCGGGCCCCACACAGTACTATCAGTATTCAAGAGTACATGAAAACACGGTTTTCTTCTTGGTATAGTATAGTAGTACACTGACACGGAGAGATGGACCGGACTGGAGTCCACTGTACAGAGAGTGCAGCACCTTGCTTCAACTGTAGATCTACACATGAGCAGAACTGATGCAGAACTGATGCAGAACTGATGGGTTTGACCACAACCACAATCATGTATTTCAAGCGATCCTGTCAGTCTGCTGTGTGTGACTGTCAATGTCACTGTCTGTCAGCTGGTTTTTTTTTATCACAGGGATCAGTCAGTATCACGGCGGCGATGGTTGATGATCTGATGCTGGTGCACCGGTGACCGTTTGTGTGAACGTTCTGTGCGCGGGGTTACCACAAAGTCCACAACATGCAGAAATCGTTTCGACCCGGCACGGGTAGAAACCGAGTCCCGCAAGATTGTGCTGAGTCGCCTCACTGTCCAGGGTCAATGATAAATCGTCAAAGAGCAACGTAATTGCACTGAGAGAGGGAGCAGAGACAACACGTGAACCCGACCATGTTTCCCCAGCGCTAGGCTACGGTTGCGAAAACACAATGGTTTCAAGGATCAAGTAAGTTCTAAAGAGCCTGGTGGACCCTAGATGAGTCCAGGCCTCTATAACCATGATAGCTATACGTTGAAGTAGCGCTCAGCACCGTCGGATACTCCGCTGCCGTCTCGAATACGCAGTCTCAGCTGTTTACCGCGGAACGAACTCTCGGGCTCCTGCTTTGGTGACGACGATGGCGGGGACGGAGAGCCCGTGATGGAAAACCTGGGGAGAAGGGATGTCTGTTGGTCAGAAGGACGGTGGTCCTGCACCTCAACATGCACTGAACAACCTTCCTTCAACATGTTGAGTTCGTCGGCGGCAGCAAGTAAGTTGACCACACGCCTCTCCACCTGCACGGAGGGAGAAGCATTACAATGAGTCGAGACACATGCCATTGTAAAAACACGTCTTTCAAGTTTCAACCTGCATGGAGGGAGAACCATCACAAGGAGTTGAGCTCTTGAGACACATGCCATTGTAAGATAGAACATGAAGAACAATTGTCACATGAAGGTATGGTTTCTAGCCATTGGGCTAGTTCCGTCAGCAACACACAGGGCTGTGTGGCAATCTGGCATTGTATTGCGAAAATTAGCAATTCAAACCAGGAGACAATTTACCAGCTAGAGTAGCATCATGAGCATCACCAGCACATGCCGATAACTAATGCGAACAACAATAGGTCAGCACATTGAAGGCTTGAAAAACACAAGGGTTTTACTGGAAGACCAGTGAAAGTGCTGCACACACACACACACACACACACACACACACACACACACACACACACACACACACACACACACACACACACACACACACACACACACACGGCACATGCAGAGCCTGCCAGCAGCCATGGTAGCAACGTTACGTACCTCGTACTTGAGAGACCTAGCCCCATAGTGAGAATCATAGCCGTCTGCAAGCACAGCAGGCAAGCTCTCGTCCCACGACAAGCTGATCTTGTGCCTTTCGTTAGCCTGAAAAACACACAAGGATACAGTGAACACACGCAACACATTCTTCCACCTATGCAACCAACACACGTGGACAACTACAAGTAAACAGCAGCTGAAAGAAGAGACAAAGGCTGTTCTTTGCTATGCGTGTGAAGTTCGACCTTCGCTGCAGTGCACACATGTCAGGCCTCAGTGTTGGCAGTGTTGTGACAACACAGCACTTGGTCTGAACTTCTTCATGAGAACGACTTGCACAAGGCACAGCTGTCATAGATGGAGGACCCACTGAAGTATGTTTTAAAGTGCTGACCCAGGCTTAGTGCTGCATGTCACTATGTGCCATTGTCACTGGGCGGCGGTTTCATGACCGTCCACCACACCAGCATTCTGCAAATCAACCAGGTCAGGTCAGACTATGATCTGGGTACTGACACAGTTATGCTATGATGTGCTAGAGGCAGCACAACGACGTACACGCTTGGCCCATGTCTTCAACTCCTTCTCTGTCAGGTGCAGTAGCTCAGAGTTGCTGAACGGTAGAAAGTAGACGGTCTCGTTGATACGTCCCAAGAACTCGTCACGGCCAAAGAAGCGCTGTGTAAACACATACACAAAGAGAGAGAGAGAGAGAGAGAGAGAGAGAGAGAGAGAGAGAGAGAGAGAGAGAGAGAGAGAGAGAGAACACACACACACACACACACACAATCATACGGTCGTCAAACACAAGCAGGACACAAGCCACCGTTATCAGCACTCACATGAGTCACAGTAACACTACGCCTGGCAGCAGTATCATGGGACAACCCTCTATCCGTGCATTGCACACCAGACAGAAACACTACGCCTGACAGCAGTATCATGGGACAACCCTCTATCCGTGCATTGCACACCAGACAGAAACACTACGCCTGACAGCAATATCATGGGACAATCCTCTATCCCAGCATTGCATACCAGACAGAAACATGGCGTGAGCGCAACTATAGCCAGTTTCTGCAATGCTGTGAACATAGGGACACTTTGGCCACACTAGGTTACCGATTGTTTCAGTGAAATGCAACAAATTTTACTGATATTGACAATGGCAACTGGGCTGATCATCAAGCAAGAGGATACACGGAGAAAACAGGAGCTGGCAAACTATCAATGGCCAGACAAAGATGGCTGTGAAGCACACTTACCTTGAGAATCGGACGAACGACCTTGTCCTGAAATTCGCGAGACACCGATACGCTTTCTTTTACTTCTCTCGCTGAGCATGAACAAAAGGGCAAGCGCACAGAACGGCACTCAATCGATGAGCGATCCAGATTGTACAGCCTTGTTTAATTAATAGCCACACGGTCTATTGCACTGGTACTGGTACCAGTAGTTCTCTTGCTATGCAATCATATCCTGTAAACCGGGAAACATCTGTGTAGATCTTATTTCGTTATTCGCAAGCACAGACCAATTAGCTGCTGGAAATGTTTGCTATTGCCACACGGTTTACAGTAGCATACTGTACCTGATGCTTGCTTGTTTGTTTCTTTTATTCAAATTCGTCCAAAATAGTCCTGTTGGCTGCGAAAAATTGAGCATTAGGCCATGGTAAAAAATAAAGTTGATTCTCAGGTCATGAGCCTGTGAAAATCGGTGCGAGCGAGCGATTTTTTATTTTAATTCCCACAATTTTTTTATTTCCAAAGATAGGGTCACACATGTGTACGTCACAGGTTCATAATTAATTTATAATTATTTTATTATTCAGGCCAGGGAGTAGAAAAATACCGGTATTTTACTACTCCCGGATTCATGCCTTTCGCATTGACCGTTTTCATGCACGCATAGAAATAAAAAAAATCGTTGGTGCGCCGCCAAAAATCGATGCGCGCGTACTTGAGAATCAAAGGTATTTTTTACCATGGCCTTACGAATGATTTCGGGTTTGGACCTGTTACTTCACACATTTCGCCAAGGCATATATACCTGATGTACTTCAAGGTGATCTAGCAACACCTGGTTGAATAAAAAAATTCACGACATCATTTCAGTGTGTAATGAAGGCAGCGTGTCGCGAACGAACACCCATGGCTTACAGATCAGATCTGTATATTCCTGCTAGTACAGTCAGACCTCGCATAACTGCACATATCCATTTTCCAAAAAAATATCCGGATAGGCGAGGGAGCCGGATAACCGAACACACATCCCGAGTCAGTCTTCATACGCATGTGGCATATCCAAAGGTGTAAACAGCGATTTTCTTCCAGATGGCGAGGGATCCGGACAAAAGAGGACCGGATAAGCAAGGTCTGACTGTACATGTAACCTTACCTTTCTGCCGGGTTTGTTGTAACTGCTCCTGGCCAGCAGCTTCCTTGCGCAGCTCAACACCATGAGAGCGAATCTCGTCCGCTGCCAAATTCGAGGTCATGATGAAAATGGCATTCTTGCAGTCAATCGTCTTGCCCTGCCCGTCCGTCAAGCGCCCCTGGGAATGAAAAGAAGGGACAGGTAGCCGGAGAGATTGTTCGTACTGGTACAATGAGAAATCCATGAGAAACGGGGCTCGCACACATACTGCACAAGCAAAACATTTATTTCAGCGAATAATTTCGTCCAACACCAAGGAAGGGCAGTTCGTTCAATTGAAAATTTCGTCCCAGATCATGACACAAATCGAATGGTTGGACGAATCACCATCAGTCTGGCACGTAACTTAGTTCAAAACTCCTCGGACGAAAAAGACGAAAACTAAATCCAGACGAACATTTCTACTTATACAGTAGACCTATTGCAGCATTGGCATCACCGAACTTCACATGCATGTAAGTTACCTCATCAAACAGCTGAAGAAGTGCTGTCAATACATCGGGATGGGCTTTCTCAACCTGAAGCAGTGCACAGGCAGACATTGACATACAGATGGGGAAGCCCAGTTTGAGATCCGACCAAAGTTGACAGTGGAAAACAAGAGTCAACAAATGCAAACATACATTCATACATGAGCGCAATTCGTGAGCATGTGTGGCTTCGCGAATTCTTTGCAAGAAAGCGATTTGGGGCACTTCGTTTGGGATTTTTAGATAGGCAGGGAAACAACCTTTGCGCCCACCACAAAACTGTATGCAAGCGCACTCATCACACAATAACAATATTGATTTGATCGATTCACTTCATTTGGAGTGGTGAAAATCCTGTATCATCCCTTAACCACAATACATGTACCAGGTCCAGCACCCGCACTGCCACCACCAGCAGCAGTAGCACCCACAACACCACCCATTAGCTGGCTCAGTAGTAGCGTGATTACATCAGAACGACAGTGATAGTTCAGTCCAAACTCCCACCATCACACATGCGCACATACTATTGATGAACGAACCGAAGGCTGTTGCTTACTCTCCAGAACAAAAGCGAAGCACGAAAAAATAGACTTACCTCATCAAACAGAACAACAGCTTCCGGGAACTTTTGCAGACGCGATGTCAGCTGCCCGCCTTGATCGTAACCAACATAGCCTGGAGGAGATCCAATGAACTTCGCAACCTTGCAAACAAAACAAAGGAGATATCCAATTGAAAAAAAAAGAAAAAGAAAGAAAAGATGCAAGTGTACACGTGGACACAACACAATGAGCCTGGGGAAGTGCAACACAACAGAAAGTAACAAGAAGGGAAAAGAAAAAAGAAAAACATGTAGCAGAGGATGGTTTCGATCCATCGACCTCTGGGTTATGGGCCCAGCACGCTTCCGCTGCGCCACTCTGCTCCCACAATTCTTCAGCAGTGTACAACTGACCATGTACGCGCAAAGTACATGAAGCGGAGATTTGATACTGCACTACATGATCACTACACGATCACTACATGATTACATGATATATGAGTGCGATCTGTGCAATCAGCAGTGACAGTGCCATGACGTCAATATGCTGTAAACGATGAATTACACTTTCCTAGGCCAATACAAGGAGCACATGTACACTGGTGCGCTGGCTGGTATACGCATAAGTATGGGACTGCGTTCAATCGGGAATAAGGGTCAAACTCTAAAGCACAGCCTCCTTGGATTCAAGACCATTCGATCCAGAGGACTACATGTTCTGAACGTTTCATCTTCGTCCGTGCTTCAATAAGAACGCAGTGATGTTTCCAGTAACAGCTGCAGCACAAATCTATCTACATGAGTAAAGCGGGATTCACAGAAGCTTTTTGGCGATGCGACACGCGATGCGACGCGATCTGCGACGGACGCGTGCGATGCGAACTCGCGAAATACCATTCACAGAAGAAGTCAGTGATGCGACAACATCTTGCTGATTTGGCTACGTCACCATGATATTCGCGCGGTTTGATACAACTTGTACAAATTTATAGGCAACTCTTGAACCTTTGTACAACTTTGCTGTAGAAAAGGTCAAAATCGTACGCCAAATCGCTTGTCGTATCGCATCGCAAAAGTTGAGCCAAGCTCAACTTCTGCGATGGCCTGCGATGGCCCTGTTGCGGCAGTTGCGTGGGGTCCGCGATGGTTGCGATTTGGGGATTTCCCGGTTTCGCGGCTGTCGCATCGCGTGTCGCATCCCAAAAAAGCTTCTGTGAATCCCGCTTAAGGTGCATTTTTTTACGATTTTGGTGGAAGTGCATGCACGTAAATTAAAAACGAGAGGCACAGTAACCGATACACTGTGATTCACTGTGCGTGTGTGTGTGTGCATGCATGTGTGTGTGTGTACGCGTGTATGCGTGCACGTGTGTGTGCGTGTGTGTGTGTGTGTGTGTGTGTGTGTGTGTGTGTGTGTGTGTGTGTGTGTGTGTGTGTGTGTGTGTTGCCCTAATGATGCTCTAAAATGGTGGCCACAATGACAATCAAAATAGGTTGCCAAACGATGTTGTCAAAATAACCGCCCAAGACAGGTTTACATATGCCAGCATTTTTAAACTTCCCCCTGCAGGTAGTTCTCGACACAAATCAGCAGATTCCGAGAGAACGGGGGCAGCAGAACATGTATATTGACGACTGGCAAACACTTACTTCATGTTTCTGCTGGTACTCGGACATGTCAAAGCGGATGAAAGCCTGCGCACACAGAGGCAAAGACAATCTGAACAGAGAGCACAGCAAGTGTCCAAGCTTGACCAATCAAACAAACTACATACATGTACGTCATGTACCGCTGGCTTGAGAACTTGAAGATGAAACAAGCATACACGGGTGAATGATGCAATTGTCAGAGTGAACGTATTCAGTCAGGAGAAACAACACTGTCGCCCCATAACCTCCAGGACTACGGAGTATGGTAGCTGATGATGCTGAGCAAATACAGAGCAGGGCTGCCCCAATCATATACAGAGCAGGGCTGCTCCAAGCATATACAGAGCAGGGTTGCCCCAAGCAAATACAGAGCAGGGCTGCTCCAAGCAAATACAGAGCAGGGCTGCCCCAAGCAAATACAGAGCAGGGCTGAACCAAGCAAATACAGAGCAGGGCTGCTCAACGTTGAACTAGAAAGACCGACAAGACTATTGAGTGAGTGAGCAAAGTAAAGCCTAGGGTGGACCCGCTGTTCTTACATCCTTCTTGTCCTTGTGTAGGTATTGTGATACTTGCTTTGCCAGCTCTGTCTTTCCTGCACATGTTGACACACACATGCACGCACGCATACACAGACACACATAGTAATATTATAGATACACACAGAACATACACACAGGTACGTACACATACGCAAACAGATATGGACAGACAACACATACACAGCCCGCTAATGATATCTACTAACTGGTTACTAGAACAGTAGAAGTCCATCAGGCGCCATTCAACAATGCAAACAAGCGTGTCTGGGCAAGTTGATTGGGGATAAGCTTCAGAACACTAAAGCAACACGCCTACTTGTAAGAAGATCTCCATAAAAGTGCTCAGCTACCTGCTCGCCTAAACTGACTTGAACAATACAGGTGAAACAAAGCAAGTGTGGCAAATAGCACAATTCACAGTGCAAATACAAGGCACTATAATTGCTCCAGATAAGTGCTCATATAGATGCGCTATTAAATTATAATATAAAATAGCGCATCATATGCGCACTAAACTGGAGCAAATATTATTTTCAAGCTCAATGGTGCAGGTGCGCACTATACTCCAATTATGAAAAAGGCACACACTACAAAAAGCAGTGTGATGTATCAAACTGGTGCGAGATTTGCCCTCTCTGACCTGCCATATAAGCCACTGCACGTACCCTACATGTACACATTCGCTGGTTGCCTGCGAGTCTGCACCTGTACTGTAAAGTTTCGCAAGTACAATGACGATTGTATCACTTTTAGAAGTCCACAGCTACATGTAGCTGAAACATTGTCCAGACTATGCACCATAGAGTATCCTTATCAGAGCAGTGTACATCGTTGTGCCTTGATCAATAGATCATCACACCAAATACTGCAAACAGTACTACTGCAGACAGCAAGTTACTCGTACAGTGCACAGTGGAACCTTTTCACTATCAAACACCCTGGCAGACCCACCGGACACATCTGGCCTGCGTAAGGAGGCAGGAGGCGTCCTTATAACACAGTGCACCAGAGTTCGAGCAGGTACAGCTGGAACGAGTGAACTAATGTGTCCTGAATGTAGAGGAGAGCTTTGTTGAGAGGTGTCCATTACGGGAGCCTCCACTGGACAATGAAGCCTGCGTTTAGCGACTAACCCATGCCATGGTGCACAGACACCGGCCACTACAGGCAGGTGGCCTTTCTTGACAGGTCAGAATGTATGTCAAGGGGCAAGGCTAGAGGCCTAACTCTAGCTCTATTGTCGCTATGGCTGGCTATCACCAACATCACCTTTTCATTGGCTAGTGCCACGTGATTGTGGATAAATAAATAAATAAATTGATCAGTGCCAACAACATTGCACTTGGCAACTACAACCACCCATGACTGGCCTGCAAACGCTGAGCTCTTGTGTGACGTCATTACCTTGACTTCAGTAACCAGGATAATTGCTACTTCTGAAGTACTAGTACTACAGTCATTGTAATACTCATTAGTTCGACGGAGTTGAAAAACGTGAAGAAAAGTTTGACCGTCGCCACCAGGACTCGAGCCAGGGGCTCTCTAGCTTATGGCCAGCGATGCTCTACCACTAGCTATGGTGCAGTCGTCATCCAAGCTGCAACCGTTCAACATTTTCTTCAGACTTTGAAACAACATTGTGACTTAAAACTTACCGATGCCGGATGAGCCAAGGAACAAAAAGACCAGAGGATGATCAAGATCGTGCCAGCCACTTTGCTTTCGCCGCACCGCTGTAAGAAATGGAAACATGACGGGGTGTGCAAACAACTACTGAAGTAATAGTACAGCAGGATGAGCCACTACTAAAGTTGAGGGCATGGAGTTTTTTATTATTATTTTTTTACTACAAAGCACTGGCCAGCAACATAAAAGGGGAGGTAGACAAAAGTGGACAAGCGAACTTTGACAACACAGAGGAGCGTGGCATGCGTGCCGATGAGGTAGGTCAACCTCCCCCGACCTAGTGGTCTCGGGTTCAACAGTTGGTCTACGCATCAGGAAGGGGAAATGGACAGAGAAAGGGAGAATGAGCATGAGGAGCTTCCCAGGAGAGGAAGAGTGAGAGAGAGAGAGAGAGAGAAAGAGAGAGACAGAAAATGATAATAATAGAGACAACCGGTTATTCTCAGTGCTGGTGGACTTCAGTGGCCCATAGCCAATTGGTCTGGCGGAGGTGATGGTAGGCCTTGGTTTTGAATGTCGGCAATTTCTTGAGAGTTGGGCGTTCGGCGAGGATTGGGGCAGGCAGTGTGTTCCAGCTCTCCAGGACAAAGTATGGGAAGGAGCGGCGGATGAACTGGAGTGATCTGGGCCAGCGCCCTAAATGCATGCATATCACCGTGTATCACTGTGTAGAGAGTTTGTGGTGACTTCAGCAACTCCCCTACCTGTAACTTTCTCGTTGTCACTCCTGGGTTTTCCATAAACGGCGACGTTGATTTTTGTGGCCATTTCCCGGAATTACAGGGGTGTCACAGGGCGGTTGGGAGTGGTACAACCGGGAGTCCGGGGGTATCCCCCGGAGAAAAAATTCGGATTTTTCGGTCAACAGGGCACGTTTTAGCATTCTACAGCCGCAAAGGAGGGTTCCCCAGCCCTTATTAGACAACCCCACTCCAGCTAAAAAAAAACGCTTCTCATGGATTTTTTGGGTATTTTCTGTACATCATAGCTAGGTGGCCAAGGCAAAAAGGAAGCCATTGCCCTCGAAAAACTGGCAAAATCCGAAGTACAGTTCTAGCGCCAGCCGCTGTGCAAAAACGTAAGTCATGTCCTGCGAAAGTGCGCCACGCCGCATGCACTAGTCAATAGAGAGGTTCTGCTATACGTGAAACGCAGAGAAATCACGTATACGCGTAGGCCCGGCGCCCGGGAACTCTCTTCGCGTTCCCGTAACGTAAAGAAAAGCTGTTAACGTTCTGCTCTACGTTCACGTAGAGAAATCACGTGAAATGTGTACTGGGACTTTCCCCTTCCATATTTGGTAGTTTTCTGCCTGCAGTTGATCGATACCGTACCCGCGTACCCGGCAGATCTGTACGCATTTTCTCTGCGTGTGCCACTACGTAGAGAACCTCATCTCCGCGTAGAAATCTGGAGCCAAAACATGCGAAACCGTAGACTCTAACCCAGACACCTGCTCTCTACGTGATTTCTCTACGTTTCACGTATAGCAGAACCTCCCTTATCGTACAGTCGCGAAGATGTTACAGACCAGTCATGTAGTTGTTTTTAGAGAGAGAAGATCCTTTTTTTTGTTCGGTGGGATTGAAAGATCTGCCAGTGGACCGGAGAGCTACAACACTGGAAGCAGAAGAAAGGGCTTGCGGAATCTTCTCTGTCTTCGTGGCAACAGGACTTTAGTTTACGAGAGCTAGAGACTTTCGTCGCGGACGCAATTCGTGTTGCTGCTACCAGAAAATTCGGAGAACGAAACGATCGTAAGTCGTTTGGTGAAGCGGGTCGTGTCGGTGAACAGATGCAGAATGTTCTGCCGCCGTGGAACAGCAGTCCAAACACTTTTCAACTTCGGAGAATGAAGCGCTTCCCTATTCCGTCGACAAGCGCGGCGTTCGCGGGTGTAGATGTAATGCATTTTCGCATCAGCTTGCAGTAGATCGTCAGGAGACAGAGGTGTACTAGGTAGGTGTCGTTGTGGAAAGAATATAATTATTATGTTGTAGCTGACAAGTGACATGCTTGTAGTGTCTCTTGACCGTGCTGATCGCCATTGTAACATGGTAGATCTTGGAAAATTTTAGTTCCGGACCCAGTGATCGCCGGCGCCGCCAGCACTGTTTCCGTCAAGTTTGCAGTGAATGCGTTCGTGAAGAATCCATCATCTGGTTGTCTCTACCCGTGACTCCAACCGCCTATCGCAATGGATAGCCGCCTGGAGTCTTGGGGTGCTAGCTGCTAGGCATCAAGTCGGAACCAAAAGTATGCTCCTTGGAATGAAAGTACATGTAACCAAGAGTACTGTATAACACCTTTATTTCGGTGTAATTTAAATTTCGGTAACTTAGGTACTGGTCCTGGATCACCTAATAGGGCTTGAAAGTGCTACGTCACAGCATAGCAACAATTTCAAAAATTCAAAAACTGGATCCACTTGGATCCAGTTTTTGTATGGATCCAAGCACATTTCAAGCGGTCTTACCCACAGCATGGTGATGTAGCCAGTGAAACTGACTGATTTGGCTACTGGGGGCGGGGTTACAACTGGTGGCGAAATAAAAGTCACACCTGCATGCGACATGAGTGGGTTGCTATGCACCCACATACTTAGGCAATAGCAAAGTCACACCTTAGTGGATCCAAAAATAGAAATCTGATGTCAACTTACTACTCCCTGGCCGTTTTGACGTCATCACTTTCAAGCCCTATTTAACATTACACCTAAATTTTCCGAAATACCAAAAATATGTAAAAATCATGAAAATCACTCTCAAGTTAAAAAAATCAACTACTGCCTACCGGTAGTACATGTACATTGTACATACATAACATGTACCGGTATACATATGTGGAGCCTTTTGGCCTTGGCGGAGATATTACTGCAAGAGCTTTTTTTTTTTGTTTTTTTTTTGTGCCATGCATACCGAATTTATTCTTACACCGAAAGGTCAGGGGTTGGCTTTTACCGAAATTTTACAACACCGAAAATAAGGTGATATACAGTACATGAAAACCGTTTTCATGTACTCTTGATGTAACACGTAACGTCGTTAGTTGTGATGTTTTGTACAAGTCCGAAGATCCTTGACTTGATGATTTTTGTATTGCTTTTTTGGATGGGTGGACCATCCTGGACGAAAAGTGGTACGACTATGGTCGTAGTACTTGTGGTCGTACCGTGTGTGACGCCCCTGCGTAGATCTACGCTACGTATCATTATGGTTCCGATTCCAGATGGTACACATATATCCCACCATGCATCCTCGTATTTCGCCGTAGCGTATCTGTACTGTATATGGCATTTACACACTGTCACTGTACACCCTTTTCCTTACTGGCCAACACATACTCATTCTCCACCTTAGCTTTAGGGGGTGATTATATGTGCAGCTCCAGCCCGGGCTGGTCGACAGGCGGGCCAGCCCGCCTCCGACGGGATCTCGGGGTTGTACACAAATCCACACAAAACCTGTGGTGCGTTTACATGGCAAGCGGGCTGGCCCGGCGAGGCGGGATCCCGCCTCGAGGCACCCGGGATCCCGGCTAGGCGGGCCAGAAAAAGCACATATAAACAGACCAGCCCGGGCCAGAGTTGTATTATTATGGTATCGACACTGCGTTCATACTTCAAAATAGGTACTTTTACCTCTTGAGGGAAGTTATAAAGAGGATTCCCGATATTGTCTTGAGAATCTAGGAAGCTTTTTGTACAGCAACAAGAAGGACGTGCAATGAGCACTGTTTATTTGTCGACATGCATGATTTACATTAAAATGGAAGGGGTACTACTTGCAAAATACTTTGATATGGACAGCTAAAAATGTGAAAAACAGGAAAAAGAAACGAGGTGATACAACACACCAAACATGTGTCACAGCGCGAAAAGAAATCAGCAGAAGAATACATTGAGTGGGAAAAAAAGTTTTTAGGTTTATAACCTGAGTATGGCTTGCAGCCCTGCGTCTCAGCCCGGGGCAGCACATTACAGTCGTAGTGTGTTTGCTGCATACTCACAACGGGCTGGCGTGTGCTCAGCGCATATAAACTCACTGCGGGCTGGCGACCAGCCCGGCCTTGCACATGTAAACACCCTTGGCGGGCTGGCCCGCTCGCTCCAGCCCGGGCTGGAGTTGCACATATAAAAGGCCCCTAAGGCTAGTACTAGTTTGGTTTTCATCTAAGGTAGTTTGCCTTTCTATCCCTCTTTCATTGCTGTGTCAATATTACAATAAAAAATTACAACTCTACTGATTTACGCCATCTGTGTGCGTTTTAGAGTTGTGCTAGGGCTAGCAGTGTAGGACCCTACAAGTTCATACAAACACACACTCAGCTGGTGAATGTGTACTAGATATACACACACGCTGTGCCGAGATATTCAAGCTTTGGCTGAAGAGATAAGTACTACCAAGAGTACATAACCCCCCAGAGAGTGCAACGCCGATCCAGCTCTGCATAGGGTCTTGGTCGAGCGGAATCGGATCTTCTGATGTCATGCGTACACTCCACACCAGCGCAAGGCCGGCCGGTCTCGAGGCAGGGCACCATTGTTTTTGATCCGAGAGTACCCGCGACTCCCCGGGTTCCCCTTAGATGTGTACGGTATTATGACGCAAAGATCCAATTCCGCTCGACCAAGACCCTATGCAGAGCTGGATCAGGCGTTCTACACTCTGGGGGGGGTTATGTACTCTTGGTACTACCAAGAGTACATAACCCAAGAGTGTGCAACTCCAGCTATGGGGTCTGCGACGGCAGAACTTCACATCACGTGATGAACCCGTGCACTCTAGTGCATGATAGATACTGGGTTGTACGCAACCCAGCTTTGGGTACAACTCTCTTGTGGTCACTTTGCACTGTTTGCCAGCATAACCTTTTGAACCATGTCACGTGATGTGAAGTTCTGCCGTCGCAGCACAGCATAGAGGTTGTGCAGGCAGTTTCACACTCTTGGTTATGTACTCTTGGTACTACCAAGAGTATATAATGACCACCCAAGAGTGTGCAACTCTGAATATGGGATCTCGGAAGGCGAAAACTCACACCACGTGTCTCAGGTACGCTTTGTACTACGTACAACTAAGGATAGCGTGCACGCAATCCCAAAAATCTGCCATGATTATGTTGGCGAGTTGCATACGCGCAGTGAGTTTCTGCCAGGGAGTGCTTCTTTGATTACTTCGCTGCTCGCTAAAAAAGGGCTGGAAACGTACAACTGCGACACAACACCACGTGATGTGAGTTTTCGCCGTCGGCGTCTCGGCGAACCCCATAGAAAGGGTATCAGGAGTTGCACACTCTTGGGGGGGGGGGGGGTTATACTCTTGGTACTACACACAAGGGAAATGGGAGTACATTTCCTAGACCCTGACTAGAACTTGTAAGTTGTAACGTTTGTATATGGTGCCACATGCATGCGAGTACGCTCAGCTGCAAGACCAGCGCATCCGACTGCATACACATCGGATTTCAACGCCCACAACTCACTTTTACCGTGATACGTCTGACATTGTACATGTGTACATGTGTGGGCTGAGAGATTGAGAGGTCATTGCAGGTTGACATGTTCATTTTTAAACAAAAAAAAACAACATATCCGAGGTTCAAAATTGGTACTTTGAAGTTAGCACAGAAGTTCAAAGAATCCAGTGAACGTCAGTCTATGCCACACCAAGTGTGTCCAATTCCCACATATCCAACAGATAAGTTATAACAGCACTCTTACCGGCACTAACGACATTGATGGCATTATCTTGGCCGACAAGACGCTCATGAAGAAATTCCTCCAGCGGATGAAGCCGCCGGCGCTCTTTCTCCCTGGCTTGTCGGCGCTTTCCATACTAATAGAACACATGCGGGGAAAGAGACAGGTACAAAGCCAACAGTGTGAGCGCATATTCCAGCAAAGGAACTATAGCACAGTCCACGAACTGCTTATTGTGATGTGACGTGAAAAGTTACATGTATTTGTCAGTAGAACTGTAAATTGCATCGCCAAAAACCTGCTGTTGCTAAAAGTTCTGGTTCGTTAGATACACCTATGAAGGAATATTTACAGCAATGGATCGACCTTGGAAGGATCCAGGATAGAGCAAAGAGATAATCATGATATTGTAAAGTCAACAAATATTTGGCGTGTATTTATTTTTGACTATTTCAGCCCTGCCATGTTTGGCCGAAAATTTTGTTGCGGCCGAAATTTTGTTTTGCAAGGTTCAGGGTGACAGTGTACACAGGCGGCAGCAGTACAGGCCGAAAGTTTGATGCGGCCGAAATGGGTTTTAGCCCGGAGAGGCCGAAATTTGAATGGACCGAAAATTTGTCGACTTAAAGTACATGTACTTCAGTACTATCCAGTGCCGTAGCACTGGAGAACTAACCATGCCTTGTGCTTCTATAATAGCTGACTGCACGCCTTTGCTCTCGGCCAAGTGTATTGGCTGATGACCTTGTCGCGAGGCGGAGTTCGGGTCAGCACCAGCATCCAGCAGTAGTCTGACCACTCGCTCGCTGTCCATGATCAAGGCATAGTGCAGCGCAGTCAGTCCGCGTGCATCCACCCGCGGCGCGATACGCCGACAGAAGTGCTCTGCACGCTCCTTGGCCGCTGCACGAAGAGGAAAAGCATCGTTTAAATAGCTGACTTCAACACCTCAAACCAAAAGGTACACTATTCTCCACCTCAAATCACAGAGTCCACAGGAGTATACACGTAGTACAAAAAGAGGCAAGTGAATATGGATAGGACATGTCCAGGTGGAGCCCGGAAAAAATTCCTGACAAATGGTGACAACACAAACTACTGGATGATACAACAATTCTTCTCCACTCGCTATCACATGCGATGGTGTCCACTGCGCAGTGGTAGGATAGCAGCACAGCAGCAGATGGACTATAGGCACACGCCATACCGTGCTGGTCTTCACGCAGGACACCATACTTGGCGTACGCCGACATGTCGATGGAACCGGAGTACTCGTCCACTGCGTCCACATCAGCTCCAGCATCGATTAGCACTTGAACACAACTGTGCGGCAACAACATGTCAACAGACAATGTACAAGAACAGTACACAAATGTGTGAGTTCACACTGGAAACATAGTCATCTACAATTCAACTTTGGCAAGTACTACATGTAGTGGTCGCTGGCGACAATAGACACCCTTAGCAAAACAACGATAACGCTATTTTTTTACGGTACTCGTACCTTGATCACCCAAATAGCGTTGAAGCTGCAGCGTATAAACGTTATGGGGGCTGATTTATCGTTGTGACCAACGGCACGTATTTTGGCCAAATATCGCATAGTCCGTACGCATTTTACCTTGTATCGTCAAGAGTACATAACCCCCCAGAGCGTGCAACGCCGATCCAGCTCTGTGTAGGGTCTTAGTCGAGCGGAATCGGATCTTCTGATGTCATGCGTACACTTCACACCAGCGCAAGGCCGGTCTCAAGGCAGGGCACCATTGTTTTTGATCCAAGAGCACCCGCGACTCCCCGGGTTCCCCTCAGATGTGTACGGTATTAGGGGTCGTCCGTAATTATCGAAAAATTAAAAAATCCGTCCTCGTGCAAAATTGTCTCTGACCCACCCACCCACCCCCCATTTTTTCCCATTCATTTTTGATTTTTACCGGTGCCCAGCTCGAAAATAAGAACTCCTGACCCCATGTTCACTGATTGCACCTACATGTACATGACGTACATGTATATATTATGTCAAGTACTAGTAGCTAAGTAAAGTGAGTAGGAGGTCTACCGACGGCCATGCACGTCCTACAACTAAATGAAGAGTCATGTACCGGTATATCATACTGGTGTTTGCGATCCTACACTACGTCTACAGTGCAACAAGTGTATGAAAGTGACTGAAGAAAAAAAAAAAAAAAAAAAAAGGTACGAAAAATCAAAAAATTAAATTCCGCTAGCGCTCTTGACCACCCACCCCCTTTCTGCCTGAGGACGGATTTTTTAATTTTTCGAAAAATACGGACGACCCCTTATAACGCAAAGATCCGATTCCGCTCGACCAAGACCCTATGCAGAGCTGGATCAGGCGTTGCACACTCTGGGGGGTTATGTACTCTTGGTATCGTGTATATGGTGACAAAAATGGTTGTACCGCGCGAAATCAAAGCTATTCTCGTGGCAACAGCGTACTAAAAATAGCGTGCATCTTGCTAAAGGTCGAACCCAAATCACGGTATTTTGAACTATTTTCCCCCTTACGATAATACCGTTACAACATAACGTTTTTTGCTAAGGGTGTCAAATGACAAGCATAGGGTGGTTTTGCCAAGCAGCCTGCGACTTAAGCGTATACAAAAAATACGATGTTGAACCGACGCATGCACTGCTGTACACAATACGTGCCAGTGCAGGACGAAAATGTGCACAATCCAGCACATTGATGAAAATGCCCAACCAAACGCAACCTCAGCATCACCGATTCTACAGCCAAAACTAGCATCACCGATTCTACAGTCAAACCTGTTTGAACTTCCACGTTGTTGTACATAGTACTGCTCTGGACAGCCTCGATCTAATTCTCGCCCCCTGCCCTAAACCCAGCAGGGAAGCATGCAACATGGCGCGCGTGTGTGTGTGTGTGTGGGGGGGGGGGGGGGGGGGGGGTCAACGGTACTTTACGGTACCAACAGGAGTACACAACTCCGACGGGATAGAGAAAGTACCGCCAGTTGTACAGTCATCTGCTCTATAGGGTGATGGACTCTTGAGTCTTGACACCAGCTGCAGTGGAACTCACGTAGTACGTATAGTACGTACCCGGGTAAGATGTACACACAGTTAGTACGGTCCTTTTTCGTTGTGCACTTGTACTTGCACGGATTTCCCTACCATAAACGCACATACAAATGTGTATGGGTACGACATACTCAGATAGGACGTACAACTCGTGTATGACAGACTTTTGAGCGTGTCCCAACAGAGCTGGCCATGCGTACTAGGTACAGTTTGGTGGTTGTGTACACCTACAAAATGACAGCTTCGCTTGGCAGGCACGTTAGTATGTTGACAGTGCGGAGGAGACGGTACGCAGCGCAGGCAATCTGGTTTGAGGATATTAGTCACGTATATTTCTGAGCGCAATAAGTGATTTGGAGCATTTCGACATACTACTCATGTATTGGACATTGGTCGGTCCACGGGACTCAACTTTGGATCAGAAGTACCCCGGACAGAAAGGACTTTCTTCCACTACCCAAGAAGGTACACTGTACGTCTTATCAGAATTCTAGTGTACCAGTATAAACATTATATAAATAAAATCTAAAGAAGAACCTCTCTATTGCGCGGCGCCCTTGTACCGGACATATCCAGCCTGTGCGTAGAGGTGTTCTAAGTACAGAAACTGAATGCATTATGAATTATTTATGATTCTGTCCCCTTGGAAAAACGCGATTCCGCGGCCGCGGCAAATTTCGCAGAAGTTGCCATCATCCGCGGAAATCACGGAATCCACTCCTTTGCCCGCGGAATCTGAATTTTTTAGGGAAAATTACTAAAATTAATCTGTTTGAGCACATTTCTCTTGCCAGTGCAGGTCTCTCCATGATTCTTCACTCTTATTCAGTTTGTGACCGCAAAGGATAGTATGAAAAGTACTCCTTCATGCGACTAGTTGTCATATCCTCTACGAGGAGGGTGAAAAACGTGCAGAAAATGCCGCAGATTTTTGATTTTACCGCAGAAAATGCCGCAGAAAACCCCCCTTTTCCCCGCAGAATTTGCCGCGGAATTTTGAATTCTTCGCCGCGTTTTTCCAAAGGGACAGATGATTGGGAACAAGTTGAACAGAACAAAACGTGTCCTGATCGAGGAGGTGTCCGTTGATGAGAGGTGTCTGCTAAGGGAATTTGTAGGGGTAAACGAATTTTAGAACGTTCGACTAGGTTCGCTCCAAATGGGCGTTGAAGAGAATTATATTCACTACTTTTTAAAAGGTGTTTGGCGGAAATTTTCGGCCGTAGATGTTGAAACGTGGTGAAAGGCTACGCAAATCCACATTTAGTCCGAAAATTCTTTGGACGAAAATGAGAAATGACCAAATAAAATTCCCCACGTATATTTCTGCTTATACAGTAGGTACCTTGTAGATTGCTCTGCTGCAGCAACGTGCAGCAGTGTCCATCCCAGCGGGTGTTGCTCATCGACACCAAGACCGTCTTGCTTCATCTCTGAGAGAATCCTGAACACCGGGCATGCAGAACATCAAAAATGCATCAGACTTTTAGTGGCCGAACAATGTTTGCTACAAACGGACGAGGGCAGCCGATGTTTGCAACTCCATAGTGGCTGGTTTATTTTTGTTCAACAGCAACCTAAACCTGTCTTTCAAAACAACCCTGAACCAAAGTCCCACGCGGGACACGTCCTGTTGAGCAAGGCAGAAACTGCACACATGTTGGTTGGTTGTGCGCTAAGGTTTACAATCTTGAGAGCTTGAGAGCCAGATTGATGACATGCCAGAAACAACCAACCAAACAAACAGGTGGTCTTATAGTGAAAAAATAGTCGTTTAGTACAGGTTTTTACTGCACAACAGGGGCTCTTCTTAGCTACATGAGCCAGTTTTGCCCAGGTTGCATGGACTGGGGGTTCATCCACCAAATAAATTCTGCCCGTATTCACTGCACCGCACCACTTACCGGCGCAATAGGCGCGGGTTGTCGTCCCGGATTGCCTGACATGCGGACAGCCATAGTCGCTCGGCTGCACATCACATGGACACATGGTCACAAAAAAAAAGAAAAAAAAGATTATCACGGCAGACCTTCTAAAACACATGCCAGTGGGGCTAGGGCAGGGGCGTCGGAACCGGTCCGGCAGGTGCCGCCAAAGACGCACCAATACACTCAAATGTCTCTTATCCGGACGCCTCAGATACGGGCACATCTCTCTACCGGGCACCTTCAGCTTGAGTTGCTATTGCAAAGGTGCATCAGTAGTATACTTGCATCGTTTTCAGGGGTTTTTTCAATGGCGTGCGCGCACATCCTCATTTTTTAAACTCTTTTCACTGCCAACCTCTGTAATCTACACATTTTCAAAGGTGGATTGTTTTGTCTTGAACATGTGCAATACGTGCCAAACCAAATTCATCAAAAAGTGATATGATACATGGCACATGTGATTATCCTGAGCTAGACAAATCTGATATACGGGCAGTGCCTGGTCCCAAGGTGCCCGAATAAGAGACGTTCGAGTGTAATTTCATCTTGAGAGTTTTGAAGCAATAAAATATGGGCTATTTGGGCCCAATTTTCCAATTCTTTCCCACGGGAGGGCTCCCAGATCCCCGCCTCTTCATGGCCACACCCATGTCGAATACCTTCTGATGCCCCTGGAGGCGGTATGGCCTATGGGCCCAAAGGGCATGGGACTGTGTATCGTGTCGCAAATACGCCTGTTGCCTTGGGTCGCAACGGGGCAAGAGGTCTGTGAAACATTATCTGGCCGATTATCTGGATTCCAGCTGAAAAAACGTTCTACAGCCCATTACAAAACTATAGACGCGTAGGGTTTTTGAAATATTTCAAATTTGGCTGGACCTTTTTGAGAATAGTTTTCGGAATATTGCTCAGGATCGCTCCACAATTACTCTCATATAGTTTCTAAACGATTGGATAACAGACGCCCAATTTGGAAAAAATTATGCACAAAGTGATCACAGATTTTATGTGGTATAGATGCTGGCATAACGGTTTTTGCCTAGGTACGCGTCTATAGTTTTGAAATGGACTGTAAGTAGCAAGCGGACGCAGATTACTGTATAGCAGGAAATTTTCGGACGGAAATATTTTCGGACAAAGCCGAATTTCGACCTTTCGTACGGATTTTATTTTCGCACAGTGCTGCATGCTAAATGCACGTGTTCGCAAGCAGTACGCATGTATACTATTGTACAGTGTACATAATTTCACACGAACAAATTTCAGTACAGAATTTATTTTAGTACAAAAGAGGCCATGTACGAAATTGTACGAAATTAAATTCCGTCCGAAATTTTCCTGCTACACAGTATTACCGGTAGCACTAGAACAACGTTCATATTTCCACAGGCCAGGACTAAAGTCTGATTTGGAACATCAAGAACATACTACAATCATGTACTTTAATAGACTAGCATTTATTAAAATCACTTCTAAGCGGCATCTCTACCTACATGTATGTGGTCACTGGAGAATCGATGCCGCCATTGGCTTCAGACTAAGTGTGTGTGTGTGTGTGTGTGTGTGTGTGTGTGTGTGTGTGTGTATGTGTGTGTGTGTGTGTGCGTGTGCATGGTGTGTGTGTGTGTGTGTGTGTGTGTGTTGTGTGTGTGTGTGTGTGTGTGGTGTGTGTGTGTGTGTGTGTTATTGTGGCACCCAACATGTAGTCAGAGATTACTTCTTTCTCTGCTGACCTTTACTATTGTCACCGAAGGCAACTGTGGAGGGAATCAATGCAGCAGCCGATAGGACAGCTGTATACCGTGCACAGTATTGTCCACTGCGTGGTCGGCCTTGCACCAACGAAGCAGTCAAGAAACTCCTGCCAAACCTGAGGTTTCGAGCCGAAAAGGAGAAGTTGACGGCGTACGCATGGATGTTCGAGCACAGTGACCCAACCCTGGCCACAAATCTATACAGGTTGATCATAACGCGGCACGGGCCAGGCCCATCAAGAGGCCTGTCAGTTCAACTGCCGCTGTTTCTGCGGTCTTCTAACTCTGAAGTTGAACTAGCTAGCTCCTCTTTCCAACTTCCAAGTACAAAATGTGTAGGTAAAATGAGACATAATCATAATAATCATGTCAGAACAAACAGCATTTTTGAATGAAAATAATAATGCACATCGTATAGACGTCATGACACAAGTAAGTACGGTACTCATAATCACAACTAAACATGTGCTGGACATGTACAAAATCACCAACGTGACAACGTCATTATGATACTGAAATCGATGTGACATCATAATGACCGGTCGTGCATGGTACGGATGATGTAACATTTTGTTAGCTATCGATACGTAGATCTACGTACGAAAATTCTGATCAGGTGCGGACTGGGGCCGCGATGGCCGGATGGTGGCGCCGCTAATCCGAGACGGTCGGTTTGCACATTTCTCGTACTCTAGCGCCCATTTTCGCATTGAAATCAGTTTGCATTTTTGAAAGCGACTGCTGATTGGCTAGTTCAGCTTCATTTGGCGCGATCATTACGTCAGGGCAACCTGGCACATGGCGCAAGGCTTTCAGTTACTGGCTGCGTTGAACAATCAAGCCTGCTGCACATCGAAGTGTGAGTTTGCGCCAAAAGGGTGCTGTCAGCCAACGTTCAGTGTCAGAAGTCACTTCTTCAACTTTGGGTCAAGGTTTCCTTTTTCCAACCCTGTGTGTCTTTCTTCTTCTTTCACCTGATTGAGACAGTTTTGTTCTTTCCACTTGAGAGCTAACTGTTCAACTGGTATACAGTAGACCAGACAACCCTAGTACATAAAATAATAATATCAAACGAGTTCACCATGGAGGGTCGGCTGTAAGCTATGGCTGACAGTGTGCGAAGAACCGTCTACCCTCTCTTTTCGGCGTTCGTGTTGGGCGAGAGAAGCTGCAGCATTGGAGGCAAGTTCCTTACACACCTCTAAAGATGCAGTAGTGTGTTGATTGTGGAATCTAACTGGAGATAGCCTTCTTGTTGTCGTCCATGCAGATGAAGCTGCGGCAACTACTAGATTCCGCTCGCCTGGAACGCTCGCTGAAAAGAGCAGTGGAGAGGGAGGAGAGATTTATACCTGGAACATTGGAACAGAATACGAGTAGCTCACCAAAACAGGTATGCTTGTTATATGAGCACCAAGTGGCCTGTGCTTTAGGTTTCTGGCCTGCCGTCTTGTTTGTGAATGTAGGCGATTAGGGGAATGTGCTGTCTGTTGTAGGTGTGTGCTGAATCTGTTCTCGATGTGAGTTTGGCCAGCAGCTGTCATTCCATTGTACTCTTTTTGCGTAGGGGTTCCCGTCTTTCTACCCAGTGGAATCTCGCGCAGAGACTCTACAATGGCTCCGCCGTCTGACCTACGCAGGCTTTGGGTTTAGCCCAGACACATTCTCGCTGGCAGTGAATGTATTCGACCGATTTCTATCCATCGTGAAGGTGAGTGAGCCAGAGTCCAGTTGCTCTTGTCTTGGGATAGTGATTTAGATGGCTAGACAGTTGCGTTCCTCCCTGCTACCTCTCGGCGTTTCTGCAGTTCCTTCTGTCCTTTACTGGGATGCCTTCTGCGTGGACAGTTTACTTGTTCGGTACTTGTATGTTTGTGCTATGATGTTGACAGCTTTTGGGGAGTTTACTGGTTGTCCCGAGCGCTGTTGCTCGCGTGGAATTCTTGACAGTTCATGCCCAACTGGATCTTTGTGCCGTCTGGCGGTATGCTTGCCGTCACAGCTTTCCGTATTTCAAGCACTGTTGAACGGGGTGTGCTGTTTTCATGTCCTCTGCATGGCCTTGCTACAGAGTACAGGTGTCCAGGACATGTTGGAAATTTTGACATGCTGAGAAGGATCCGTGGGATGTTCGATTTCTGATGTCACTTTCCTTCTTGACTTCTTGGTGAAGCATTAATTTTATGAGATTCCTCGATCTTGTGTGGCGTATTTTGAATTTCCAATATGATGGCTCAAAATCAATGTTCGATGCCGTTTGTACTTCCTGTTGATGTTCAGGTGCAAAGCAAGCATTTACGCTGTATTGCCGCAGCATCCCTGCTCATCGCAGCCAAGATCTGCCAAGAGCCTGAGGTACTTCGATTTGTGGCTTCGTGGCTATTTCAATTATTGTTCTCGGTCGAGCTGTATGTTCTGGTGTGTCTCCCATTTGCAGAACGAGCCGTCAGCAAAGGAAATAGTAAGCTTGGGCCAGTGCGGCTTCAAGGAGGGCGATATCACCCGCATGGAGCGCATCATCTTGGACAAACTGCACTGGGATGTGGACGCGTCAACTCCTCTCACCATCCTCAACATAGTGAGTATGACTATGAATGAGGGCACTTGCAGTGATTATGGCGCTCGTAGTGTGCCTGTTGTCTTTTTGATCTGCGATGCTCAGCTTGGGTATGTTCTGGGTGGGTATGAAAGTAACGTGCTGCAGGTGAGAATGATTTCGTACATATTGTAGATCTACATTGCGTTCGCTCCTGTATCCGTGGAATGCTCTCATCATCCACTTCAAATAATTTGAAGTGGTTGCTCTGTACTACGCCGGAGCCATTGCCAGTGTTCATCGAATACTATTGTTTCGGGTGTGACTTGCTCAAAATGGCTCCTCAGGATCACCTTGCTGTGCGGGTGGGGGCATCCTTCCCTCCTTGTGCGATGTGAAGTGCTCGGTTGGTCGTGTTGTCACAATGTGGGAGTGCAAAACTCCCGTTCACGGTGAGGTGTCGCAGTACTTTTGCTCTTGTAGTCTTACTCAGAGCGATGGACCTGCTCGCAGCTATCCTGCTTTGGCTCGACCGGCTTTGAACTATGCGGTAGTGCCTGGTGTTGTCGCTGATCGCCTGGTTGTTGAACTGTGGTGCGATTGATCGTTGAACCGTGTCCTTTTCACGTCAATCTCAGCTGATGGGTGACAGTCACAAGACGGACTTATGCTCTTGCAGGTGTGCTGTGTGTCCCTCATAGATCTACACACTCAGTAGAGCCACAGTATCCCGTGTAACCTGATTGCGATTGGGCTGACCGGTGCTCACCTGACCAATGATCTGCAAGACTGCATCAGCTGTGGTCTAATTCCTGTGTTTGGAAGAGCACTGTCATCTGTATGCAGCTCTGTCTTCTTTTACCAAAATCATTTCCTGTGTGTTCCTGTTTCTCCTGTTTTGCTCAGCTTCATGCCTTAGCCAGCTCCTGGGGATACTTGTCCTCTTGTGGGTTACCACCTTTGGTTCATCTCGGCAAGGTGACCAACTCCCTGGAGACTTGCATGCTGGATTCGAAGTTTGCCTGCTTCAAGGTAATGATTGTTATTGATGTGGCTGGTGGAATGACTATATGTCGTGTTTGTATTGTCCTAGTAGTTGTGTTTGTGGGTTCTGAGTGCCTTATATAACCTTGCATTGCTTTGCTATTTGTCTTCACAGCCGTCTGCTCTTGCCCTGGCCGTTCTAAGTAATGAGCTGCGCCAGCTGTCAGATTGTGATTGGCTAGATGCAACCATGGAACTTCAATCCTCAGCTTCGGTGAGTTTCTTTACCGTTGTGCTGACTGCCCAGACTTTTTTGAACTGAATGTTGCTTGTTTCCGGACACTGCTTTTAGGAGTCATTGTTTTGTTTGAGATTTTTTTTCGCTTGTTTTCCTGGTTTCGTTTTTGTCTTGCCATCTGCAGGTTAGTGGGCGCACATTGGGCGTCTACTACGAGGCTGTTCAGGCCAGTCAATTCAAGCTCCCTCGCAAGGCTGCTCCGAAACCGGCATTTAGCCGTCCTGCCTTCGTCCCCCGAGCTTTGTTTTCATCTTCACCGTCTGTGAGTAAGTCAGTTCACCCTTTATCTGGTGGTTCTGCAGCTATGACTGTTCCAGCGGCAACACCTGTCAATTCACTACCCTCTAGTCGCGCCATCAGCAGTGACGACGAAATCTCTGATGCGGACTCATCAAGCTCAGATGAAGATGTATCTCATGTAGCACCTCCAAAGCAGCAGCCGCTTGCTGCATCCATCCCATCTGACCTGTCTCTATCTGCAGCTGCTTGTGTCCTGTTGTCTTCATGCGCCAGTGCCGCTAGCCCATGCGCTCTCAGTACTGGCTGTGCGCCTCTAGAACGGCCACACGTGTTGTCCTCACCAGTCAAAGTAGCCTAAATATGACTGTTTTTCTCTCTGTGATCACCCTCCAGTGTAGTCTCTTGCATCCTTTTGTCTGTCTGTGAATTACAATATTGTATAGTGCACCTAAACACCCTCTCATCTTCACATTATCACTTTTTATTCTCATCGTATCGTACCAGAGCACCGTCCCCAACTATTCCTTCCACTCATCGGATTTTCCCCTCCCATATTTGTCTTACCGATCGTTCTAAACCCAGCCCGTTGATTTTTAATCTGCTGTATGTGTATTTTGTGTAGCATAGAGACCTGTGCTTTCATTGTCAAAAAACCCTCCAAAAACAATATATGCAGATCTATAAAATATTTTGATCAGTTGAATACCAAAAAAACATTTGGCCACTCCTAGTACCCACTCGATCCCCATAGGATCGCACACTACGTGTGGAGATTTGTTTTCTCCGCGAGACTTTTTTTAAGATTACAAAAACAGCATCTTGCATTTTATATCCGCTTTTTATTCTAATATTGCTATGTCACTGCACATTAGCTATATATCCACTCTCCACTTGAACACACAGCTGTTGCCAACAAACAATTTTCTATGCCAGACTCGGAAGAGATTCTTGGTGATGATGATACCAGTTGATGGTTGTTTTGTGTCTGGTGCTCTCCAGTTAGACCAAAACCTACTTTGGTGGTGGATGCAACTGCCTTGTGCAGTTGTCATGGTTGTGGTACAACCACTGCTTGTAACGGACATGCAGACCGGAAGATTTTTTTGGTGTGGGTGCTTTGTTTCCCCAGCATCATAATGTTCACGGATCCTGCCACACATGCACCCTAAAACTCTGTTTGAAAACTGGAAAGCCACATATTTCATGCCCGAAGTCTTGCAACATCAACATATACATACTACATACACATACACACACATAACAGCTCGCATGTACTCCATGGGTGAGATCACCCATGGGGCTAACGCATCTGTCGGCAAAAGAGTTAGAGAAAACGAGAAACACATGACATACACACCTTCTTCATTCTGTTATTGCAGGGAAAAACTACCTCGATTCCACCATGAGCCTAGGCATGAGGAATATAATATTAAGTACAGAATGTTATTTACCAAAAGGATATTCAAGTAAGCGCTTAAAGCAGAAATATTCGTCTGGAATTTAATTTCGTCTTTTTCATTTATTTGGACTAGGGGCGCGTTTGGTTGGTACGAACTAGAACAGGATTCACCAGAACAGCGCGTTTGGTTGGGACTGCACCTGTTCTGGGTTGGCCAGAACATGTTCTGCTTGCTCCAGGCCGGAGCAGACCGAGCAGTTTCACTTTTTCACAGTGAAACCTGGCGGAAACATCGATTTTGGTCCCAAATGATCACGTGCATACGCTTTTGGGTTGGACTCGTACCGTACATGGTGACCCATACACATTTTGAAGAATGCACCAAGTTCGGCACATTTTTCCACAAAAATGTGCTCTGTTTCTGGAGTACCGTTTGGTTGGCATGAGGCTGCTCCATGTGCACCAGCTGTTCGATCCTGTTCTAGATCGTATCAACCAAACGCACCCTAAATTAAATGCCGGACTATTAAAAAGAAAAAAAGTCTAATGTAGATTCGTCCAGCTTTTCTATACACTCGTATGATCAAGAGTACATAACCCCCGGGGTTATGTACTCTTGGTATGATCCATGGACGAAATTTTCAACCGGACGAACTCCCTTTGTTTGGAGTTGGACGAAATTTTCTGCCTCTACAGTACTTCAAGAGTTTATTTGCTTGCACGCACCACGACTGCAAGTGGCACAAATAAAAATATAAAAATAATTTATATGAAAGGACTAGATCAGTGAGTTACATGCTGTCTGTATGTACACATGCACACTGCTTGTACAATCTTGCTAACAGAAATTTACAACTTATTTGAATGAAAAGAATATCACGATATCAGTGTTAAAAAAACCCATAATTTGCTGAAAACTGAAGTGAAGTGACTAGTGGTCGCCTACTATACTAAGCATAAGAGAATTGGGGGAGCAAACACCTTTCGGAAGAGGATAACATTTTCTTGAGAAGTCGATGGAATAAAGTGTCCAGATGAGGATACTGGTAAAGAAAAAAAGCTATCGACACCAATGAAACTCAGCAACAACTGGCGGCATGGGCTTCAATTGCGTACTGTGGAAACCTACAGAGCAACGGACAACACAAAAACACAGAGTCAAGATTTTTACTGACATTTCTTACATATGAAGTTGATTGCTCCGACGAGGAGCACACTCTTCTTGCCGAACTTGACACTTGACTGACTCACGACTGCCATCCGGAACACACGAGGAGCACGTCGCACCTTCCGCTCTGCAAACCTGAAAGAAAGCACCACTCCCTGCTCAATAGGGCTTGAAAGTGATGACGTCAAAAACGGCCAAGGAGTAGTAAGTTGACATCAGATTTCTATTTTGGATCCACTAAGGTGTGACTTATTGCCTCAGTATGTGGGTGCATAGCAACCCACTCATGTCGTATGCAGGGGTGACTTTTACTTCGCCACCAGTTGTAACCCCGCCCCCAGTAGCCAAATCAGTCAGTTTCACTGGCTACATCACCTTGCTGTGAGTAAGACGGCTTGAAATGTGCTTGGATCCATACAAAAACTGGATCCAAGTGGATCCAGCTTTTGATTTTTAAAATTGTTGCTATGCTGTGACGTAGCACTTTCAAGCCCTATACACAGTGTTTCGGGGAATTCACCCCTCAGCAGTTGAGCTTTAGTAGGCTGAGGAAGATTGTGCCTGAAAAGCACCACTTATATACAGTTGAACATCGATTATCCGCACATCGATTATCCGACCATTCGATTATCCGTAACAGTTTTTTTGGGCGCACGTGCCGTAGAGTACGCACTGTGCATGTAGTGAGCCATTCAAAAAATACGAAAATTTTGAAAAGTAAAAAGTAAAAAGGTCGTGCGGCTAGTAATAACCACTGAAAGTGTGTGAGTGACAGTTTTTTCTTATCCGGAACATTTGCCTTATCTGAACACCGCCTGACAGTTGTCTGCCCAGAGGTGGTCGGATAATCGATGTTCAACTGTACTGCTCTCTAGGCCAAACCATCACCAGGGATACAAACTTACAGAGACACTTTGTTTCCAGAGCGACAAACACCTCGTGAAGCCCCAGGTAGCAGTGTGAGTCGGGCTTCACGAGGTGTTTGTTGCGCTGGAAACGAAGCGTCTCTGTAAGTTTGTATCCCTGGTGATGGTTTGGCCTGGAGAGCAGTATATAAGTGGTGCTTTTCAGGCACAATCTTCCTCAGCCTATTCAAGCTCAACTGATGAGGGGTGAATTCCCCGAAACACTGTGTATTGAGCAGGGAGTGGTGCTCTCTTTCAGGTTTGCCGAGTGGAAGGTGCGACGTGCTCCTCATGTGCTCCGGATGGCAGTCGTGAGTCAGTCAAGTGTCAAGTTCGGCAAGAAGCGTGTGCTCCTCGTTGGAGCAATCAACTTCATGACTAATACCGCCGAAGTCGCAACTTCTAAGTTCGTATTTCTTACATATCCAGGATATTGGACAGTATTGGGAGAGAATGCATTCTTGGTGTTGTATTTTGCACTATTTTCTTACTAAAATGGAAAATGATGATGTCACTACTCACAAGTCACTAGTGCAGTGCCTATACAAAGGTTGTGAGGAGTATGAACAAAGAATCCAGATCCTCGGCAACACGATACATTTTAATTTTTCTGGTTGAATGATTGTCATGGACGTGGTGGTGGCATCATTGAGCAGACACCAGGGTTCTATCTAAAGGAGGGCAGGGGGCGGGGTCATCAGCGAGGCAGCTATAACAAGAAAACACACCCTTGAAATGCAGGTTCCGTAGGAACGCAAACCAAGATCCTTTCGGGTTTGGGCTAGGCGTGACTGACGCTGGCCACCGATGAGTCCCTATCGGATTTTCTGCGTGGATTGCCCCTCTAACCAATCGACAGAGAAACTAACGTTCCAGCACAGGCAATCATACCTTGACTGACACAGAGGACATTGAACAGATTCTGCCAAAGATAAAGATGCACATGCCTTGGTCGATTGATACGCAGACGGCATTTGACGACTCAGCTGAACACACACACACCAGGGAAGCACAAAAAAACAAACAAACAAAAACATCGAGTCATCAACACACACAATTCAACAGTAGCTTAGTACATAAATGCACACCATAGACTTCAGATGCCCATCGCTGCAGGCAGCAATAGCCATGTCACAGCAGAAGCCATAGAACTTGTGCTGGGACAGACGCAAACAGAAACACACGTGTACTTGCTTGCACACACACACACACACACACACACACACACACACACACACACACACCTGCCCATCGCGGAAGCGATGATAGCCAACAGCTATGTTAGACATAGCAACCTGTGCTGGGATTACACCATTCAACAGCTTGCAAGGCTGATGAAGAGTCCGAGAAAGAGAAGAAAGACGTGTGCGACCATAATCGTCGGGAATTGAACCAGCAACCTCTCGATTGGAAATCGACTGCACATACCACTGCACCATATGGACACACACACACACACACACACACACACACACACACACACACACACACACACACACACACACACACACAGCATGTTCACTTACATCTACAACCTGTACATCATCCTCAGCATCGGCAGTGTCGGTGACACGCTCCACAACCGACCGCGCCAGAGTGAGAAAGGTGCGATGTTGAGCCCGGTCCAGCTCCTGCCCTCGACTGTACTCAAACTGATGGCGCATATCTGCCGCAGAATCAAATGTAGAGTCAGGCAAAGACATTCACAGGCACAATGAGGGACGAAGGCAGAATCAAATGTAGAGTCAGGCAAAGACATTCACAGGCACACTGAGGGACGACCGGTGCTGGTCAAGACTAAACCGTGCCCACAGCCATTGTAAGAAGCTATGGCGAATTCCAATATTCTCTGCCCAGTGTCACAATGCACCTGGCCTCAGGGACCAACGCAGACGATGCACAGAAAAAAGTTTTTCAATGCAGGTTAAATGTGCACAGGTGCAAAACATATCCCCTCTTCTATGCCGGGTGTCACATTTCTTTGGCCCATAAGGCCACACCGTTTTTTCTATGTTTCGCGTCACCTTATACGATGAAATCAATGAGGGAGGGCGAAAAAAAATAAAAAAGCCATCCAAAAAAACAGTGTACGTGCATTGCATTTGTGTACAGTGAACCGACGCAGCACTGTTCATGTACATTGACATGTACATGTACATGAATACATGAGTGTATCCCCTCTGCCATGCTTGTGGTCCAAACACAGGCGGCATGATGATTGTGTGACTTGCGGCCCACACACACATGTAATGATGTACATGTGTGTGAGCTGAGTACAATCATGCGGTACTAGTAAATAGAACAAATATTTAATTGATGCCAACATAATAGTTATGTGTAACAATCATGTTCCATTTTTTTCCTTTTGGGTTACATTTTCCGGTTTTCCGGGTTTGCATTAAATTTGTATTGCATTTTCAAAAAAAGAAGAAGAATTTGTTCCGTTTTTTTAATTTTTTTAAACTCCGGCTGTAAAATACATGCGCGCGGGGACGCGAAACACAGATAAAAACGGTGTGGCCTAATACATGTACAGTCAACTTCGCTAATAATGACTGCGGATATAACGACAATTAGCGAATAACGACAGAATTTCCATGCCCAGAGCAAAGCCCCTTCCAACTGTAATACATATACAGGTCGTCCCATAACCTCTGGGACTTGACAAATGTTATGTATTAACGGGGTTTATGTACTAAACGAAAGTGTACATGACTTGCTTGTGTACCAGAATTTTTCACTTTTTCTACTTGTCTGAGTGTTTCTTGCTACCATGACTAGGGAGCGAGACATTCTTGATTCCCTCGATATAACAAAAAATTTATGTTATCACGGTCACAGTCAGCGAAGATTCTACAGTTTACATGATACATGCCCAGCCATGCCTGTACAGTCACTCGAAAAAAAACAGAGCTTTGTCTGTTTGTGATGTGCGCTCTGATTTCTGAGTTAATTGCGTCCACAACTAGAAACTAGAACACGATGTGCCTCCATTGGAAGGCCAAAGGACCAACAAAGTTATGTACTATTGAGGTAGGTGGCATGCAGGTACGGAGAAATGTTATGTACTAACGGGGTTTATGTACTAACGAATTATGTACTAACCGACAAACTTTGTATGGAAGTGATCACGTTTCGTCCGGGACTTGAGATTTCTTATGTACTAACGGGGTTTATGTACTAACCGGACTCGTATTAACGGGGTTTATGTACTAACCGGACTCGTATTAACGGGGTTTATGTACTAACCGGACTCGTATTAACGGGGGACGAGCTGTACAGGTAAAACCTGCTCCAAAGACCACCTGGACTCAGCGACCACCTGCTGTGGACGACCGTATTTGTCTGGCACCGTCCGTTTCACGTACATTCTGACTCGCATTCAGCGATCACTCGCTCGACGCGACCAGCGACCGGCTTACAACTGGTACCGATCGCCAGTTCAACGATCACTTCACGACTTCAGTACTCGATCTGAAAATCGTTTTACATGTACCTGTACACTTCAAGTAGTACAGTGCTGTGTAGTGATGTACATGTATCAGTACTTCAGTATATCACTCCCCCTTTAAGTTATGCACTTCACCAATGCACACAGCATGCAGTGCGAGGATTCATTTCATACCAATATCACCATATAGGGAGATCACCTGCTTTGAAAGACCACCTGTTTATAAGACCACTTTGGGCTGGAACCACGCGTGGTCGCTGAAACCAGGTTTCACCTGTAATGAGACTTCGGGTATAACGACACTTCGCGAATAAGGACCCTTTTTTGATGCCCCGCCGAATGTCGTTATAAGCAAAGTTGACTGTAGTATGTAAAAAACAAGTTGTGGCGTCCAAGGACACTGATCTAGAAAAAGACTGGGGAGCTCTTCTTGAAACACCGGCTGCACTATGATAGAATCCCACATGCGGAAAGCAACACAAGCCATGCTACATGTATATGTGTGAAGGGCTTTCGGAGAGCAAACCGTTCGAATGCGGGCAGGTTCTCATACTGTTTATCGAAATCGAAAATAGAGTATAATGTGATTACATCATCATCCAGGGTGTTCTTATCTGTGTGGAGTAGCATCACAAGCAACTGGTTTGCCACTCAGTACAAAGCAGGCACAGTGAAACCATTCTCATACCCTCTATAACGTTAGATGCATTTCATCCAGCAAAGAGTGTACGAATGACATCAAAACGACAGCCTGCAGACTCTGCACGCACACCCACACCCACGCACACCCACACACTTCCACTAACACATGCCCATCGCTGAAGCGATGACAGCAAACAAACTTGTGCTGGGATTACACGATTCAACAGCTTGCAAGGCAGCTTGCAATGCTGATGAATTGACCGCCACTAATTTTCCCCCCCCCCCCACACACACATACAGTCTATGCAGGTTGGCTGTACCTCGAAACGTGACGGTCTCCAAGTCAATCGTGTCGAAGTCGATTCCGTCAAGAAACTTGTGGATTTCTGCTTCGAGTTGGTCACTTTCGATTGCTGGTACTGACTGCAAGGGCAACACGAGAAGGAAACAAAGTTGACAGGAAGTACTGTAAAGTGATAAACGTTCGAGGCACGCAAATTTTGCATTTTCATGCATTGGGCTGGTTCACGATGAGAAACTTTCGCGATTTTATCTCTTCAGTTAGATCTTGCACTGCCCACAATCAATGTAAGTTACAGAGCAGTTTGCGGTGATTTATATTCGCGAATGTGTGATGGTCGCGAAAACAGCGAAAGTTAATCTCTAGCGAAAGCTTCTCACTTTACAGGAAGCAGTTGAAGTGGGTAAACATTTTGAAGCAATTTAAAGGGGAAGTCCGGTGAAAAATTTAAATTTCACAGTCCGTAGAGTTCGGGTCGCTGAGTCGAATGGTCTTTGTCCGAGGAGGCTGCGGCTTATAGTTCGTCAGATACGCCCAATCGAACATGTGCGAATTTGAGCGCGCATCACCCAGATCCAGGTGATGACGTCACAGCGTGCAGCCAGGTAGCCACACCATCTAGTTGTGTACAAAAATGGCCATATTCGGAGCGCGTTCGATTGGGGAACCGTTTGTCGCAGCTTCTTCGAACCAAGACCATTCGATTCAGTGTTACAAACACTACGTACCCTGTGATTTTCAGCTTGGTAAACCTGGAGGTTATACCGTATTATAGCCGTTTCCGAGTTGGACTTTTCGGAGTTTTCCGTCAGCCTCTACGCGCTCTGCGCTGCGTGCATGCAGTGCGTGCAGTGTGTTATCTAGCTGTAGACTGTGTAGTGCAGTCAACAAACTCATCACAGACGGAACTACTCCCGCACTGCCGTGCTGGGGTAGTATGTACAAGACTCGAGTCACAACTGACACAAGACTCAGAAAACTAGTCAACACACGGACTTGTCATGTACTACACTCGTATCAGTCGTACAGTCATGCAGTCAGAGAACGTGCGTTTCTCCTTGCCGGTGCCGGCGGTGGTTGTGCTTTGAGAAAGAAAATTTTAGTTTTCCGCACCCGCCTCATTATTATTATGTTACAGCGATGAGTGCACAACCGTGACAAGTGACAAAACAGCGAACAGCTCCCGGACCTAGAACTTTCAGATTCCATAGCGTTGCGAGCGAAGAGTTGTGCCCGTGGTTCAAAGAGCCTGCACTGTTCTCCAATTGAGTAGTCCGAAATATTCCAAGTTCGCACCAAAACATCACCATGTGGCAGGCTACTGGAGTCTAAGCGAATCTAATCGGTATGGAACAACATTTTAGAGCACTCGCATCACTCTTCTCCATTTTGGCGACCCTGCTCTCCAGCGATCTGATCAGCCTCGTCTGCAATAGCTGCTGCTTCTTCATCAGTCGGAAACTCAGTAGCGCTCACTCTTGACCGGCCCGCGTGGCCGTTTCTTCAGCTGAATACCGAGGTTCTCAGCCCCAGACCGAACTCATGAAGGTCAGCCATGGCTGCATCCTCACTCTCACAAGGAGTTACAGGTCTTCGGGGTCGCTTGCACCAAACTATCAGTCGCCAAATCATTTGAAATAGCACTGACACTATTGCTTTCACGCACTCCTTTTGACCTAGCTGCACGCTATGACGTTGCAGAGGGTGTGGCGCGGCCGCATGACGTCATGGCGCAGCCCCCGAAACTCAGTTTTTCAAACGGAAATATCTTGAGAACGCTTTGTCGGAGACACGTGGGACCAACACCATTCGACTCAGCGCCCGAAACTCTACCGACCCTGAAATTTAAATTTTTCACCGGACTTCCCCTTTAAAAAGCACACCAGCTGCATCAAATGAACCATGCCTAGGATTTCACACGTCTACCATCGAGCATCGCTGGCAAAACTCTGGAGCCAGTTTGCAGCCAGTGTCAGAAACCCGATATACATGCAGTACATTCAGCCGAGAACTCTTGGCGATCTACCTCTCCATTCGTCACTTTCACCACTGCCTCCAGGGTCAAGAGTTCATCGTGTGTACAGATCACAAGCCACGACATTCGCTCTCCGCACTGCATCCGATCGCCTGACCCTATGCGAGCAACGTCAAGTGGCAAACGTTGCAGAGTTCATTAATCATCTACAAGCAACATGTCGAGGTCAACCCGTAGTAAGAAGTAGCGTAATCATTGCTGCTCACTGGCGTAGTGTCTGTTGTAACCAGCAAAAGGTTTGATTCGCGGCGCAAGCCTAAAGTTGCTAAATATCTGCCCCTTTGTCAATGCTAAACCCGCCGGAAAATTTGTACAGATATTACTTCAAGTGAATTTTGTAGTGATGTAACGAATAATCGACTATTCGAATTCCTCAATCTCTTGGACCTCAATGAATAATCGATTGGATAAAATCTAGGTCGAAGGTTCGAAAATTCGAATATTCGCAGACGGGCGAAGTCCGTCCGCTGCATACCGCGCACGCGACTCTACTCTGACTGGAGTCTGAGCGCTTGTGTTGTGTGTTTACTACATGTACACTTTTTGTGGAATAGTAGAATGATCGTTCGTTCGCTTGAGTGGTATTCGCTAGATTATTCGTTCATAAAATTCATGGTTCGTTACATCTCTAGAATTGTGTGATACTGAGTGAAATCAGGCCTCCTGCATAAGCTAGCTAGTGCCATGATGCAATGCACATCCCAATGTTGGCAGAGCCAGGGCTGGACAGTGTGCAATGCTAGTTACACCATGCAGCTGGATTTCATTGAGTGTGACTATACTCGTACAGCAATGGAAGGGTCGTGCAGTGTGCAATGCTAGTTAAGCCACGCGGCTGGATTTCATTGAATGTGACTATACTCGTACAGCAATGAAAGAGTCGTGCAGTGTGCAATGCTCGTTAAGCCACGCGGCTGGATTTCATTGAGTGTGACTACACCAGCACCGCCATAACATCACTTACATGATCGGATATGCTGTACGCGGGCATCGTGAGTGCCGCGTTGGCCATGTCGTCGTCATCGATGATCATGATGTCCGTGTTCGGCAGAGGTCGACTGCTATCGTGTGCCTGCATCCATCCACACGTGTTGCCTTGGTTACCACTACCATTGCTTGCGCCCGTCCCACTGCCATCTGCTGATGCCTTCATGCGATTCAGCAATGTGCTGCAGTTGAGGTTCAAATTGGAGACGGGGGGGGGGGGGGGGGGGGGGGGGGGGGAGGGAGGAGAAAGAACGCCTGTGATTTAGTGACACTGCTGTTATCATGTTGTGCTGCAAAGCCATTCTGATAACAGTCATGATACTCAGGGTTTTCCACAGTTCTCAGTCGGGAATTTTTAATCCGAATACAGTAACAATAAACAATTCAACTATTTCCCCATCTACTCCTACACAAAGTTTATCTCCGTGACAACACAGATCTACCCTATTCTGGGCACACAGCGTTGTGATGTCAGCGAGTTTAGTGAAAGTCTCCAGAATGCCTGCTGCCCTGATCAACCTGGGAGTTTTCACCACTGGAATCAGTGCAGGAACAAAAGATTAAAACATTATGTGAAGCATTTCGAAACTGGAGGATCAGCTCAGGACCTACCCTATCTTCATTTGCTTGTTGGGCTTGAAGCGCGTCTTTAGAGTGACGACCGGCTTTGGCATTGGTCGTCGTTCTATCTTCTTGAATGTCACACGCCCGTCATCGTCGACTCGCTGCTCGATCCGAACCCCCTTATCGTCCACCTCTTCATCGGCTCCACCTAAGACAGCAAAGGTAGTACAGAGACCATGTGACCTTCAAACTCAATCACTCGGCCAAGATACTTGCAAACACATGTACCGCACTATCCAAAAGAAGCAAAGGTCACGGCTGTTCAAGCTCGTGAAAAAGCGACACGAGGCCTCGGGTTTGAGTCCAGCTAAATCGCGTACAGCTACGCAATCTGTACGGTACTTTTTCAATTTTTCCCTTGAGAACCTCAATTTCGCTTCTGATGCCACTCCATGTGGAGGTCATACGGTTACGTCATTACTGTACTTCTTGTGAAGTGCAGTGATGATCAACGAAATCCAGACACGTCACTCAAGTTAGCCCCGTGTTTGCAGGTCTAGGGCTGCGCAATGCCCGGCTCGTATACTTGAGTGACGTGACTGGATTTCATTGAGCAGCACTGTAGATGCTTTGTGTGAAGTGGCAAAGCTATGTGGCACAACAAACACCGAATTGCCACTCAATATAAACTGCAATGATGTCATTCTTTATAATTATATCTACCGTATGTCAGCGCCTTTAAAGCCTTGACCTTATATTCAAAACACCGCTGCTGTCCTAGCTATTTTAGATGCAAAACGACTCACCCACTACGCCATGCCATAAAAGTCAAAGTCCACACAGAAATTTCAATCTAAATCCACCTGTGTATCCTTCCTCCTGGGCTGTAAGTTTGTTAGCATAGTACTTATTCCTTCATTTTTACTTCAAAACATACGTCAAATGCCAATTCATTAATGAAGCCCATGGCTTTATAACTGAGACTGGCCTTATAATGGAATATAACTCCACGGTTTTAAAGGTGCGGACATACGGTATAAAACTAATCCAGTGATGACATGCTAGTACAGTGCGTATCGGTTATAGCGTGGTCGTGTAAAAGAATATACTGCCAACAAGAATGAACTCTCATGTTTTCATAATCATAACATGGATTTCAAGTGCACATTTATTCTTACAAGCAATTTTATCCCATAATAGAATATATCGGTCCTAAGAATGGACTTTGTGTAGCGAAACATGCCAAATTAGTACAAAGTGTATCGCCTGTAGTAATAACATCCGTTCTGATCTGACTCTCGTTGCGTCGTAGTGCTGCAGATTCAACTGTTGTGGTCATGTAACTCATTTTGCATAGCCACATGGTAAGACTATGTGACTATGACCAGCCGCATGCACAGAAGTACTGTCATCATGTACGATGATCTTCCTGCCTCTGCGCACATGCATGTGATATGCCACACTTGATTTATCGTGTGTAAGAAATATCGGAAATAAGAATAGAAAGTCGTTTTTCAAACACCCACGCTATAACCGATACCTACTGTAATCACATAACCTCTGTAGAACAGTGGCCCACTTCCAACAAAGAAGAATGTGCATGCACTGATCTTTAAGTATTCAAACACTACATGCACTTCAGAGTACATGTAGTGCAGTAACTCGGTAGCACTGGTAGCTTTACCTAAGCCCAGAACAGTAGGTGCAACATCACTGGGCAGTTTCGGTTTGTCCTTGGTGTACGAACTCATGAAGTTCACACCCGACTGGCCGCGGGGCGTCCTCTCCTTGTTACGTGCGTCCAGGAAACTCCGCCGTGGTGTCATACCATCTGTAGGTAACAAGAGTGCAGACAAAACTATAACGTACCATAATTGTGAACACACACATGGCGGGGGGGGGGGGGGGGGAGAGTATGCAACCAGTTAAATTGCTCACACCAGAAAAATACCCCCCCCCCCTCCACACATACATATGTGCACCACCTCCCTCCACACATACATGTACATTTGTGCACCCCTCCACACAACAAAAAATTCAAACAAATGTTAGCATGAAAGTTTGAGCGCGGGGTAATTCATTTTTACAGATGATAATTCAAATCAAGGGGCGGTGTAGTTTTCTCCCAGCAGCTAAGTCCTGCCAAAGAGCGACAGTAAAGGAGCTAAAGACACATAGAAGTTGAACACACAATGGATAAGAAGCATGAACTGACCAGATTCGTCAGCAGGAACCGACGGCGTTCGTGAGCTATCCAATTGCTGTAGCTGAGCATCGATACGATCCAGTACCGACGATTGGCGCGGCTTGGGTGCAGCAGAGGCGGGCGTGCGGCGAGGGGTGGTGGGTGCGGGTTCTGCCAAACCAACACAAGAGAGACTGTGCATGATTGGGCATCACATGTCATCTACACATCTTACAGATGCTCCAGTAACTGGGTACTAGCGCTGGCAGCAAGGCAGGCAATGTGACCAGAGAGACCAGCTGAGTGCGACACTCACTATGTAGAACACAATGAAACAAAATGAATGCTTACCAAACAGTATCGTTCCTACGGTCACAGATGGACTACGGGCACCTCCACTTTGGAAGATTCACTTTGATTTGGCTGTTATGTGTGCGTTTGCATACTTTGTACACTGTTTGGTTTGTGCCGTGGTCTGCATCAAGTACGTTGTTCATCACTCATGTTCACCTTGTATAGAGCGGGAAAAGAGGAGCTACTTGTCAAACAAACATTGACCAGTATGTAAATACCCAAACCAAGGAGCAGTGGTTGTGCTAAGAAAGTCCACCAAGCCCACAGACATTGCTTGGCAGGGGTACACGCAGAATCGGCCATAACATAACATAGAGAGAGAGAGAGAGAGAGAGAGAGAGAGAGAGAGAGAGAAAGGAATTTACATTTATAAAGACAGGCAAGTCTAACAAATGAGGACTGAGACCTCTACAGCCAGATGCACGACACTGACCGACGGTACTGACAGGTGCATGTTATCGCATGAGCTGATTGTTTAGTAACTGGTGGTGTTAGTAGACATTATAGCGCAGGGGACACAATAAGATTTCGAAATTGCTCTGACACAATGTCCTGTCACTTCTGGAACCGGTCGGACATGGCCGGACACTGTGATTTTTTTTGCAAGTCTGGTACTCATAATAAAAAATAATTATTATTGTAGAAGAGAAAAGGACATATGGATACGAGTTAAGAGTAACTCTCCATCACTAGGTGTCAGGACGTCGAATGTTTCAGTACTCTGTCGGTTTTGTGCCTAGTTATTGCACTTTCTGACTGTATAAAGTATCATGTTACAGTGATGGAGAGTTACTCTTAACTCGTATCCATATGTCCTTTTCTTTTCTACATTTATTTATGGCTCAACATCCGAATTATTATTGTCTTCACCAATTTCACACACGACACCACTGCATAATGCACACATGCATGTACATGCTACATCACACTGCGGTATTGCTGGTCACATCAAGGATGATCATCACACAGATCTCAAGTATTGTAACAACTGATTCAAATCACTGTACGTTTTTCAGCAAGCATAGTAACTGTGATATGAGCGTGCAGTGTTTCTGCACATTTCGGATTTGACCTGGTTTTTCAGCGGCAGATCAAAGACATTCATTTTTACGCAGTTGACAAAAGACAAAGTGGGCACCTGCTTGCCCATTCTAACTATTACTTCTTGTTGCCAGCTCCAAGATCGACAACATGTCACTACTCGAGTTGGATGAAGGCTCCCATCTTTGCAAACGTGATGTGCCCTTTGAACAGCACCTAGTTTCTACGCGACGTTGAATTTCTGACTAACCTTCGCTGCTGCTGCTCCGTCGATCTTGCACAGCGCCTGTGCAACAGGAGCGTAATTGACTGGATTTGCAGAAGACTGCTCCTTTCGATAGAGGCATATCGCAAGCTGGCACACATTTCTGACGCTTTTATTTGTTTCCCTGGACCAGGGACGTTTTCAATATTTCGGATTGTACAAGCGCCTCTCGGAATAGTTCCTATTGTAGCGAGAAAGCGAAGAAATTTCATTTTAAAACTCCTCGATCGTTTGCTACGCTCAAACTGGAGCTACACTGAAGTGGACAGCTCCCTGTCTTGCTGTAAAACCCTCTTGTCACAGGTTACTGCTCCGACTTCGTGAGACTTCTTCCCAGGCAGAGCGCCATTGTCCTCAGCCGTTCTCTTTCCCAGCGACGCTATTTTGTGAATTTCGATCGGACAGATTGTCCGTTCAAGAAAGCGCCGGATTCGAATCGAAAATGGTCGGAAAATGTCCGATGTCCGACCGTTATCGTGTTCCCTGTAGCGTAGCTTGTAGTTCCTTGGTCCTTTCCCTCTTCTATAAATTTATCCTTGGCTCTCCATCTGAGTCCATGGAGAAAAATGCGCAGAAATTTTGCAATGAAAGAGAGAGAGAGAGAGAGAGAGAGATAGAGAGAGATAGAGAGAGATATAGAGACTCCCATGATACGCATCCTTTCGCCTTAGGAAAATTAAATAACTGCCGCAATTCAAGTAGACAAGCACACAAATCCCTGGCTATAAATACAAATGAGCCCCACAGATGCGGTCCAGTCCACCAGCAAAACATCACTTACCAAACTCAATGAAGTCATCCTTGCCTGAGTCAGATGGACCTGAGAGAGAGATGGAAATAAAGAGAGTAAAAAAGACGAAGCAAAACACTGTCGCTGATTGAGGGTGGGTGACATATTTGAGACAAAAGGAAATGGACTCTAGATCGCCATACAGAAGCTACTCGTTTCTTCACCCATCAATAGAGATGCACTACACGACACTGAGGAACTTCTTATACTAATGCGGTGCACAAGCACGCATCATTTCTGGCAGTTAGAGCCTTTTGACTTGATGCACTGAGCCGATTGAGAGACCTCATTGTAATCGATTCGAGAGATGGTACTCTGAACCGTGCTGATAATACCTAACTACATCCTTTTTAAGTAAAAAAAAACCTGTTAATAATTATAATGAAGATTGAGCAATTGAATGCTAGGTACGTGACTGTACAACCAAAAGTGCATGATATTCGAAAGCGTGCAAGCCGGTAGTACGGTATTCACTATTCAGTCCAAGCCAGAAAGAAGAAGATAACAAGCCGTGATGGCACAGAGCATAGTGCACACTGCTCACCTCGCAAAGAGCCGATTCTAGGGGATACTGCAGACGAACAGCTTGGAGTTGCCAGCTTCCTAGGGGGACTAGATGATGGGTCGGGCATGCCAGGTGAATGCTTTCGTTTCTGTGCGCCTACATCGATACTATCACCAAGAGTCTTGGCTGTTGACGCTGAAGACAATGCCTGGCCCTTCAGCATCATCTCAGCTTTAACGAGGTCCGATCGGAGAGTGACACCGTCACTATCGCAGAACGGTTTCTTGCACTCGATGGCGGACATTTCACTCGTGTCCATGCGCCTAACGCGGCTCATGAGAAGGCGCTGTGGTGCCTTGGCATACGTACTTCCTGCCGAAGTTGCCAGCTGCAAAGCTGCCGACCCGGGTAGTGAGGGTTTGAGCACGGGAGCATTTCTTGATCGCAAGTGACCTGGAGCGGCGTCAGGGTCATCCTTTTTTATAGAAACCGTCGATGAGCGGGTGCTTGATGCCGCCGTCACGGGCGATCTACTGCTACCAACCTCATGGCTGCGACTGGTGGTGCTCGTCTCTTCTGTGCTCTCCTGCTCGACTCCTTGGAATTTAAGAAATGAAAGCCCGAACGGGTCGCGGGTCTTGTACGGCTGGCGCAGGATGATCCGCACCAAATCCCAGTATTGATCTCTGGATGATGGTGATAGCGAGTCGCCTACAAACGTCACAATTGAAGGAAAAAACAGGTCTCATGATAAAGCAGCCAGGGTACGCGGCACAATAAAGGTTGTAGACAACAACAAGTTCACCAAAATAGTTTGCTTAAAATCGAAACGCAGCCAAGCGAAGAGAAAGAATGACATAGGAAAGAGGGGAGAGAGAGAGGGAGGGAGGGAGGGAGAGAGAGAGAGGGGCGAGATGCTCACACACTGTCACCGAACTCACAGCGAAAGAGCCTGACGGATGCTTTGTGCCGGCCCGCCCTGGCATCTATCGGTGTTTGCAGCATTGTCTCTGGTAGCAGTCCTACAAACTCCTTCTCATTGGCACTGCCGGAGCGACCAACAAGCATACTAATAAATGCAGAGCCATTGTTACCTGGAGTTGGATGGAACAATCAAGAGAGGAAATATGAATAAAATGCTCGCAGCTCACTTATAAAACTGAGGAAGACTACATACGTGACAGAAACAGCACAAAGAAAAGTAGCCAGAAAAACAACACTGTCAAAGGCATAACACCATACACGCAGAAGGGATGGCAAAAGGCGCAAGTGTGAAGAGACCACACAGGCATGCGGTGTTTTGCGACAACAATAGCCTCTGGACAAAAATAATAAGTTGCTGACGACCTATCAAACAATTTCTGTTCGGTAGGTTGTCAGCAGCTCATTATCTTGTCCATTGGTTGTATATTATTGTGGCAATACATCGCAAGTCTGTGTGCTCACTTCACACTTGCACCTTTCGCCATCCCTTCTGTGTGTATGGTGTTATGCCTTTGAGCGTGTTATTTCTGGCCACCTTTCTTTGTGCTGTTTCTACCACATTTCTCTACTGTAAATAATTCATTGTGCTTGTCCAAAGACCACAGAGGTAGTGATAAAGAAATTGATGTCACAGGCAATGTGTGTTTGTGTGTGTGTGTGTGTGTGTGTGTGTGTGTGTGTGTGTGTGTGTGTGTGTGTGTACATATGTGTGTGAAGTTGCTATGTCTAACATAGCTTTTCGCTATCATCGCTTCCGCGATGGGCATGTCTGAGTCTGAGTGTGGTGTGGTGTGTGTGTGTGTGTGTGTGTGGTGTGTGTGTGTGTGTGTGTGTGTCTGAGTCAGAGTGTGTGTGTGTGTGTGTATGTGCGTGTGTGTGTGCATGCACGCACGTGCAGACAGGGCAGAGTGGAGGAAGTTGTCTCGCCATCCTCGTCTTCCTCCGCCAGAGCAGGCGGGTGACTTGAAGAGTCACTCCCCATATTGCTCAGCTCGCATGCTATCATCGCACTAGTGATGGGCGTCCAAGGTCCAAGGTGTGTGTATGTGAGTGTGTGCGAGAGAAAGAGAGTGTGTGTGAGTGTGTGTGAGTGTGTACGTGTGTGCGTGTGTGTATGTATGTGTGTATGGTGCTCTTGTCTTGAAACGTGCAGTTTTTGAAAGTTGGGAATGCTTTCGGCGTGCAGCCGCCCAGGCCAACAGTGCCTGAGATGGGGTCTTTATCGACAGGAGACTTGGTCGGATAGTTACGATGCCGACACTCTCCTCGCCGCCCCCACCTCGGAGTCCTTCGCGAGGCCTTGCAAGCCCGCGAGTGGAGCAAACTACCGCACGAAGACGACGACTTGGAACGACTGAGCATTGGCTCATGGAATGTTCGCTCTGTTGTGGAGAGTGATGGACCAGTTCAAGCGGCAGCCGTGAGAGGAATTGTTTCCGATGATAAGCCAGATCCATAGCTGCCAGAGATGGCACTCTCAAACATGGTCCCTGAGTCCCTGACCTCTCTCTCAGCGGACTGCCGTCGCTCGTCGTTCCATATTGTCGGCCTCGCAAGGGGACACGTGACCGTAATGGCAGTGTTTACCAGGACCAGGTGTATGTGTGTGTGCATGTGTGTGTGTGTGTGTGTGTGCGTGTGCGTGTGCATGTGTGTGTGTCTGTGCAGGGTTCTAGCCAGGTCAATATAGTAGGGGGCGGGCATGGGAAAAAGTTACCCCATGACCCATTTTTTCCATTGTCCAAAATTGTCTTGCCATGCAAAATGCAACATACAGGGTGAACCCCGACTTCACCCCTCACAAATGTGCCTTTATGAACCCTCTAGTAGTGACTATCGACTGTATTTTCGTTGAATGGCGTGAAAAAACACAAAATCAGAAAATGAGTAGGGGGGGGGGGGGGGGGCGGCACTTTTTCACTGGGGCGCAAACGGAGTAGGGGGCGCTGCACCCCCCTACCCCCCTTTGGCTAGAACCCTGCTGTGTGTGTGAGAGAGAGGGGGGGAGTGTGAGAGAAAGTACCAACCTAAGTCAATGTTGGTGATTTGAGAAGGACTAGCAAGCTGCAGATCGACCTCGATGCGGTCAGCTTGATTCGATTGGTGGCAAACAAACTTGCGATATCGCTCAGTCAGGAGAAGGTTCTTGGAAGAAAACACTGGGTCCTACAAACAAGAAAACGGAGAATGAAGGAATATGGCAATGGACATGGTATTATGTTCTCGGCTAGTGATGCATTTCGTGATTATAATACATCACCGGGCATAACAAGGAAGGTGAATGGGATGCCAGAGCCAGGGCCATTGTACTGAACTGGTGAATGGGATGCCAGAGCCAGGGCCAGAGCCAGGGCCATTGTACTGAATTTAAAACTCAGCTTGTAACGCAGAAATCTGGAAGGTGTGTAGCCCCAGAAGACTGGAAGGTGTGTAGCCCCAGAAGACTGGCCGCGACACAGTACGGGAGTGCGAGACGTGAGAATGCAAACATCTTCAGGCTATGACAGATGTTACATGTATGTACTACTTGGCTTCTGCCTCGCTGTGGACATAAAGCGCACTGCAGCTGCATGTATTTGGCTGCATCCTTCGCCAATCAGATATTCTGTGTAAGCACATATTTTGCATCAGAATTATATACTGTGCATGGTTTCGAAAACTAGCAACAAGACAAGACAGGATAGTACAAGTAAATCGCGGCCTCACCTCAGATGAACACCTGAGGACTTTGGAAACTCGTATCACGGGCATCCTGTTGACTTAACTAAATTCCTTGGCTGAACAGGGAAATCCTCAACGAGATGAGGCAAGAAACTAAGACTACAGTGTGCTGTGTCTGTCTGTATTCCACTCTGGGAGAATACGATATTTGTACCAGGTCTTACTTCAAACAGTGAATTCTATCTCTTGACTATTGTTTCTGGATGTGCCGAAAACGTGGATCTTCGCCACCGCTGTGTCTGAGTTGGCCATTCATTCCATAATGATATTTCAGTTCAATCTTGTCTTGACTTGTTCGTTCTCAACCTTCAAGGCTTCATGCAGGTAGGCCGTACCGTGACACACATGTGGACGCTCAAATTTGGCGGGAATATGTTGGCAGGGTAAACACGAAAATGAGTGCTGTTTTTACGACTCCCTGCCACATGAGTACTCGAGTGACCATGGTGACGAGTGGCATCAAGTCAAGACAAGACTCGAGTCCATAAAATTTAACCTGATACTGGACACTGGACAGTAAGGTCTCTTCTCTTGCAGTCTTGGCTTGCAGTCTTGGTGGCATGCTGTCTGTCAGTGTCAGTGAAGACTATCAACCATTGTCAGCTGCCATGAGCAGAGCGACAAACTCAGTACAGCCAGTGCACCCACCGTGTGTGTCCAGGTGGTGTCAGTCAGATCTTTCTTGTTGTCCACAGACAGTGAGCATCAGGGAGTACTGTAACGTTATAACTGTACTGTCTGTAGTACTAAAAAATCTGGTGAGCATGGTGAGTGAGAAGCTTGCTTAGCTGAATAATCTGGTTTGCTCCATCAAAGTTTCAAACTGTGAAAGCAATTATGGATACTGCTACAAGCAATGAGTCACTGTGACTGACTGTGTGCATCACCCCTCATGACCAGTGACCTATGCATGCAGAATGAGACGTGGTATTAAAGGTAAAAATGAACTTGTCAATATTCAATTCCAACACTAAAGTTTGTTGCTCCAGATGCAAAATCAAAAATGCAAACAAAATCTGCTTCTTGACAAAGTCACACGGATTTCACAATGTGCTTCATAGAAGATACACAATGCTATTGAAATTCAGTCTTGAGTTGCTCTGGTGGTTATAATGTAGAGGCAGACTTCGTGCTACAGCCTACTGATTCTTCTTTTTTCCTCAAAGTTTATTTGAGAATGAGATCAGATAGATGAGCACCGCAGTCGTGGGATAGTACTAAGTACTGCATCTCCAATGTGGCGTGATGGGGTCCCTGTGTGCAGCTGCCCGGTGCAAATCACTGCAGTCACGGTGTGCGTGCTCCGTTCAGTTGTTGGGCCCGCTTCAAGTTCCAGTCTGGGCAAGTGCCAATAAGTGACCATGCCAGCTCATACAGGCTCCAGTATGTTGGTCGTGCCAGGTCATTGTTTGCACAGGGAGCAAGGCAAGCAGGGGAGGCCATGTTGTTACTTGACCATCCACTTGACTGAGAACACGCGGCTTGATGTAGCCATGAATGACTCCTTTTCTCACCGCGTTTCTACAGGACTTTGGTCACCGGGATGAGAGCAGCACCGACTTTGCGTCCCTCCGTGGCAATGTAGTTATACGTGGAGCAAGCGTTAGGCTAGTGAGATTGAAAAGAAAGAAGAAAAAGAGAGAAAAAAGATACACACACAGCAGGACAACAGAGATTCAACTGTACGCCTGTGACTTGCAATAACATTACATCAACGAGCAATTGTGACTTTGTGAGCCATATGTACAGTCGTCACCAAAAATCCGGTCAATGCCGACACAGTGGTATGGTATGCGGACATGGCGGTGCCACATGGTAGCATGCATGCTTCTACAACTGTTTACTGTAGATCCACCAGCACTGCACTGACTGCAGCTACATACTACTTCGAAGTATGTACATGATAGGTATGTGATAGGTATGTGCAGTGGCAGTGCATGTGTTAGACTACCATGTACAGGATTGACCGGAAGTTTTTGGCAACGACTGTACATTCCCTAATGGCATGCATGCGTAAAATCACACATACATGCACACATGCACACACGCGCGCGCGCACGCAAGTACACTGCACAGGAATATGCACAGTCACAGGGAAGGTGGCAAGGGACACGACTTGTAGAGCGAGCCTTTTAAGTTTTATTCACGTCACTAGACTCCGCTATATACATATACTTCCTCCGCGTCATCGAAATTGTCGCAGTTTGACTAGTGACTTGTTACTGACAACTCCATAAGCTAAACCATTCAAAACTTATTACACAGTATGATAGTCTGAAGACTAGAGTAACGTTCCAGGACAGTTGGACTGAGAGTTTTCATCCAGAGATGAAGTCCTCGTCGTCGCTGATGTCAATGGACGCAAAAATATCGTTCCGAAACATTTCAAGGAAGGTTGAAAGTTGGTCGCGCCTCATCTCAAACGCTTTGACTTTCTCCACAGGACAAGAGCTGCTATGCTTGTCGTCTGCTAGCTCTGGATGATTTCTACTTCACCACCAACGAAGTCTAGTAAGAATACACGATCGTTGCGAGGTCGGTTGATTACCGTCGGCGGAATCACCTCGATCTTGAAATGAACTTTTTTTAGCCGTGGCATGCCTATTTATTTTAGTTGTGTGGTCACAGCTCATGCAGGTAAGTGTACTATCACGTCCAGCGCGCCCTCTTTTTCAGCATCACTGGTACGGCACCTGCGCGTGCATCACTAGCACTATGTGTAGAGTCTACACGGCTCTTGCAGGTACAATCATGTACTGAGTGTCTCAGCCAGAGCGACAATTTTTATCGCTGTTGCATGCATTTAGTTTGACCCCTCGATGTTTCTCCAAGCGCTGCTACTTGTTCCACGAAGTCATTCTCACCCCAGCTAAGGTAAAACAGTGATGAGGCTTGAGTGAATGGCCATAAGCACGAGAAATGTGCAGGCTGCAACGCCTGACTGATCTCAGCGAGTCGAAATTACCATCGCAGCGACATCAACGAAGAAATCGCGTCTAGTTCAAAAATGTCAGCTTCCAATAACAAAAAATAGAACTTTGCCGTCACCCTATACTGATGACTATCGCCTATGTCCGATTCCTTGCCTCTGGTACGAGTGCTGGTGAGTAAATACCCCGTTTTATATCAAAAGTCAAACTGCGACAATTTCGATGACGTGGAGGAAGTACATGTACTTACCGTGTCCATAGCGTCCACAGCAATTCCCTCGGCAAGCAGTCGTTCCTTGATGCTTGGATCCAAACGGCTGACGCGGTCACCAAGTCCGATGATCAAGACTTCTGGGTATGCATGGACCGAAAGAGGGTAGAGCGTAAAGCACACCTATGAGCGGGCCATTCAGGTGTTGCTATCAGGAATACCAAACACATGCTGCTCTGTTCTCCGCCAATAAGTTCCTTGTCTTTCCACTATCTACTCAATTCACAACACAACGAGTGCTACATAAGGTCTAACAGGCACAGCCTTTTGACTTGAAGGACTGGCGGCAGAGAGCATGTGTGCATCTTTTTAGAGCTCATCCGGCTTGACGAGGAAACCCCCAAAGCAAATCAGAAGCCCTCACGCCGGCATAGTGAATTTTAGTGTCTATGCTTCCTTCGTAAGCCGTACCTATCTTTGGATATAGCAGTGGATAGATGACCAGAGACTCGGGTGTGATGTCCTCCTTTCTCATTACCTGATCATGAAATCACACAAGAATACAGAAGGTGGCCGTGCTAAAACTTCATGATGCAGCCGGTTAATACACTACCTGCATGCATCACAGTAGCCAAACGATTGCTGTTCCAAACAGATGACGGTTGTATGCCTGGCCCTGTGTAGCAAGAAACACACCGATGAAAACAACAACAGCGGGGACCTTTTCTACGCGTACTACCAAGAGTCTATAACCCCCCGGTGGATTATGGATTCTTGGTACTACGGGCAGCCACGGGATCAGGTATATTTGTCCCATATACCGTAAGTTGTCCGAATAACACAGTGCCTTCATCATTTTATTAGGAACATCATTACATGTTTTTTTGTTCCTACATTTTGATAGCATGAGTTGATTTCAGTGCATGGAATATTATTTGGGGGAACTCCTTTGGGGTTGGGGTTTAGAATGACGGAGTATTGTCAACATTGCTTACCTCCGATGTTGCGTTGGGCTCACTGGCAGTCAAATGTGCGTCCCAGAGTTGCACTCCGGTATTTATTAGTCAATGCCGTTAAAAGATCAGGATTAGTATCTAAGTTTTGCTGCCGTTACTAGATTAATATCGTGGTAGGTATCGATTATCGTGGCCCATTAGGTCGCGGGCTGTGTATTCTGGCAGGTGGTCGGAGTATAGAACACAGAGAGAGGACGGTGGTTATTGGTGGTTCTTTGGAGGATAGAGGTCTCATTGGCAGATCTCGGAGAGACTCGTCTGGTTCGGGACCTACCGTCCGATCTCTCCAGGTTGTCCGAGGAGCTAGTTAAACGGCCATCGCCGAAGAAAGGTACTGGGAGGGATAGTGTGGAGTGTGGTGGGAACGACGGGAACTCCTTGCTTTCACCGTGATTTGCGTCGTGCAGGTGCCGATCCCGTACGTTATCGTAGGTCGTGCGTGCGTGCCGTGCGGTGTTGTTCGCATGCGGAGCGCGCAGGTCTGTGTGCTGTCCTTGTCGTTGGAAGGGAGAGAATATTGTTGCCTGGAATGTTAGTGCACGTGTCAGTGAGAGTGTGTGTCTGGTCGTTATCTGAGAATTGAAGGATCCGTCAAGTGTCATACCCATTCACATAATCATGTAAGACACTCCGTCGTCCAGATTCATAGATGGCTGCCGCTCTCTGATTAAGAACGACTCCGTGTATTTACGTAAGACTAGCTGTGGTACAGTATGCGGTGTTGAATGATGGGGTTAGACCAATCGATTGTATGTCCAGCGTGCAACACATGTTTTGCCACACCGTTATCAACTTTCTTGTTGTGTACATCTCTCTGGTGCTCCTCCAGTGTTTTTTCATTCTTCTCCCCCGTTTCGCCAGCGTACTCTGCCCCACAAGTGGAGCAGCAGAGGGAATCAACTATCCAGTGTAACAGTTAGTTCTCTGATAGGTTGGGCTGTGGGGTTCTTCCTAATTAGCAGGTTCTTGAGCCCAGTAGATTGGCGGTGGACCATGCGAAATGGCGCGTTCCTGGTTTTCTGTTTATCACCTCGGACAACCCACGGACGTACGGTAGGGATACTGTTTGGTAGGTGTAGCTTGACGGTGGTCTTGGTCTTCGTTCAGGTTGATGCTGCCCATGGGGGTTTTGCTGTCTGTGCTGTTGTTGTTGTTGTTGTTGTTTTTGAATTCTTTATTCTCACGATGGCACCATCGCCAATAAGAGATAGTTGTTGTTGTTGTTGTGGCTGCTGCTGTTGTTGTTGTTGTTGTTGTTGTTGTTGTTGTTGTTGTTGTTGTTGTTGTTGTCGGTCTTGCTGCTGCTGGTTTTGGCGGTGTCGGCGGTGAACTTGTCTGATTACCCCTCCGATGATTTCCAGGGGGTGCCCATTTGAGCCAAACTCAGTACGCAGTGTCTCTCGCTCCTGGTCTTACCATAGGTTTGTGCTGCAATGGGATTCGATCCTCTGTGCAAGACACGATAGTGTGGCACGTTTGGTGGATTGAGGGTGGTGGGATTGGGAATTTATGTACTTGCCGGTGTGTGTCGGTTTTCTGTAAACATGCGTTGTCAAACTTGAATCAGATCTCTGCACCCAGACGTCCAGGAATGCAATTCCTCTATTGTTTTCTTCTTCCACAGTGAATTGGATGTCTGGTGAGATTGCGTTGGCAGCTGTGAGTACGTGGCCTAGTTCTCCTTTCTTGATGATGGTGAAGGTGTTGTCCACGTACCGCAGCCAGGTCTGGATTTCGTTGTCGCATGTTGTTAGGAGCTGGTCCTCTAACCATTCCATGAAGAGGTCGGCCAGAACCGGGGAAAGTGGCAATCCCATCACTGCTCCCCTTGTCTGCCCGTGAAATGCATTTCCATATTGGAGGCAGGCATTCTTGACGCAAAACTGGTGAATGCTATCAACTGAAAGCAGTTTCTCTCTGTTCCTCAGATCCTGATTGATTAGTTTCTCCTCTAATATCTGCATTATTTTGCCCATCGGTACATTTGTGAAGAGGCTCTTCTAAGTCAAAGCTCGCCATCGAGTGCGCGTTGTCGATTGTTTGGTCCGAGATCTAGTAAGAATGTGATGTGTGACAGTGTGTCCAGACTGTGTATGTGTTCTTTACTGTGAGGTGTTTACTAAGCGAGGTTCCACTGTGGTGCTGATTACCTTCCACTGCATGAAGCAGTTCGGTAGAAGGCACACCGGGCCGAATACTCGCCGCGAGCTGATCGTGAAGCCGACTGGACTGTACGCATGCACCAGCGGGTGGGTTCCATCGTACGACGCTGTCTCGATCACCGTGCGTGAGCTACCCTCCAGGAACGGGTTGCTCGGCGTGGCGATCGTGCGTGTATGCCTGAACAGCAGCACAGGCATGTACACCCACACACACACACACACACACGCGCGCGTGCACACACACACACACGCGTGCACACACACACGCACGCACACACGTACGCATGCAAACACACTATCCCATTGAGCATCAGGCACTTCAATACGTCATGTACACGTACACATTCAAGTGATGACAAACAGGACCAGCGCGGCTTAGCTGAGCAGAGGCTGAACTTACACATACCGCATCATCCTCAATACATGTACAGTACTTTTATTTTTTCAAATGTTGTCAGAACTGTACTTCAATAGGAGACTGTACTACTACTACTAGTATTGGATACGTGTACTTTTTTGTTTCTGGAAAGATTGATTGCCTGGGTTCAGTGGCAAACAACTCATGATAATGATACTGTTACAGTGCAAGGCCGTAAATACATATACACTACGAGTACAATGCACACTAAACAGTGTAGAATCACACAAAGATGTAACACTGGTAAGAAAAACGGAGTCAGATGGACCCTGGTACCTGTACCGCAGTAATGCCTATCACATCATTCCGGCATGTACTATTATTAGAGACGTATCCTTTTATATTTTGATCCACGCTCAACATGTACTACAATTGGAGACGTACTAGTATTGGAGACGTGTACGTTTATTGGGGGAAATACGGTAGTTGGGGATTGTGTTATCTTAGCAGTAGCTAAATTCTACCGGCGTACGCTATATCATCAGCCTATTACTGTATAGAGGTTTGTGAGATACGGACACACTGATCGCCTCCAATCTCAGCTGAAACACCGGCATTTACCCGACCAAACCCCCTACCCGTTGCAGCCCTGGCTGAAACATTAACAATACTTGGTGGCGACCCTGAAGCCATAGCCCAGCACCAGGTTATAGCGTCACCAATGCTTCAACAGGGGCGTAGCAGCCGGTCCGCCCGGACCACTTTTTTTTAACACAATGCCAAAGTGCCCAGAATGCAGGATTTTGCACCCTAATTTCAAAACTTTCCCGGGAGAGGCCCCACGGACCCCCCCCCCCCCCCCCCCAGCCGGACCACCTCCAACGGCGGTGCTATGCGCTTGTTCAAACAATTCGCCATTCCGGTTTCATACCGTTCTCCCAACTGCAACCTCTCTGGCAGTGGCAGATTCTCTGCTCGTGGTCCGTCACCGAGAGATCTGATGTCTGTTGTTGTTGTTGTTGTTGTTTTCATTTTAAATTGCAAATCAGACGGATACTAATATCCCATACACGTTTTTGACTTTTTTCAAAGCGCGACGATTCGGGTTTAGTTCGAACAGCAGAATTTTCTCAACACACAAAATATCAAATCTTCCAACAAACTCGATAAAACCATGGATAGTCGCACAAAACCAAACGGGATGACGAAACGAAACTTCCAAAACACCCACATCACGAAACTACGTGCGGTACAGTCAACTCATGTACCACACGTTAAATTTTACGTGAGTCAGTAGAGGACTTTAAATGCGACCTGGAAAAGTTCGTGATTTTCGCGATGGGAGTGAAATCCCAAAAGCAACCGTAGAACTGTAGCAAAAGAAAAAAAACAGTAATTTAACTTCTGAATCACGAACATTCCAGGAGCAAAGTGGTCTGCGCTCGCAAATCGCGAAGTAAAACCAGCGCAAACGTGTCCCGGTTTGCAATAAGCTAATGGGATATTCCACCGGGGAAGTCAATAGGATGAATCGCATGAGTCCTCCAATGGGGCCTTGTAATGAAAACAACTCATGATTTTTAGCGCATTTACTAAGATGAAAATCAATTTAGGGTGCCAGTTTCGAATGAATGGACTGTTATCCAAGATGCAGTAACACTGAAGTCAAAGTAGAATGCTGGTCCATGTACAGTAACACGATTCCTTTCCACAGCTATCAATTCTTCTATTAAAACAATATTTTGATGATTAGGAAGAACACTATTGCCTAGTGGTGGGAAAATACCTCGGTGTCCTGATAGCGAACGTGCGACTAGTCCATCGTAGTAGAGCACCGGCCATCTTGCAAGCCAGTGACTGAAATCGCTACACTGGATGGATAGAACCAGCAGTATACTAGTAGAGGAGACACTAAAGTAATTAATATTTTTTGTCCCTTCTTGAAATGACTGAAACTTGTAAAAGAAAAAAAATCAAAAAAGGTACAGGCGTTGCACGTGTAAATAATGTAGCTTGGAGCAGAGTCAGGGTCACGACAGAGCTAGAGATGGTGAGATCAAGAATTCTGGTACTCGACTTCACGCCCTGCACAATAGTACTACTAGTAGTAACATTCACCTCACACTACATGTCATAATCATACCAAAACTTCCACCCAAAATAGACCAAATCAGCAAATGCTTGAAATGGGCAAAAGCAAAGCTACCACTGAATAGCGAACGAACGAGCGAACGGTATGATGACATGATTGTAGCAAATGGTTGACGTAGATCTACACGGCAACAGGCGCGCTAGGCGTCCCTATGGCAGACTATGCGCACATGCACAACATCACGTGCATACGTCCTACACCACGAGATGAAAAAAAAGAAAGTATTTCGTACTTTCATTTCAAAAGTCAAGCAGTCAAAATGATCTGCAGTTACTTTTATTGTGTTTCAGTTTGAATTTGTGTCACTCTTTCCTCCCCTAGCTCAGGTGCTCATCCTGGCCAGGAGATCTAGAGGATCAGATTTGTGTCAAAGGTCTTCTATAGTTGCTGAGATAATTGTTTACTGAGTTTTCCTATAGTTAATTTCTTTACAGACTTGCCCTGAGGAGCTTGCAAACCAACTTATTGGCATGGATTGGTCAAGATCTGTGTACGTTGCTGGGTTTGCTGGAGTGGCGGTAGGACTGGGTGGTGCCTTAGTTTACGTCAAGGCATCAGCATGTAAAGCTGGTCCATCTGTCCCGGAGGAGTCCAACTTGATTCGACTTGCAACTGCAGTGGATGGCCTCTCTCGCCAGCTGAGTAACATTCAGGAAAGCCTTGGCAGCATCGAACAGGCTCTGAAAGAGCGTAGCGCTGCAGCCAGAGCTGAAGAGTCGGAGGACAGTGCGGATGGCCCACATTTGTCAATGCCTTTGTCCCATTCCCAGAGGAAGGGTAGTGAATACTCTCTGGCCAGTGCAATGCAGAGTGATGCATTCGATACAGCTGAGGAAGACCACACTATCAGGTAAATACCCGAACAGGCTGCAGTACATACCTGTATATGTGCCACTCTACACGTATTACGTGTGTGTATGGAGTACTAGTGACTTGACTATAAGACCGAGATGGAATGGAATCTGCGGCAGAGCATTTTCAGTTGATGAGAGAAAACACTCTGAAATCACTTTGATAATCGTGGCTTAGAGGCGATTTACACGACGCGAAAGTCATCCTGTGCGTGATGCCGCCATAGCGATCCCGTCCTGTGAGATCAAGTTCTGGCGAGAGTGTACGCCACGAGCTATACTGGAACTGTCCTGTGACTGTGACATGTCGGGTAGGCGGTGGAGGAATGGCACACCGTTACCGAGAGGTACCGAAGAAGAATACTGTGCACTGGCTTTTCCATGATGGAGCGTGGGAGACTTGTCAGTAATAGACACACAACTGGTCATGAAAGCGGAAAAAGGAAAAGAAGAAAAAAGAAGAAAGATATTCGGAAATGTTTTCGTTCCGACGAGATGTGCTGTCATTCTGGGCTCACTGTACGAATAATTTTTTCCTGTCCACTGGCATGCTCTTGGCATCACGTGCCTCGCTTCCCACCGGCAGCCAGTCCCATTGTGTAAAGCAGCCTTTACGCCACAAAGGGTCATAGTCATCTTCAAACATTCCTGGGGTATTGTCATGCTCGGGGCGTTTATGAGTTTTGCCTTCGTGGACCGCATCCAATGTTTGCCACGGGAGCTGCGCTCTCTTGGTGTTTCTGTACTGACGGTAGTACTGGTTTGAGTACAGTGCGGACTACCGGTAGTATGGTGCTCGTGTTGGTAGTGATCAGTGAATTACTGGTACCAGTATGCACCCCATTACATGGCCTGAGCAGGACTGGTGGCCATTACCAGGGTTCTCGCCAAAGCAACATAGCAGGGCGCTGCGCTGTGAATACATACATGGAATGCAAGTACAATAGTTGGTTGATTGCTTACTGGTGTCGGTGAAAGTAGCGGCCAAAATGGCAGCACACAATGGCAGTAAAGTCACAAAATTTTAGATCCGATGATCCCCCCCCCCCCCCCTCTTCTCTTTTGTTCTGGCTATAACACTGATGAGAAGACCATGATTGAGATACGAGAGGTACCTGGTTCAAGTCCTGCCTGGGAGCGGTTTTTCCAGCCATGCTGCTACCGACAGTCAACTGGGAACTTGTGGCCAAGCACAAGGGGTACGTGGATGCAGCAATGGGGTTTCCCGGCACTTAAGCCAGTGGTTGTGAGACTTATCCACTCACCCCCACCGTTAGGCGCTGCATCTGGCGCTAGGGTTTACCGGGTGTTAGCGGCCGTCGTGAGTTCCTTTCGGGAACGGACACGATAATTTACTTCCTTATAACCCTGTTTACTAGTATCCTAAACAGAGTATTGTAATAAGTGAAATCTGTGTCACGTGATCCAACCCGACATGGTTTGCTCACACTTGTCACTTACAAGACAGCCGTGTCCAAGTACAGGTGTGCTCGGTGAAATCCGACTCAAAGTGCATGCGTGGCACCCTCAACTTGCACGGCCCTTTGATACCCTGGAAGTGGTACGAATGCGGCTGGACGTACATGTACACAATCATGTACAAGTACAGTAATGTAATCGGAACTGGTCCAGGGCGCCAGTTTTCCACTTTAGGTCGGATTTCAGTGAGCGGAACTGTACTAATACCAAGAGTACATAACCCCAAGAGTGTGCAACTGCCTGCACAACCTCTATGCTGTGCTGCGACGGCAGAACTTCACATCACGTGACATGGTTCAAAAGGTTATGCTGGCTAGTCATAGCCCAAATTTGCTAGCAATTCTTTGAGCAAAATATCGGATGCGCAAGTTGCCGGCAAGTTTCGAGCAAAATATCGAGTTTTGGTGGGCTTTTCGGAAAATCCAAGGCTTCTTAGGGACTTTCCCAACACAATCAGTCACCAAGGTTGAAAACGAGCATAAAAGTAGGACAAAACAGACTCGTGGCTACATTTTTGTTGAAAGTTGAGCAGCAGCAGGAGCCCAATCAAAAATTCCGTAGTCATCAGCGACAGTGATTGTAGATTTTTCCTTGAAACTCATTTTATCTCGAGCAAAATGAAAGCAAAATATCGACAGAGAAAGGAAATGCCGAGCAGAATATCGAAAATCTTGCAGCAAAATTGTGCGGCAAAATATCGATGTGGGCAGAGCAAATTTGGGCCATGACTAGTCGCCATTGCCCTTCAGTGCTTCACTGCTGCTACAATGTCAAGATGCAGTGGCCCCATCCTTTGGGCCACGAGCGACCCCACCATTTACGGTATTTGTTATTTCGTGTACAGTATTGCCCGAGAAGGAATGTAGAAAAAATAGAATTCAAGGTGACTTTTATTTCACCGTCCAATGGCAGAAGCCAATGCAAAGGAGGGGTCGTTAGCCAGCCATGGCAAGAGAAGGAAAAAGGAAAGAACATAATAATCAGACGAAAATTTTGAGAAGACACTGGAGCTAGAAGAAACCATGGAAGAGGGTAATGTCTCACCCCAACCGCTGCAGGGGGGGGGGGGGTCTGATTCAAGTCCCTCACTGTGGACATCGCAGGAGCGTTTGATCCTGTCAAGGTGGTCACGGTGGTGGTGGGGGTGGTGCTAGCTACTCTTGAACAAGTATGTTCTCATCTCGAAGTATTCGCTGGTATATTAGCTCATATAGATTGCATTGGGGGCCTGGAATAGCTTGGCTTAAATCTCAGAGCTGTTATTATCAAATTTGAAATATAAAATATAAACTCATTGGCACAGCAAGGAAGATGTTGGCATATAAATATGTTTTGAAAGTCATTGGAAAGTATACGCGTGTGCCTCTACAGTAGGGCTGAGAGTTAGCCGTACCTGTAAGTCAATTAGTTAAATACCTTGCCTCAGTACTTGCCATGGCACAGTCCCTGCTAATGGTATAGCAGTGCAGAACAGAAATAGAAGGCATTGAGGCAGTATAAAATAACTACTCATGCTCCCACAAAAGAGGTCATCATAAATAATAAATAATAGTATTTGTCTTTACATTGTTCTTTAGTCAAGTCAGTCAAGAAGGCCAAGGCTGCGTGGTCCAGCGCCATCAAGTCGGAA
>NC_088644.1:34053596-34257950 GCF_964019385.1 Sycon ciliatum
GCCTGCTCACAACCCCGCCCAGCCTTGCGAACTGGGTATGGTGGATTAAAGGGGAAGTATACCCTAAAATCAAATTTTCACCAGTTGTAGTCTTCTGGGTGCTGAGTCGAATGGTCTTGGTCCGAGGAAGCTGCGGCGCTCCCTTCCTACTTGAATCCCAATCGAACTCGCGCACTTCCACCGAAACTGGGTGACTGCGCCCTACTAGATGGGGATTTGTATGCAAAATGTCACTAAAAGCGCCATTTCGTTCTTATAAAAGCACGGATGACCGCGATTGGCCCATATGTTGTAGTCTTTTGGACGCTGAGTCGACTGGTTTTGGTCCGAAAAGGCTGCGATGCAGCGTTCCTCCTTTATTCCCAATCGAACATGGTTGAAGAAGCGGTCACGTGCTCCTGCGTACACCAGTCAGCTGGTCACCGTGCCTGCAGGGTACAACTTACTAGCCTGTTTGACCTTTTTTGGGTGCAGTCCTGTCACTCGAGTTGAACTCGAGTTGAACCTTGGTGTGAAAGTTGTCGCCTGCTGGCGCGGTGACCAGGTGATTTGGGCACCCAGGAGCACGTGACCGCTTGTTCAACCATGTTCGATTGGGAATAAAGGAGGAACGCTGCATCGCAGCCTTTTCGGACCAAAACCAGTCGACTCAGCGTCCAAAAGACTACAACATGTGGGCCAATCGCGGTCATCCGTGCTTTTATAAGAACGAAATGGCGCTTTTAGTGACATTTTGCATACAAATCCCCATCTAGTAGGGCGCAGTCACCCAGTTTCGGTGGAAGTGCGCGAGTTCGATTGGGATTCAAGTAGGAAGGGAGCGTCGCAGCTTCCTCGGACCAAGACCATTCGACTCAGCACCCAGAAGACTACAACTGGTGAAAATTTGATTTTAGGGTATACTTCCCCTTTAAGAACCCGGTTCAACGCTCGAGCAAGCGCTCTCCACTCAAGGTGTTCACAGCAACTGATAGGAACTCATATGGGGAAATTATAGAAAAGAAATAATAAGATAAAGAGAATAAATTTCAACGCACCTCAATAAACGGAGCCCCACATACAGTACCTCAGAAAAGTGGATCTTCCGACCAGTGTTTTTGTTGACGCCGCAACCAGATGATGTAGCTGCTTCGCAGAGACGTCTTACTGCACAAATTACAAATAAATTTTATTCTTCGATTAGAAAATCCAAGCGCTTTCAGAGCCCTCCGAAGAGAGTCCGGGATGAAACCACGCACACCTACCTCAACCGAAAAAGAAACGACCTGCCACCCGTTTGCTCGGCATTGATCGGCCAGATCCGCATACCGCCTGTCCTTCCGCGAGTTACTGACACTGAATCTGTCCTCAGCACAAACTGTCAACTCCATCCAGAATACAATCCTACGACTCGTAGAGTACAGAACTATATCTGGTCTGAGGGTGGTAAGTGCAACACAGCTAGGGAAAGAAATCTTTGCACTAACTGAGTCGACAAGAAGTTTCCAGTCTGAGGCCGCTGACAGGAGATCAGTCGTAACCAACTTTCGTCTGGGCTGAACGCGAACTGGCTTCTCTCCCGCCTTGCAAAACGAGATGAAGTCAAGCTCATTTGAATTTCCGGTTTGTACGGTGTTTGCAGCAGTGCGGATTCGAATCTCCTCACGCATGTTCCTGACGATGACCCCGAGTACGTTGTCGTGCCTCCAGGTGTAACGTCCCTGGTCCAGCGCTACGCGACAAGCGCCAAGCACGTGGCGCGTAGTACAGGCCCAGGTACGGCACAAACTACAGTATGGATCCACTACGGTGTTTCCCCAACGGCGTAGGTTCGTTGGAGAAGGTAGCACGTCGAGGGTTGATGCGAGAAGAAATTTCAAATCCTTACCAGTACCACCGTACAAAAGGGATTTCCACGAGAGGTCCTGCCACATCACCGATGTCCACTCCAACCACTTGCCTTGCACCTGAAGAGTCTTCAGCCTCAAAATCTGCTCCTGCGCGTTGATCTCCTCAAATGTTTGAAGGAGATCCTTCCTCGGGGGTTTGGAATGCTGCTTCGGAGCACGAGCACCCAACCCTGCACGATGACTTGAAGATGACGGTGGACGGAGAGTCCCTGAACCTACTGATGCCTCTGCACACTCCAGCTCTATTGTCGCCGCATATCGCTTTGTCAGCTTCGCATCCTTACTCCGACGCAGAGTGTACAGCGCCCTCATGCGCGCGTCCCCACTCGATCGAAGAATGTGCCATTTGATGGACTGGCACTTTTTCCACACCGTAGGAAGGTAGTGGAGGCGTAAGCCAAAGCGTTTGCGACTGCCAATAAAAAGAATGGCAGAGTTTGCGCATCGAGGTAGGCCTGACCATTTCTTCAGAAATGGTAAACACATAAAGTGCAGTTCACGTACAAAACCTTGTGTGAGTTCAAGAACCTGGAAAGACCAAGAAAGCTTGGGCACTACAAGATGGTGGTAAAGCCATAGCTTGTGGTGGTCTTGAAGCCAAGAGCCATCTACTTTTTGCATGAGAGATACAGTGAGTTGACGGATGTCTTCCCGCTGGGTCTGCTCAGAGCAATCAGCATGCAGCCTTCGCCCCAGGAACTTGAACTCTGCAGTGTCAATGAAAGCGATCTTCCTCCCTGACATTGTCAGGCAGGGATCGTAAGGTTTGTACCGGCCATCTACAAGCTTTGCTGCACTGCTTTTGCATTTGTGCGGCGCCGCCTGCATACATTGGGTCCACGAGAGAAAGTCCTCCGTGACCGCAATGAGTTTTTGACAACCTGCACTAGATTTGCTATAGAGGCCTAAGTCATCAGCAAAAGCTGTTTGGGACACTTGCAAAGGGGCAGATTTAAAATCATAGGAGAGGCAACTTAATTCAGGGGCTGCAAGTGAGTCCAGCAGAAGCTGGAAACAAATATTGAAAAGGACCGGGGACAAGGGGCACCCCTGGAAAACACCAATGTTGTAATTAAAGGAGAGAGAGAGAGAGAGAGAGAGAGAGAGAGAGAGAGATAAGGAAGAATATAAGAAGAACAATAGGGCTACAGCTTACTAACTCTTGCCAATACTGTAGTCGGATGAGGTCAAAGGTCACTCAGTAGTAGTATCCTGAGTGAGGTAACCAGGGAGTAGTCTTTCTACTCTCGACGCGGCGTACCGTGTTCTCCAAGGGCGTTACCTCCAGGGAATAGTACTACATTGTATTACTACTCCCAGGCTGGAGGTTACGACCTTGGAGAACACGATACGCGTCGAAAGTGGAAAGATGCTCTTGTCATCATGTCGGATCTTTTTTGTTCGGGTTTGGAATCTTTCGATTACAATAACTGATCTAGATTTGAGCCATTATGATATGGTCGCAAGACTGGGACTCTACCAAGCAGAGAGACGACTCTCTGCTTCCATGTACTGAGAACAGGGTATTTGACGACTCCCTGATGTAGATCTACCAGCCGGTTTCCGGTTGCATAGCATTGAGGAACACTTCACCGTCGTCCGTCGCCCACGCCTTTTTGTGCTCTTTGGGTGGGTTTCCCTCCCTGAGCGGCACAACGAGGTACGGGACGGGACGGCTGGTTTCCTCAAACGAGTCGCCAACAACATCACCATTGAACCGCACCTGCAGCCGGTAACTGGGGAAGCATTCCGCTACTGCTCTGCCTTAGCGAACCTCCAGGCAAGGCTGGATATAGCAGCGAGTGGTGTCTGCGGTGGGCGTTTTGACCACTTTCTTCGACGTACGGGTATTTAACACTTTCGCAGCTTCAAATCATTCCACATCAGTACCCTCCTGCCGCCAACGTCACGAATGGGAGAAACTCTGCTGCTATGAGGAGCGTGTTCGAGAGATCGAAGATGCGGCCTTTTCACTTCTCGTTCTCTCCTCAACAGGCGGTATGGACAAGTCTGCTGCGACAGCCTGCTTTAAGCGGATAGCCAGGCTCCTGTCCGACAAGACGAAGTAGCCGCACAACAGCGTGCTAGCGTGGATTCGCTGCCGACTTGGCTTTGCTCTGGTTGGCTCCAGGCAGCATGGCTTGTAAGTTGTTTGTGTGGTGCTCGGCGACGCCCCATCATGTACGTCCGAGTCAGTGAGGTGGCAGATGCCTCTGCTACCTTGGCCGTTGCCGAGGCCCGCTGCTCTCCAAAACTGACTCCAAGTGGTGCCTAAACCAGTTCCTATTCATCATTTTTGCTTCTTTTTCCCTCTAGTTTTCTTTTGTATTATTGTTTCACGGAGAAGGCGGAGAGCCCGAACGCGCCGGTAAAAGAAGAAAAAGAAACACTGTTTACATCGCAGTGTGGCCTCCGCGTCGTGTCCGCGATCCACCTCACCAAGAGTCCATAATCCCCTGGGGATTTGACATTCTCTTTCTTTACGGAGTTGTTGTTGCTGTTGATTTTCCTACTCTTTCGTTTTCCCTACCCTTACCGTTTTATTTATCGCCGTGGTTGGCAATCACCCACATTGGCCGGTGTTTCCACCGACTGTGCGTTAGGGGTGTGCGGATAATGCTCGAAAAGGTGGCAGATTCTGCTCGAAAAGCAGTGAAATTGGCAGAACCATACAAACCTTATGGCGGGCAATTCCTCGAGTTCTGCTCCATTTCTTCATCCACATACCAAACATGCATGAAACTTACCAGAAAAAGTACCGAATTCTGCCATTTTTTCAGCCGGCATTATCCGCATATGCCTACTGTGCGTGACAGAGTCTTGAGATGTTGTAATGATATAATTATAAATATTATTAGAGACAGCGGGTACAATGAGACTGTCCAGTTCTTGGAGGACCGGAAGAGTGGGAAAAAGAAGAAACAAAGGAGTCGACACCGGAATATTACCTGGTTTAACCCACCGTTCAGTAAGAATGTGTCCACGAACATTGGTCAGCGATTCCTGCAACTCGTCAGCAAGCACTTCCACAAAGGTTGCAAATTATACAAGATATTTAACCGGAACACGCTAAAGTTCAGTTACAGTTGCATGCCAAATGTCGCCACCATCATCAAGCAACACAACAATAGTATCCTCCGCAACGACCACCAGAACAAGACCAAGGATGTGAGAACCTGTAACTGCCGTGTCAAAAATGATTGCCCCTTGGAAGGCAACTGTCTAACATCGAGCATTGTGTACAGGGCACATGTAACCGGCAGCGACATGAAGGAGTACACTGGATTAACTGAAGGGACATTCAAGACACGATTCAATGGTCATCAACGTACATGTACCATTCGCCACCAGAAGCATGAGACCGCAACGAGACTGTCCAGACACATCTGGAGACTGAAGGATGAAAACAAACCTTACAGTATCAGATGGTCCGTTGTGAGGAGAGCCGCACCGTACTCTAACATCTCGAAGCGCTGCAACCTGTGTCTGGCCGAGAAGCTAGAGATTGCCTGGGCCGACAAGAGGTCAGAGCTTGTGTCCAAGTGCCGTCATGAAAACAAGTTCTACCTCCGTAACTTTGTCCGCAAGGTCGCGTGAATCTAGCTGGTAGTCCCGCTGCCTTGTGCAAGTTGTGCGTGTGTGTGTGCGTGTGTATGTGTGTGTGTGTGAGTGAGTGTGCGCGTGCGTAGGTGTGTGCGTGTTTGTGTGCATGCGTGAGAAAGAGAGTGCGGGGTGCAGGTATGTGTGTGGTAGGTGCGAGAATGGACGGATGAGTATTGTGGGCGTACGCGTGTGTTTGTGTGTGGGTGTGTGTGGGTGTGAGAGAGAGAGAATGTGTGTGTGAGATTTAGAGAATGTGTGTGTGTGTGTGTGTGTGTGTGTGTGTGTGTGTGTGTGTGTGTGTGTGTGTGTGTGTGTGTGTGTGTGTGTGTGTGTGGTGTGTGTGTGTGTGTGTGTGTGTGTGTGATTTAGAGAATGCATGTGTGCGCGTGTGTGTGCGTGTGTATGTGAGAGAGATTTAGAGAAGGAACATGTGTGGGTGTGTGAAAGAGAGAGAGATTCAGAGAAGGAATATGTGTGTGTGCGTGGGAGAGAGATATTTAGAGAATGTGTGTGTGTGCGCGTGTGGGCGTGTGTGCGCGTGTGAGTGTATGTGAGAAAAGGGAGAGAGTGTGGGTGTATGTGTGTGTAATGGTGTGGGCATGTGTGGATTTGGCATAAAAGTCCCCAGCTCTATTCTATAATTCGCGCTGCTGCTGCATAGCCCCAAGTCTGAAGACTTGGCAACTTCACGCCTGCACCTGACTCTTGCACTATGATACGCGTCGCCTATGATACCCCTCAGAATTTCCCACCTTGCTCCCCCTTATGTTCTGGCTGCCCGTTTCGGATCCATCAGTTACCTGATGATCGTATAGTAGTAATACGTGAAACTCAGAGTTGTAACAAAGCTTCCAATCTCTCTCTTGTGTAAATATTATTATTATTATTATTCTGACTGGTTTGAGGGAAAGAGACAAACAGGAAAAGTCTGAAGAAAAAATATTATTATTATTATTATTATGGACTCTTGGCCTCACGTTCATCACACATACACCCGCTTGTGAAATGCAGTCAGCAACTTCATACCGTATATTCTCTATTACAAGCACAGGTCTCCATTACTAGCACAGTCTCTAATACTAGCACACTGTGAGCACCTTTCGAAACATTATAAGCACAGTCTCTATTACTAGCACGGTCTTTGTGAAAATCAATGCTGCATGCATAATATCTAGCATGTATTTCTTCTTGCTCTGTATGGATGTATTGGTTGAAAAAATATAAGCACGGTCTCCAATATAAGCGCGGTCTCCAATATAAGCACGGGGTAGAGGGGTGTTGAAAAAATATAAGCACGGCGCTTATAATAGAGAATATACGGTAGTACTGTACCATCAAGACTGGTCCATCCCCAGACTAGTACTGTAGTCCCCCGTGGCTAGGGGTGTGCGGATAATGCTCGAAAAGGTGGCAGATTCTGCTCGAAAAGCAGTAAAATTGGCAGAACCATACAAACCTTATCGCGGGCAATTGCTCCATTTCTTTATCCACATAATTATACCATGACCGGTACCAAACATGAACTAGTTACTTTATCAATAGTACCAGAAAAAGCACCGAATTCTGCCAGCTTTTTCATGCATACGGTACGCGAATTATACGGGTCATGTAGACTTGCATGACGTGATGTCATGACATGCATATTACCACCCGCGCGCCCGCGCCATGGCCTTTTGCACTTGAGTTGCAGTTCAAAATAATTCAGGACCTGTACATGTGATGTGGTCCATGATGTGGAAGACAGCCACGGATCGGACGTGGACGGTCATTCCTTGTGCCTTTGTGGCTTGACTTGCCGGCTGAGTTGGACGTGACAGTTTTGTGGACGGATATTGACCTGCCAATAAAAACTGAAGGATTTCCCGTACAACTGCTTGCCCATCTTGGCCGAATTCTCAAGCAGCCTCGCTATGGCCTGCGGACTTCTTCCAGTGTTGGCTGTCGCTGTACTTTCCCTTGGCACGTTCTGTGGTAAGTTCTGCATTTTTAGAGGACTTGTTATCTCGCATCAGTGCTCAGCAGGGGCGAGAGAGGGTATACACAGGGGCGTCGGAAGGTAATTTAGTGTGGTACGGTCAGCCATCTGAAGTACAATTTACTCGTGGGGGAGGGGTGGCTGAGCCGAAGATTTTGGAAATTTAGAGCCCAAATCAGTGCATTAATTTTTATTGTACTTGGGGCAAATAGTGGTACGGTCAATACCGTAGTGACCGTACTGTGTGCGACGCCCCTGATACAGATGCACGAAATCCCGTAGAATCTCGTAGAATCCCGTAAACCCGTTTGGGTGTTGAATGTGCAGGACCGGCCGGCGCCCTATTGTGTTTACTTACTTTAAGGGGCCGGTCACACTGAGGGAAAATTTGATAAAAAAACCCGTGGTTACCATGGATATTTGCCGCTGAGCGGGAGATGTGAGAGATTTAATCCGCGCGATGAAAATCAGCTCGAGGCCCCGCTTTTCCGCCGAAGATTATAATCGTCCGCGGCTTCCACTGGATTTCTTTGAATTTCCTTGCGTTTTATTGCGTTATGGAGTGGAGCGATACTCTAGAAGCTGTGCTGATGCAGCTCTGGCCCAGGAGCGGGGCTGACAGACTGCCAGAAGCGAAGGGTGCCAAAAAAAGCTCGTGTGGGTGAGATTTTTTTCATCGTGCGTATCCAGTGTGGCCGTGATGAAAGCAGAAAAAAATATTCCCGGTTTATAATCTGAGGATTACGCTAGGGTTTACCGGGTGTTAGCGGCCGTCGTGAGTTCCCTTCAGGAACGGACACGATAATTTACTTTTTTTTATTTATATAATCTGAGGATTGTTCCCTCAATGTGACCCGCCCCTAAGCCTAGGTCACATTCGACGGAACGCTGACGGTACGGGACGTAAGGGCCTGTCGGGAAGGCTGGGGTGAGCTGTAAAATCTTGTACGATTCGTACGACACGACATGCTGCAGTCGTTGTGTCGTTCAACAGCGAACGGCGCCAGTCATAAGGCACGGTCCGTGACAGTGTGACTTTTGGACCTAATTTCTTGTTTTTCGGTACGTCTTTTCAATTATTTTTCCTTGAATGAAGCGGAATCAAGTTCACAATACCAGTTTTTCATGAACACCAAAAAAGTAGCATCGAAAGGTGTGCTATTCAAATAATAGCTCCAGGAAATGATAAAACAGTTCGTCTGTCACGCTCCTGAACTAACCATAAATACCATAAGTGACATCAGACCTTATCTTGTTAAAATTCAACTCAAGTCGTGCTAGCCATTCTGCGAGTTATCATGGGAAGCGCAGTGTTCGAAATGCTAAAAATTTCCAAGTACGAATCGGGATAGTCGGCGCACAATGCCGTCTCCTGTTCACCCTCAAAATGCAGTGTTTTGTACGCTTGCGTCCCCGTCTACGGTATAAAAAGTTGGATCGTTCCAACTCTTCCCGTCGCTTCCCGATCCGTTCGGCAGTAAAGTTGCGTTCCCGTTCCTGGTGTTCACATTGGACGCCGTCAGACTGTCCCGTCGATCCTTACGTCGCGTCCCGTCGCGCCCCGTCAAATGTGAACTAGGGTTTACTGCTATTCCAACAAAAAAATTGACCCTGAAGGCATTTCAAATGAGAAAAAATTCCGAAAGAGATCCAGCTAGGTTCAACTTCATTGTACTTTCTACTTGAAGTGTACATACCTGTTAATAGCATGGACTATTTCTGGCTAGATTTGAACTCTTGCGTAATCAATGGTGCTAGTGAAGCTTATAATAAATTATCAGACCCACTCTGGTTTTGCTACCCACACTAGTACAATGTAGCAAGTACAGTATTCACTGTTACCTTCACGGGGGCAGGGGCAAATGCAGTTGTATCCGGGGACGGTTACCCTGATGTTGTCAACCTTTTTTCTGCACCTCTATACTAAAAGTGTTATTGGTTTAAGGGAAAGGTGGGAATGAGAAAAGCCTGTTGAACAAAATTTACTGTTACCACCAGGACTTGAACCTGGGACCCCTCGCTTCTGTACTATACGTGGAATCATTTCCAAGTCCACCAAAAGTTTGGTGATTTCAGGGGATGTCGGCCGTTGAGAGGTTCAATGGCCAATTGAGTCATCTTTCCAAGATTCCTTTTGAATCTCTCTCCCCTCTCCCGGGAAGACCCACGCGACCAGTTTTGGCAGTGGGCAAAGAAGTACAATTGTGTGTGTGTGGAGGGGGGGGGGGGGGGATCCTCCTTTTCCGATGTGCTCCGTGTGGTGTAGACCAGGTGTGCGCTGGGAGTCGATTCACATGGCTTCGTCAGTGGTGTGGATTAGACAGTTATCTGGCGCTTGTTTGTTTGTGTGAGTATCTGTGTGCGTGTGTGTGGTACATGATGTGTGTGCATGCGTGGGAAATGTGCGCCGGAGGGGTTGCACATGCGGACATGTATATGGTTGTCTCTTTTTATAGATGCGGACATTCCCTGTTCCTCGTTATTCTGCCCACCAGCGGATAATCCCTCCTTGGTAGAGTGTTGCCACCGCCGCAATGAAACTTTTTTTCCAGCCCGTATAGAGTACAAGTGCTGCCTACCAAAATCAACTGAACTCTTTAAAGGATGGTTAGTTTACACTACTGTTGGTTGGAAGGTTGATCTTCATTTTCTAATTCAACAGAAGAGAAGTTCAATTCACACGAACCTTCGTGTACGTATGTTTACTCGTACACACTGCACTTGTTCGCGCCTGTGTACGCTGCTCAAAGTCGCGTACATGTGTCATGTCACACATTGGTGACGACTTGCGATGCAGACTCCGCATGCAAGTGTGCACCCGCCCGCGGCAAGATCTTTCCAGTCTGTACAAGTGACATGCCGACCCTCGCAGGGGGTTCAAAGACCCTCGCAGGGGGTTCAACGTACTAGTTACTGTCCGGGTGCCGAAGAACGGCCAGGCTAGAATTTCACCAATTTTGCAGTTATAAGAACGGAAACCGTACTGTACACTATAATGTACACTCAGACGTATAACTCTGCATAAATGGACATACAGTGAAATCCGTCTAAGACGACCGCTCAAGGGACCATCAAAACGTGGTCTCTGTTACCAGGTGGTCTTCTTATCCAGGGTCATTTGACTGGAAATAGCATCCCTTGGTCCTGGTTGCAGTGGTCTTCTGGGACAGGTGGTCGCCTTATCCGAGTGGTCGCCACGACAGGTTTTTCTGTATAAGACTATGGTGAAAAAAGAAGGACAAAATGTTACGAGTTATGACTAATTGGCTTAATGGTTTAATTGGCTCACCATCCAAGTTAAACATTTACCGTGAAGTCGCGGATAGAAGTCGGGTTTGCATGCAAGCACATCACGGATAGAAGTCGGGTTTGCATGCAAGCACATCGCGGATAGAAGTCGGGTTTGCATGCAAGCACATCGTGGATAGAAGTCGGGTTTGCATGCAAGCACATCGCGGATAGAAGTCGGGTTTGCATGCAAGCACATCGCGGATAGAAGTCGGGTTTGCATGCAAGCACATCGCGGATAGAAGTCGGGTTTGCATGCAAGCACATCGCGGATAAAAGCCGGGTTTGCATGCAAGCACATCGCGGATAGAAGTCGGGTTTGCATGCAAGCACATCGCGGATAGAAGTCGGGTTTGCATGCAAGCACATCGCGGATAGAAGTCGGGTTTGCATGCAAGCACATCGCGGATAGAAGTCGGGTTTGCATGCAAGCACATCGCGGATAAAAGTCGGGTTTGCATGCAAGCACATCGCGGATAGAAGTCGGGTTTGCATGCAAGCACATCGCGGATAGAAGTCGGGTTTGCATGCAAGCACATCGTGGATAGAAGTCGGGTTTGCATGCAAGCACATCGTGGATAGAAGTCGGGTTTGCATGCAAGCACATCGCGGATAGAAGTCGGGTTTGCATGCAAGCACATCGTGGATAGAAGTCGGGTTTGCATTAGGGGTGAAACGGTTCGGGTAAGGAACCGGTTTTGGAACCGCCAGCTGAAAAGAATCGGGTACCCGTTCCATCAAATTTCGAACCGAAACTCGAAAAATCTCGTTCTTGTACAAATACATGTACACGTCAAGTCTACTCAAGATTTTTTTAAATGATCCCCACTCTTCCAAAGAGTTCTCTGGTCATTATCTTCTTCGCACTTGGACTCTCCGATGTCTCATTCTTGCTCGTAAAAATATTTTTTCTAAAAAATAATTGTCGCGAACGCATTTTGTCGGTCTGGAGAAAAGAGTGCATGGAACCGATACCCGAACCGTGGGAAACAATGCTGGCATTCGGGTACCCGAACATGAAAAACATGGAACCGTTTCACCCCTAGTTTGCATGCAAGCACATCGTGGATAGAAGTCGGGTTTGCATGCAAGCACATCGCGGATAGAAGTCGGGTTTGCATGCAAGCACATCGCGGATAAAAGTCGGGTTTGCATGCAAGCACATCGCGGATAGAAGTCGGGTTTGCATGCAAGCACATCGCGGATAGAAGTCGGGTTTGCATGCAAGCACATCGCGGATAGAAGTCGGGTTTGCATGCAAGCACATCGCGGATAGAAGTCGGGTTTGCATGCAAGCACATCGCGGATAGAAGTCGGGTTTGCATGCAAGCACATCGCGGATAGAAGTCGGGTTTGCATGCAAGCACATCGCGGATAGAAGTCGGGTTTGCATGCAAGCACATCGCGGATAGAAGTCGGGTTTGCATGCAAGCACATCGCGGATAGAAGTCGGGTTTGCATGCAAGCACATCGCGGATAGAAGTCGGGTTTGCATGCAAGCACATCGCGGATAGAAGTCGGGTTTGCATGCAAGCACATCGTGGATAGAAGTCGGGTTTGCATGCAAGCACATCGCGGATAGAAGTCGGGTTTGCATGCAAGCACATCGCGGATAGAAGTCGGGTTTGCATGCAAGCACATCGCGGATAGAAGTCGGGTTTGCATGCAAGCACATCGTGGATAGAAGTCGGGTTTGCATGCAAGCACATCGCGGATAGAAGTCGGGTTTGCATGCAAGCACATCGCGGATAGAAGTCGGGTTTGCATGCAAGCACATCGCGGATAGAAGTCGGGTTTGCATGCAAGCACATCGCGGATAGAAGTCGGGTTTGCATGCAAGTACATCGCGGATAGAAGTCGGGTTTGCATGCAAGCACATCGCGGATAAAAGCCGGGTTTCCATGCAAGCACATCGCGGATAGAAGTCGGGTTTGCATGCAAGCACATCGCGGATAAAAGCCGGGTTTCCATGCAAGCACATCGCGGATAGAAGCCTGAAAATCAAACGGGTCAAATGCATAGAAGTCTGTCGTCGCGCGTAGAAGCCTGGCTTCTATGCAAGCGCGGATCGGGTAGGTAAAGAGTGCATGCGCTATATACGGTGCATAGTAAAACTGCCGCCATACCGGTAGTCAGTGGTAGATCTACGCGTGTCGCGCGTAGAAGCCTGGCAACAATATCAGTGGTGCATATAAGCTTGGTTTGCATACAAGCCTGATGCAGGAAGCGGCTTATGTATAGAATATAAGCTGAGTCCCGAGTATTTACGGGAAATAAAAACCCGAGGCAAAAAACCGAGGCGAAGCCGAGGTTTTTTGCCGAGGGTTTTTCCCGTAAACACGAGGGCAAAGAAACCTCCAGTCATTTGCGTGTTCTAAAAAGCAGTTAATATATCTGGTAATCACTCATATAAAAACCTGGTACAGGTGGAATCCTGAACATTCGAATATGGCTTAATTCGAACATACCGCTTAATTAGAAGTTTTTCCAGGACCGATTTCTATCAATACGATTCCCACATAAAAATTTCTGATAATTCGAACCTCATACGATCCGCGCAAGTATTTTCTTCAGCCATGGCAGGATTTCAAAAGAAGCTGTGTTCGAAGCCGACTCCTGTTCCCAACAGCAGGCCAGGTTGGTCAATTGTGTGGGAACCGTGAGTTCGAATACTAGTAGTTGTCCGTTGACGGGAAACTAAAAGCTGTTGTTATCATACAACGGGTCCGTAACTTCTAATCTCCATGACAACTTGGAAACGCATAAGACGACCGACGCTGCACCTGAAACTAGAGCCGTTTTCAAGATTTTCTGTTGTATCGTCCTTGATCTGAGGCACCCTCGCGTGGTACCTGGAATCTCCTGGCTTGCTGGTCTTTCGTAAATTTCCGGCCTATGTGCCTACATGTATTGCGGAGAACAACTTTGTATGCTGCACTTCAATTGAAGGTTCGATCATTCGTTCGTTTGAAACAGAAGGATTCTTTTCTCATAAAGAACATTTGTCCCAACACTAGTTTATACGTTATTTACTCAAATCTGTGGACAGCAACTGTTATTTACTTAGGGGCCATCTAGTATTATCGATAACTTTCATGGAACGAAAAAGTTTAGTTATGACCCTCCCCCTCCCACCCACCCCCTTCAACGAAAAATATATTGACTTGACAACTAGAATGGATTGATGTTTCAGCTATCAATAATTTTCGAAACGAAACTCTCCTCAACCCACCCACCCATAGACGAAACTTTTTCTCTTCGTGAAAAAGATCGATAATTACGGACGGCCCCTTAAAAGTCAACATGTGCAACCCTGAGGAAAATGCAAAAGCCCTAATTTCATCAAGGTACAGTAGAACGCCAATTATCCGGACATCATGTATAAGGAAGATCGATTATCCGGATCTCCCGGTCGGGCTGGACAATAAAAAATTAGCAGCTTTTTCGAGGTTTTTGCTGATTTTCCCCCACGCGGACCACCATTCAAGTGATGCACAAGATGTACAGGTGGAATCCTGATAATTCGAATATGGCTTAATTCGAACATACCGCTTAATTAGAAGTTTTTCCAGGACCGATTTCTGTCAATACGATTCCCCCATAAACTTTTCTGATAATTCAAACCCCGAACCAGACATGTCCGGTTAATTCGAAGTTCCACGGATTCCACTTACATAGAAAATGTGTGGGATTTGTGCTGATAATTCGAAGTTAGCAACGTGTTATTCGAAGTTCACTGTACACTGTACTGGTCAGTTCAGTTTGCATGAGCAGGCTGTGCCGGTCAGTTCAGTATCCGTGAAATCTGTGTCTAAGGTCCATAGCGCAACTCTGCGTGACCATGAGAGCATTTTGACATACATTATTGTGTTGTGGGTTCATGTTTGGATAATTAGATAAGAATGTCCGGCTAATTAGAAGTTTTTCCTGGCATTTCGAGGTTCGAATTATCAGGATTCCACCTGTATTACAACAGGTTGGAGTCCAAATGTATAGCAATAGTGTCATTTTGAGGAGCTGGGATGCGCCGAGGTCCTGTTGTACTGCCAAAGAGAATGAAAAATGATGAAAAAGTGCAGGAATATGCATGTTTTAGATAGATGTGTGACTGCCCCCTTATCCCAACAATGATTCTTCTCATCTCAACCCCCTGGTGCGGCAGGTGCGGCCAAAGCCGCACCAATAATTTGATAGTGTAATTTTTGTAGAATTTTGAAGCAATGAATTATGGGCTATTTGGGGCTGCTTTTCCGAACAGATCCTGGGGAAGGACCCACAGCCTCTTCATGGCCGCACCAATGTGGGAAAACTTCCAACGCCCTTGTGAAAGTTGAAGTTAATACTGTGAAACCGGGAAAATTCGCTGGAGATTTCATTTTCGGTCACTTCGGTACTGGTAATTTTTACCTAAAATAAAACGTGACCTAAAATTCAACCATGACATGCCACACAGTGTGCAAAATGCACTTTTGGATCTGGAAAACTGGTTTAGCGAAATGTTGGCGCTACCGAACCTTCATTTTGTTGAAATACCGAAAATGTTACACCATCGAACATTCCTGGTTTTACAGTATATCCTGATTGTCAAGAGGTCTACTTTGTGAAGTACATGTATTATCAAGAGTACATAACCCCCCAGAGTGTGCAACGCCGATCCAGCTCTGCATAGGGTCTTGGTCGAGCGGACTCGGACCTTCTGATGTCATGCGTACACTCCACACCAGCGCAAGGCCGGTCTCGAGGCAGGGCACCATTGTTTTTGACCCAAGAGTACTCGCGACTCCCCGGGTTCCCCCCAGATGTGTACGGTATTATGACGCAAAGATCCGATTCCGCTCGACCAAGACCCTAAGCAGAGCTGGATCAGGCGTTGCACACTCTGGGGGTTATGTACTCTTGGTTCTATGTACCACTGGCACACTATAATGGTACCTTTTTTTCTCTGCAGGCTAATCATCGCCCTCATTATCACTGCTTTCGTGGTGCTCAGCGGCATCTTCTGCTGCTGCTTCTTCTGCACCTGCTGTCCACTCTTCAGACAGCGTCACGGCGGGGCCACATACGTATTGGTCAACACGGCTCCCAAAGTGAACTACCAAGCGCTGCCCCAGACTACTACAGCACACCAGGGCAATCCAAGTAAGTCATAGTTGCGTCTGTGCTGTGCGTGTACAAGTCTGCCGGTTCACCTCTCCTCTCTACACCCTGTGTCAGTTTAGCAAGAGGAGATAACCCCCCCCCCCCCCCCCCCAAGAGTGTGCAACTCCTGATACCCTTTCCATGGGGTTCGCCAACGGCGACCACTCCCATCACGTGGTGTTGTGTCGCAGTTGTACGTTTCCAGCCCGTTTTTACTTTTTAGCGAGCAGCGGAGTAGTAATAATACGAAACATGCCTGAGACACAGGATGTGAGTTCACGCCGTCGGAGACCCCATATGCAGAGTTGCACACTCTTGGGGGCGGGGGTTATAATTATACTCTTGATGTTAGCTTTGTGTCTTCATCGCTGGAATGCAGCACATGCAAACTCGACTGAGAATACATGTACAGACTGTCAGTAAATATACAATAAGGCCAAAACAAAAAATAGGCTTGTTTCCGGTCGGCAACCCCTCAAAAAGGAGACTCGGTCGGCCGGAATGAAACTTTTTTTGGATACTTTTTTTGGTTCCTCAATCGTTGTGGTATTGATGGACAAGAGCACCTACACATGTACATTGTACATATATCATGGCAAGGATCAATGTAAAAGTGACTGACTCACTGTTCTTGTACAGCATGTGGTGTATTTCTGTTTTCGTACATCCTGAGAAATCAAGCAAACAGTTCGAGTCCTTCCAGCTCCGTTATTCTAGCTCGTATCGACCCCGGAGGTTTTCGAGCCGACAGCTGAGAATCTCTGCTACCTTGTAGGTGTTTCGATTGTGGAATTCGGTTGAGATTTGACTGAGTTATGACTCGTTGATGCCACCGTTTGTATACATTTGGGACCAAAAAAAAGTTTCAGAATTTGGGAAAAAGTGGCCCGGTCGGGCGACCGGAAACAAGGTCATTATTTGTTTTGGCCTAATTATATCAGCAGCTGTTTGATTTCGACCATATTCGGCACCGACCCATAATGCCTAAATTAAAGCGCTGATGTAATGTTTCCCATTGGCTTTGGTGATGTACTAGTCAGGGATGAATTTACTGCCATATTTTGCATAGCAGTTTTTCCTATGCAAAATCTCAATTGTGGCGCAAGCTACAAAAAGCATGAATAGCCTGTACATGTATGTATGGCAGTTTTCTGCGTGTCACTGTGATTTTTGAGTAGCAGTAGATCGATTTTGCATAGCAAACTGCGATGTGATACTGGATAAATTCATCCCTGCTAGTATTATAACCCCGTACCGAAAATACATCGCTGCCGAAATGTCGAAAATTGTGAAGTGCCAGAATGTTGCAGTGCCTACATTTGGTAAATTTACAGTGTCTTTTTACGGACTGTGTGTATGCATGTCAGCATCCTCGGACTGGAGCGTTTTACTCGTTGCCTCGCACTGCTAATTTTACCAGTTTCCCGGCTTTGTTTGAAACTGCTGGCCAACGGACATGTTTGTTCGCAGTGTGTGTGTGGGGGGGGGGGGCATGCGTGTCCGTTTGTGTGCCAGTTTGTCTGTTTGTGTGCCAGTTTGTCTGTTTGTGTGTGTGTGTGTGTGTGTATTAATGTGTGTTTGTGCGCTTGTGTTTATCTGCATGTGTGTTTGTTTTTGTTCATGTTTTCTACAGCGGCATCATCTCACAGCTAAATACGGTAGCCGTGGTCAGCTATCATACATTTGCGTGTACCACGAGGCTCTGTTCCTATGGAATTCAGCAATCGCTGTACGGGCGATTTGCAAGCTGAATTAGATGCCATTGTTTGCTATGCCGTCTGTTCGGGTGTGTGGGGAGTATTCATGGCACATTCCTCTACATTTGGCCACTTTTTTGTTGGTACCGAAATATTCGGTAAGGCTACAACTTGAAGAAGCATCTTGATAACTGAAACTATGAAATTTAGAGTTAGCCCGCACTCTTGTAAAGTGCTCATATTTTCTTTTCATAATTATGCGTTTGTGGATCATTACCATTGCAGTATTTTATTTACTTATTTGTTTGAGGAGTTGAGACGGTAGGCAGCATGCACTTCTCAGCCTGCGCATCATTTGGTCCAAACTCCCCACCTCAATATTCGAATACCTACACTGTCGTCTGAATCATTTTTTTCCTCTCTATGAAATACACGCCGCTCTCCAAAGTGCACTGAAGAGACCAATGATGGCCTTTCAGCACAATTCATTGTTTTCACACAAGCAGCTACCGACTCCAAGGGAGGTGGGTGGAGTGGGTGGCACGTAGCGCGCTCCGCCGACCTGCATGCTGCTGATGATGGCCTTGGCGTTGCTGCTGGACATGTGCACCAGGGGAGCCGAATGTGGAAGATGATGAAAGAGCAGACGAGTAAGGGAGGAAAAAGCTGGAGAAGACAGTCTGCGTGTTGTTTCATTTTGCAAGGATCCTTTTCTACCCACAGTAGTCATGCGCATGTACAGTAAAACCTGTCAAGGCGACCACCTGTCCTAGAAGACCACTGAAACCAGGACTACGTGATCCTATTTCCCAGTCGACTGACCCTGGATAAGGAGACCACCTGGTAACAGAGACCGCGTTTTGAAGGTCTCATGAGCGGTCGTCTCAGGCAGGTTGCACTGTATCTATGTGCACAGTATCTTGCGTGTGCCAGTGTGATCCTGCACCTATATCGGCTCCAGGTGCTAGATTTTACTTGGCTTTTAACTCTTGATCAGTTGAGATGGCTCCGTATCTGGTATGTCTGCCAAGAAGAGAGTAGCGATGCGGGGTGGCACGACCTCGAAACCTGCTGCTGGCAATGGTGACGTACCCGATCCGAGTCCCATGATAATTATGATGTCATGACGTCAGGGTGACTGCCTTGACGTCATGACTCGGGGTCAACCTCGTGAACCACATACGAGTTTCTCTTCCTATCCTGTAGACTGTACATGCCATCAAGAGTTTATGGACTCTTGATGCCATATAGGGCATCAGATGCTCATTTGAGTCATATTTCTCTCCTCCGCGATACGATTACGAAGCCCCGCTCCCTCGTCGACGATCGACGAGTCTCGAACTACTACTACAAAGGACAGCAGCAGGTTCCTTTACTTTGACCATTGCGGCTTGTTGTTGTGGGAGCTTGACGTAGCAGGCCAGTCATTGGCAGTGTTCGAAGGCTACCACCAGGTCCACCCGCCGACCTTGCCCCGCTTGTCAAGCAACTGCGCAAGCAACTTCAACGGACTTAGCCATGGCTTCAGGATATCTTCTGGTGTTGGCTGTCGCTGTGCTGTCCCTTGGGGCACTCTGTGGTAAGTTCTCTTGCAAAATGGTCGAACTCTTGTCATACGGTCCAGGACTGTCAGGTGCTGTATGTCTGTAACTGTATGAGCAACTAGTCTGACGAAAATTCTTGCCCTGCAGCTTTTAAATTACTTTGAAGTACATGTACCATAATAATGCCATGTACCCTCGCCGGTTTCTGAGGGCTGGCCAGCCTAGCTTGTGGCCGATCGAACTCTCTGACCCCTCACCTACCTACTCGTATATTGAATTTGTCAGCGCATTCTGATGCGGGGGGGGGGGGGGGGAGGGGGAGTTAGCTGGTGTATGGCAAGGTAATGGGTTCTTTTTAGCATGACTCCATGCACGGAATCCAGCTCTTAAGACATTGAAGATGTTGTGGAAGAGCCTGAAGTGTGGCCTTCTTCTTTTTTGTATTTCAAACTCTTACCCTCGCAAATATGCCGCGCAATAGAACTTTTGCAATCAGGGGGGGGGGGGGGGGGGCAGCATGTCTGCATGTCTGCAAGTACCATATAAACATGCAGAATGTCCAGCCGCCCCCGTTGACAGCGGGACAATTTTGCTTTGGACCAAAACACTCACATGCATTTGATATGGGTGTGCAATCTGGAGTGGTATCCTGCGGATAGTGGCGGTAATAGTGCAGCACTATTAAACTTAAAGGGGAAGTTAAGGCAAAAATTAAAATTTCACCAGTTGTAGTCTTCGGGGTGCTGAGTCGAATGGTCTTGGTCCGAGAAAGCTGAGACGCTCCCTTCCTACTTGAATCCCAATCGAACTCGCGCACTTCCACCGAAACTGGGTGACTGCGCCCTACGAGATGGGGATTTGTATGCAAAATGTCACTAAAAGCGCCATTTCGTTCTTATAAAAGCACGGATGACCGCGATTGGCCCATATGTTGTAGTCCTTTGGACGCTGAGTCGACTGGTTTTGGTCCGAAAAGGCTGCGATGCAGCGTTCCTCCTTTATTCCCAATCGAACATGGTTGAAGAAGCGGTCACGTGCTCCTGGGTGCCAAAATCACCTGGTCACCACGGCAGCAGGCGACAACTTTCACACCAAGGTTCAACTCGAGTGACAGGACTGCACCCAAAAAAGGTCAAAACAGGCTGTAAGTTGTACCCTGCAGGCACGGTGACCAGGTGACTGGTGTAGGCAGGAGCACGTGACCGCTTGTTCGACCATGTTCGATTGGGAATTAGGGGCGAACGCTGCATCGCAGCCTTTTCGGACCAAAACCAGTCGACTCAGCATCCAAAAGACTACAACATATGGGCCAATCGCGGTTATCCGTGCTTTTATAAGAACGAAATGGCGCTTTTAGTGACATTTTGCATACAAATCACCATCTCGTAGGGCGCAGTCACCCAGTTTCGGTGGAAGTGCGCGAGTTCGATTGGGATTCGAGTAGCAAGGGAGCGTCTCAGCTTCCTCGGACCACGACCATTCGACTCAGCACCCCGAAGACTACAACTGGTGAAATTTTAATTTTTGCCTTAACTTCCCCTTTAACTATTTTATTCCGTGAGAAAATTATCGATAATGTCGGATGGCCCCTAACAAAGTTGATGTTTGTATTGTCGATGGCTCAGAGAACACATTGAATCATGCCTGTTCAACCCTCCCCCATCCCTTAAAGGGTACATATTGAATCATGACTCTTCAGCCCCCCCCCCCCCCTTCAAGTGCAAGGGTACATTAATATTGAAACATGACTGTTCAACCCCTCCCTTTAAGGGTGCACAATGAATCACGACTGTTCGCCCCCCCCCCTCCCTTTAAGGGTGCATGTTGAATCATGACTGTTCACCCCCCCCCCCCCCCCTGCAAGCGTTCATATTGAACTGAGTCATGACTGTTCAGCCCCCCCCCCCCCCTTCAAGGGTACACATTGAACTGAATCATGACTTTTCACCCCCCCCCCCCCCCCCTCATCAAGGGTGCACAACGGCGTGCCTGGACTCGGCTGGAGTAAGGTCTGGTTGACTCAAAACAACTCGTAGATCCTGACCTTTTCCATTCTTTTGCATGCGTGTGCATTTGTACATGCATGATGTGCGTGTGCATGTGTGTGCTGGCGTTGCTCACATGCGTACATGGGTGTGGTGCGCACGTACGTGCATATGTTTGTGCAGAGGCCAGCGAGTGTGGCAAGCTGAGCTGCCCACCAGTGGAGAAGCCGCTATTGACGGATTGCTGCAACGAGACGACCACCCCTTTCACACCAGTGATATATACCTGCTGTTTGCCGCATGAGGGCAAGTTGGTTAAGAAAGCCTTGGAGGTGTGGTTAGTATCTAATGTTTGTTACTGAAGGCCAGGAAGTGATGCTCGTGTGACTGTTGCGCAGGTAGTAGTGTTGCATTGTCATTGTTTGTCACTTACACTTACTACTATCAAGAGTACATAACCCCCCAGACTGTGCAACGCCTGATCCAGCTCTGCATAGGGTCTTGGTCGAGCGGAATCGGATCTTTGCGTCATAATACCGTACACATCTGAGGGGAACCCGGGGAGTCGCGGGTACTCTTGGATCAAAAACAATGGTGCCCTGCCTCGAGACCGGCCTTGCGCGGGTGTGAAGTGTACGCATGACATCAGAAGATCCGATTCCGCTCGACCAAGACCCTACACAGAGCTGGATCGCCGTTGCACACTCTGGGAGGTTATGTACTCTTGCTACTACTACTACAGTTGTGGCAAGTGAAATCCGACACTTGCCATAGCAGTCCGTGCGCCAAATTCAAAAAAGTCGTCTAGAAGTTGCACTTTTATTTGCAACCGCGGGAAATTTGAGAGGTCTGGAGAAGAAAATTCTCAATGGGACTCAAAATTGACAAACAAGACGACGACCAGCGCTCGAGCATAGTACCTTTTCGCCATTCCTTCGTGCATGATACCTATTCTAATTGATAAACACTACCCTCATGTTTCGTTTCATGCGCAACGGACGAAGCGAAGTGTCTTTTTTCGTCCACGAAAGAAAGGTAAGGAAATTGTCGTCTTCGCGACACCCTTCGGATTATTTAGTGGGGCATTGTGGGCCAAGGGTATTTTTTCTTTTTCTTTACAACTGTCCCCAGGTACTGAGACGGCGCTGATATCCTAGGAGTTCTGTTAGTGCAAAATGCCAGGTTACTGACTTACGGCGAGGTTTGTCCACCCAAAAATATGGGAGATTTCTTGGATAACATACACACATAATACAGTGAATGGTATTGCAGTGGGCATCCAAAACGGTTGAACCAAACAAATAATTATGGTATGATACCTAGAGGCTAGGCACACAAAAATCACTCAGGAATCGGACGCAAGTCCCGGGACCTTGGTGCGGCATTACACCCGGACATTGAATGTTTGCCGGCGCACGGCTTTTGCTTCACCACTTAATACAAGTTTACGCACTCACTCAATTCGAAAGACTGGAACGAGACCAAACCAAATGTGACAACTAAGAGCGAGTTGTGCATTTGTTGGAACAACGTTCGGGCATTGCGAGAAGGATATCAGCAGGGTCCAACAATGGCAGCAACAGCACCAGGTGATGATGGAGTACCAAGGAGCTTGTATCATGCACATTACAGTGAGCAACAAGAGAAACCGTACTGTGGTACGTGAAATCAGAGCCTGGGCAGGATGATCGACACTGTACACTGTGCTACAGCGCCTCAATTGTGCGAGAGAAAACAAACAGACCAGCAAGCACAGATCATGAACTGGTACACAACATTGACAAAGCACAAACCGCACAGCAAAGTTACAGGGCATAGCCGAGCGTTTTGTTGCCAATGAATTGCTTGAGAAGGGAGCAGTATTCCTTGTAACATTGCATGGAGTATACGAGAACGCAGAGTCAGAACCAGGCGTAACAAGGCAAGACGGCTACTGTACAGGGGCAGGCTTGACGATCACTTGCATACTCGCAATTTTGGTACAACCAGGAAATTAGGCATCACGTCATCCCGAAGTGGCTTCGACACGCTACATTGCATTCATAGCTGTACGGTGACCCTGTTACACAAGCTTCTGTGAAACAGACAGCATGCCAATGACCTGCAAGCACCAACAAACGCAGCCGGTAAAACAAACGCTACATAACTGCCCAACATAAACTTGTACATGCTGATGAGAAGCAAGAATGTGCTTGATGTTGGAAGTTATGCTCGCATATTCAAAAACATGCATGGAAAAACATCAATGACATTGTTCACGAATACAACAGAAACATCATACAGGGAGAGTAAGTAATCCTTCCTCCGTTTTGTATACGCGCACGCGCGCGCGTGGTAGATAAATCTGTTTGGCATGACTCGATCGAGGTTGCGTTCACCGTAGAGATAGGTGAACTCGAAGCCAACACCTCTCACTTTCGCTCTACTGCCCCTTTGGGGCCGATGCGATCCTTGTGCCAAGTTGTGGTAGTGGCTCAACAGAACAGGACAGGTGTGTGTGTGTGTGTGTGCGCGCGTGCGCGCATGTGTGTGTGTGTGTGTGTGTGTGTGTGTGTGTGTGTGTGTGTGTGTGTAAGTGTGGTTTCTGAACTTTTCTCACAATCGTATAAGTTTCAAATTTTCGTGAAAACCCAGCTACACTGTGACCGGTACAATCGCATGTCGTATACTAGTATCTGGCGGTCAGTCACATGGCATGTCGGGTATCCAACAGCACCGCACTGACAGCTTATAGACCTTATATTTAGTATTTATAGTCCTACTTCAAGTAAATGTAGACAGTCAGCATCATGAAAGTTGCCATTACGTAGAGTTAAATACAAGCCAGTCACTAGAGATGCATTTCGATAAATACAGGTACTTCGAAGTAGTCTTTTTGATCTGTTAAGTTAACACAAGATGGCTTTGTAGCTTCAGTCGTCCAGAATATTCATTTTATTCCGCGGTTGCCGCATAATCGACACGCAACTGTACTTGTGCAAATCTCCAAACGCTACGTAATTGGCCGACATTATTTGTCCACGGTGATGAGAAGCACGGCTCCTAATTTTTAAATCATGAAAGGATTACATATGCAGGTACATCCACACAATGTGCACTATCCTGAAGTGGTGCGCAAATATTCAAAATCATTCACCGAACACAGAGAGGCGCACATACCGTAAAGTACCGCGAGAGCGCCCCACCTTGATTTTGCCGCGACAGATTTTACAGCCAGGGAAAGGAAAATCGTATGGCAGAGTGCAACGAAGTTCGTACGGTGTGAGCAACTTAGTGTACTAAGGTCACACTAAGCAGGTTTTTGTGTGGAGCTCGTGTCCGCTCGAAGGCACGGATTGTCTGCAGAACGTGCAATATGTGTACAAAGTTCGTGTCGTATAACCTACAGACAGGAGACCACCCCCACAATACGACCCCGAAAGGACGAGATGGTGGGGCGCTCTGGCGGTACTTTACGGTACATGTAAATACGAAGGAACCACATGCGCAGCAAGGAGATTAGTCATTACTTTACTTATGAGTTTGATTGATAGAAGTTTCCTTTCAGCTGACCATTACCACTCATGAAACCAATAGTGAGTGCTGTTGTTCTGATTCACAGGTATATATTCGGCCCTTAGCGCAATGTGTTTTCGAAGCTAGGCACACGATTTGCATGAGGAAATCATGCAAAGATGTGGCATAAGGCCCTACAAACGTGACCTAGGTAAAGGGATGCCATTATTTGCATTTTCAGTACTTTGGCATAGGATAATTTGTGGATGATTGTGTTGATCAATTTCACATAATTTCACGACAGGTCATAGTTTATTTAGTGGGGTGTTGTGGGCCAAGGATCTACGACCATCTCTTTTGCATTTCGAACAAGTAGACACTTTCAACAATTCATACAAAAAATGCCTTCAGTGCAAAACATACCGTTCGGACACACCAGGCAGTCCTTTCCAGCATTGATTTTCAAGTGCAGACGTATCCACGATGACCTTCGAGTGAACTGCGGCTTGGAACACTTTGAATACGAAGCACACACTCAAACTAACTAGACCACCGCATAGCTAGTGTATTCACGGAGCCAAAGAAGTCTCCTTCTGCCCCCACAGGGTCTTGGTTAGTTCTCTAGAAGGGACGAGAGCCATACCTAAATTCAATAAATTCTCCAATTCCAAAAGCCTCAAATGAAGGCGTCTTGGTGACTTCGTTTCCCGCGGTTGCAAATAAAATCAGCCCTTGAGTACCCCTTGGCGCACGGACTGATAGGGGACAGCGCCACAAATGGATATCAATGGTGTAATGCACTGCACCAAATTTGTACTATAGAGCCGTATGCATCCCAAACAGATCGAAAGGTCACAGCGTAGATACACACAGTTCACGAACAAAGTACACATAAGGAGTATTGGTATCCAAATCCCCATTCATTTTTGCCAGCACCTTTTGAACTTTGACTGTGTGATGAGTACGAGTTTTGTCATCAGACAGATAAAGTTGTACGTAACACATGTACTGTATGTACGCAGGGCTGCAAGGGCTGCAGACTGCGTGGTGCAGTCCCTTATGCCAAGTGTTGGATTTCACTTGCCACACCTGTAGTATGCAGAACCACAATGGCACGAGGCTAGTTGGTTGTAACTCGCATGTGTGTAATGTAAGGGTGGCCAGTTGAGCTTGCCATTCTTGTTCTCTGGAGGCAAGGCTTTGCTCAGCTGTCAGTAGCAAGTACCTGATGAGGTCACCATGACATCATGGCCTCACTGAGGGCATCGCTCTCTGGCATTATGTACATTATACAGTGCCACTCAATAAAGTCCGATCGCGTTAGTCAAATACTCGCTGGGCCCTATGCAGCCCGGACCTGCGAACACTTAGATGTGAACAGGTTACGCTTGCAAGCTTGACTCACGAAATCGTATTTTATTGTGCAGCACTGTACAGTACAGTCCACTTCCCTTATAACGACACTCGGTGGGGCGTGAGAAAGGTGTCCTTATTCGCGAAGTGTCCTTATACCCGAAGTCTCAATATATGTATTACAGTGGGATGGGACTTTGCTCTGGGCATGGAAATTCTGTCGTTATTCGCGAATTGTCGTTATATCCGCAGTCGTTATTAGCGAAGTTGACTGTAGTTCCTAATTCAATATGTAGCAGCCAACCATTCGCGTCCCCCTGGTACTGGTATTGTGGTCTCCTGCCGTCTTTCACGATAATTATTATGTGATTTTGAGCCGTCGTAACAAAAGTTGTCGTCCCTGAACCGAACATCGCTCGTTTCGTACCCTGGCCCCTGCCCGAGATGAGTGATTTGTTGAAACCAGTTTCTACCTCTGTTTACAAGCACACTCTGGGAAATATCAAGAGTACATAACCCCCCAGAGTGTGCAACTCCCACATACCCTGCTGTCCCGACAGAATTTCAAGTTGACGTCATTATTCATGACGCAATGCTCCTTGCACCAGTGATTTACAACATGTGTACGGGTGTCCACGCGTCACACGTTTTTCTTTGCAGTAATTTGTAAAGGATCGATCAGCTTCGGTCAACCACATGTTCCGGATTCGTCTGATAATACGTGTACAGTGCGCATTGCATCATCAAAATGACGTCAACTTGAAATTCTGTCGGGACAGCCCCCATAGTGGAGTTGCACACTGTGGGGGGGGGGGGGGGGGGTATGTACTCTTGGAAATATAGAGAGTAGCTGGCAGTCTAGCGTGGCCTGGATGAGAGGGTTTTAAATGCTTTGTTTTACCTAGGTCATCATGTGCGTTATTCGAACTGATAGAAGCATCTTTGCTATACAGAAACATGACGTGCTGCTGTGGTGCTCTGCTTTGCTGTGCGTCCTCTGCAGGATAATAGCCTGCATCGTTGTCGCTGTTGTCGGCTCGCTTGGTGCGGTCTGCTGCTGCTGCTTCTGCTGCGCGTGCTGCCCGATCTTCTCGTCGCGCCAGAAGAACACAACGCACGTCTCCACGCACTACCAGACGCTGCCACAGGGCGGCAACGCAACCTACCATGCCGACCAGAAGGTGCCGCTAGCCACAGCCTGTGAGTTTCACTTGGCCAGTTCTACAAGTGGGAATGTATTTTTGCAGCCATACTAAAAATAGTAACTTTGCCCTGCACATGCATGGCCTGTTGTTATCACTGAGATAAATAACTCTCCTTGCATGCTTTTCACAGTCGTACTGTTTGTGAGCAGGCATAGTGAGATGATCTCGAGAACTAAGGCCATTACTTAGGCGGTGTTTACATGAGGCGTTTCAACCCGGGTTGAGTTCGACCCGGGTCAGATTTCAACCCGCCATGTGCATAAAATGAATTGCGCGTTTACATGACGCATTGCGCTTGACCCGGGTTGAAATTTCGCCCCGGGTTGATTTCAACCCTCCCCCCAAGGGGAGGGTTGAAATCAACCCGGGTCAAGAAAATCGTACAAACGTACTTCTGTGCGTATCTCGCGCCAGGTTTGAACGGCACTGCAGATGCAAATTTCGCGCGAACGGATTCACGTGACCATACAGGACTGTAGAAGTGGACTTTTGGCGGCATATCAGTATTTGACCCGGGTCAACTGACTTCATGTAAACGCTCGCCTCTTTTGTCTATCGTACAGACTTTCAACCCGGGCTGAACTCGACCCGGATTGAAATTTCTCATGTAAACACAGCCTAAGAAACAGAGGGTACCAGGTTGCCAAGTCCTTCTTGTGTCACTAGTCGTGCGAACCGTGCTTGTGCTTGTGCTGTGACTGATCCCTGAATCGAAGGTGCATTGTGTGCGTGTGTGGGTCGGTCAGTCGGTCGGTCTGTATATCTGTACATACACGTGTGGCCCTACGTGTATCCATGGATGTGTTCATGCATGCTCGTGTGTCTTTCTGACTGTCTGTACATACTTTGAAGTACATTATGTGCCTACGTGTAGTCTGTACATACTTCGAAGTACATACAATGTATGTGCCTCTGTGTATCCATTCGTGTGTGCATTCATGCCCGTGTGTGTGTTTGTGTGTTTGTATTTACTTATCTTTTGCAGACCCGTCATACAGTGCCTAGCCAGAGGATCATTATCAACACCCACACCTGGTAATTCTCGTCTGCTTTCCGTAGCAGCTGCTGATGGTGATCAAAGATGGTCTTTATTTTCAGAGCCAATTTCTCTCTTTGTTATAGCAAGTGAACCATTTCTAGCACTCCTCGCTGTTCTTTGTTCGACTTGAGTTTACTACAAGATTTTGGTTTCAGAAAGGCCATGTTTAGAGCCATTCAATTCAGACATATTCAGCCCTCTTCTGGGATGAAAAGTAAGGAACTCATCGCTCCTGCCCAGCACTTCTCATGATGCCTTCCACAGTGACATGTGATTAGGTGTGAAGTCTGGCGAGGGTCAATTCATTGATCATAGATAACGTTAGATACAGATATTTTTTCTTTCCGGACACCTCGGATGTTAGTCCAATTTTCAATTTTATCATGATTTGTATGAAGAAAAATTATATAATTATAATTATTATTAACTAGTTTGAGTGTTCATGAGTTGTTTCTGCACTGTTCATGCCCTTTTGTCACACATACTCTTAATCTTAGTTCTCACTTTTTGTAATACTTACGCGTCATATGTCACACTTCTTTGGATTTTTAACCTTTGTTTTTCCCTTGATCACGTTAGTTCCGTATTTCCACTGATGATCGGAGCTTGAAAATTGATTTTGGAAACACACAAAACCAAACCTTGAACAAATTGTCACGTTGCGTGGTGATGTCTGCGGCATTCATACTTTTCATAGCTATTATTTTAAAAACTAGTTTGAGGGTAGTTTGAGGGAAATATTATATTTACAGAGAGCGGAGTCCTCCGGTTCGATAGAGTGCTCAATGCGGCAGCAGAGCAGTAACACACGAGTCAACAATCCAGACGCGTGGTACTCTGTGACTCGTGTATAATTATATTTATACAAAAGAGAAAGACCAAGGAACTGCAAGTTACGATACTGTCCACTAACACCACCAGTTACTAAACAATCAGCTCATTTCGATACCATTGCACGACACTGGGACTGACCGTCTTTCTCTTTTGTATAAATAATTACAGTCTGTATCGGCTATAGAGTGACCGGATATAAGAATATATCGGCTACAGTGATATTGGTACGAAATATCAAAAGCAAAACGTATTTTATCCAGTACAAATATCACTATAACCAATATTATCGGATGTAATGATATATCGGATATTATGATGGCAACAAAGGATCAAAACATGCATTACAGTTTACACACTACATTATCATGATTATTATCGGCTATAGTGATAACTTTAAAAATACATGTTGCAATAATATCAAAGGCACTATTTTTTTTTACTTTCTTCACGTTCTTCACGTTGCTTATTTTGATAGTGACACGTGTACATGTACATAACAGAATTTTTTTATGGAAATGCGGGCACTGTCAACTATGCAGCATGCTCATTTGTCAAAACGCCATGCTGGAAGTATTTCCTTGCCTTTCATGTGTCGATCGAAAAAAATCGATCGTATCGCATAATATAGTGATGCATCGGTTATAGTGATAAAATCACGGAAATCAAAAGGGTACGCTATAGCCGATACAGACTGTAATTAAACCTTGAGGGCACTCTAATCTCTATAATCTAGACTATCACAGAAGAACGACTCCGTGGTAGTGAGACATGGCGATAGATCTATTATAACACTGGTTAAAAAAACCAGCATTAATACAAGTAGATAAACCTTGTTATAGTTCACGGCTTAACTTCATGCATATTGTTAGATTGACAGCATGAAACAAGGTGTGCAAGGCATAGGCATAGTGGTGGCCTGCGGAAGCGAAGGCTAGTTTGTGTGTTTCTGAACATTCAAGCGATGCCAACGCGAATCCCGCGAATTATTATTATTATTAAACAAGGTGGAGGACACTGTGTTTGGAAACAGTGACCTTCCTACAACCTTCCGTCCTCCACCTTGTTTCATGCTGTCAATCTAAACAAGGTGTGCAAGGCATATGCATAGTGGTGGCCTGCGGAAGCGAAGGCTAGTTTGTGTGTTTCTGAACATTCAAGCGATGCCAACGCGAATCCCGCGAATTATTACTATTAAACAAGGTGGAGGACACTGTGTTCGGAAACAGTGACCTTCCTACAACCTTCCGTCCTCCACCTTGTTTCATGCTGTCAATCTATAACATTGTTGTCACAATATGCGTGATCTACAGTGCATTTCAAAACTATAGACGCGTAGGGTTTTAGAAATCTTTCAAATTTGGCTGGAACTTTTTGAGAATAGTTTTCGGAATATTGCTCAGGTCCGCTCCACTCTCATAATAGTTTCTAATAAACGATTGGATAGCAGACGCCCAATTAAAAATGTTATGCACAAAGTGATCAAAGATTTTATGTGGTATACGTACAGGTATAGATGCTGGCATAACGGTTTTTGGTACGCGTCTATAGTACTCTCAGTGCTGCCAAACCGTCCGATTTTTCGGACAGTGTCCGATTTTTGAAGGCTCGTCCGAAAACCGGTCCGAAAAGGGAAACGTCCGAAAACCAGCCAAAATGTCGGAGATCATTACTTTCCTATACAGAAGTCCTGTACTTTCACTTTTCAGCGCAACTGAAGGCACAAATCACTATGTACATTTGCTTCTAAAAAGGCTAGCGCTTGGCTGTGGAAGTGCAAAGTAACATGCCTGGATCAGGCTGGATGGCATGTAGGCTGACAGTCTCTACAGAGTCAGTGTGCGACCACACTCATCATTACAAAATTCATGACAACTCCGGGGTTACCATGGCAACGAAGCGAATTTTCATGGTGTTTTAGGCGATATTTTGAATTCTCTGTAAAAAAATTGCCGAGGAGAAAAATTCGCACCATTTGACCAGCCTTGCCCTTGGCGGTGAAGTTAAGGAGGCTCCCACCTAAAGAAGTAAAAATAAAAGGTCCATGGACACCCTGTTTTTTATGCATAGAATGGTGGAGTGATGTCTCCTCTTCAACTTGGTATAGTTTTTAGGTAGGGTCACCAGGCATATAAGAGGTATTCTGGTGTATTTAGTGAGTGTACAATTTCTTGATTTTCGGCAAAATAATGGTAAAAAATTTGGTTTTTGACCCAAAGAAGCCTCCTGGAGGGAGGATACTAAGCATTTTCTTCATCATATGTTTAAGAACCACATTTGGAGGTATCTTCGGTACACAAGATAGACTGTGTCTTGGTTTTGCCCTTGGCGAGCCACTTTTTCGAAATTACGGGTACCGAAATTTCCATCGGGTGCTGAATTGTGAAATGGTTCAGCCTGCAACATTTTGTCCATGGACATATCGATTTTTGTGGTTTTCTGTGATCCATGAGCCCCAAGGACACCGATAATGGACAGTTTTGATGGTGTCACCAGGCACTTTAGGCCCCTACGAAACAATATAGGTATCAAAATATGGTATTTTTAGGCCAATTCTGAAAATAGCATTTTTAGAAAATCTGACCATTCTTGCCTTCTTGACTACATAGCACTACCAATGACATAATAGTATGGTAATATTATGTTAGAAGAAGTTATTTCATGCTGCAACCTCCTTTGGACATACCAGATAGTCTGTGGTTGGAAAGGTACATGTATCATTACATGTACATCATGTAGCCATCAGTCCTAGCACATTGATATACGAGTAGTGTACATGTAAGGCAGCGAGGTTTCATAACAACCTCGACCATGAAACTGGCACATGAATAATGTGAAATCAGGCATTCAAAATCAGCCACACTAGACACCCACACGTGTGCGTGCACACGCACATACATGTAAACACCCACATGCACTCTCATGCACGCACTCTCCTGCACGCATCATTGTAACACTACTAGTCCATAATAGGACTTAGTGTAAATAAAAGCATGAAGACCAGCCACTGCACTGGGCGTGCATTTGCTGGTTGTCACTTGCGTTGATAGCAGCAGACTCCAGAAAAACACACGCTATGTACAATGTATGTGAAGGGCAATATGCATCTACACACGCTGGCGTGCAGCACATACCATGTACATCATCATGTAGTGTACTGTCATCATCTCTTGGCAATTCTTTTTTGTGTCTCGAATGCGGTTCACAAATGTGCATTCACATGCACCTCCTGTACTGTAAAGCCACTGCCACACTGTCCTTGCGGGCACCAGAGAATAGAGCCATACAGAACCAGCACCCCCCCCCCCCCTTCCACACCTAGCTTTGCACACGCGCGCGCGTGCATGCGCACACACGCACGTGCATACACACATACATGTACAGTCAACTTCGCCAATAACGACATTCGGCGGGGCATCAGAAAAGTGTCCTTATTCGCGAAGTGTCCTTATAACCGAAGTCCCATTTGAATGTATGTGAACCCATATTTTGCATAGTATGACATGCACATCAAAATCAAGCTCTTTTCTTGCTCTATGTCAATGTGTACTTTATTTTCATATTGCAGTTGAAAGGAACTAAAAATTCAATATGCAAGGGAAATCGGAAAAATATGCCTTTTTGAGCCATCTACAGGGCCAGAGATATGTACATGTATGATGATTACTGTACAATCATACATGTACATTGTATACATATAGGTGTGCTGGTAAATCCAACAATTTTGAAGCCAACATAAAAAAGGAAGAAAAAGCCCCCCCCCCCCTCTTGACTGCATTCTCTTGCATGTGTGCCTTTATAATAATATCCATCACCATAATGTTCTGGTACTTCTGTACATGTACTTGACTGACAGGTACTTGAAATAGCTGTCAAAAGCCCAAAAAGTCGTTATTCAAGCAGTGATTATGACCTTGGGGCACTAAAAGCATGTCGCTATACGCGAATTGTCGTTATTCAGATAGTCGTTATATCCGAAGTTAAATGTATACAGTTAGATGGGACTTTGCTCTGGGCATGGAAATTCGGTCGTTATTCGCGAATTGTCGTTATATCCGCAGTCGTTATTAGCGAAGTTGACTGTACGCAGACATTTGCATGCACATGCACACAGTGTACTCGTGGGAACATGTGCATAACCCAGATCAACATTGCGTGCGAACCCACACATGCGGGCACGAGCACGCGCGCACACACACACACACATGTGCGCACACAAACACATGTGCGCACACACACACACGCACACACACACACATGTGCGCACACACACACACACACACACTCATACACCTACCCACCGCTGAAGCGAGGATAGCGAACAAACTACGTTAGACATAGCAACTTGTGCTCGGATTACACCTTTCAACAGCTTGCACACACATACACACACGCACGCGTGCGTGCACGTACACACGCGCACATACACACATACATACACACACACACACACATAAATGCATGTACTTGCGCATAGGAAAGGATTCAAAATATTCAGCCATAGACAATTACCCAATGCACACCTGAGTGTGCACATCTTAGTTGTGGCATCCCCATTTTACAAGAGCAGGATTTAGAAGTTCGTCCTTGGTTCAAAACACAAGCTTCTGGCCAGCGCTTTCCTTACACCATCAGTACAGTACAGTGGTTGACACGAACCTCATTCCTACAGGGACAGCAGCCCAAGTTCAGCAGCTCTGAGATACGTTGTCCATTGAGCTCAGGATACTCAAGGATCCACCAAAAGTTTCAAACGGCACTCGTGCGACTGGAGCTGCAAGTGGGTCCACTTACCAGCGAGTGGGCAGCCACTTCATGCTCCACAGGTAGTCCATGCTAAATTCCAGTACCAGTACTAGTATCACTACGTTCGACATCGATGTCTTCACTGACTTCAGCCTGCTTTTCTCACCCTTCTTCGTCAGTAATATATTTTCTTCTTTGTGGCCACCGCGTACCGCTTCAGCAAAGTTTTCAGAAAAAAAATCAAGCAGCGTAGGAACTGCCTTTGTTTTGCATTATCCATGGTCAGTGATTCATTCCAGCGTAGAAACTGCCACGGCTACAGAAACACTGCAACAAGTAGAACTACATCCTGGGACAACTGCGAGCACAGAGAAATCAAAAAACTTCTTTCTGAACAACAGCTTGTTTTCGCATGGAACGCGATATTTTTTGAATCTCGCGGCAAAAAACAGATTTTGGAGGTGCCCTTTTTACACTGGTATGATGTCACTGCACATGTCACTGCACATGGCCCACTGGCACTAATAATGCGCATCTGGCTGGATGGATCCGGTCGTTTGACGTTTGGCTTCAAGAAGTCAGGTGAAAATCAGTGAGTGCCATGCCTAGCGCCTGGCAAAGAACTAATATAATTACTACTTGAAAGAATTGTTCCGATATCAAGGAAACAGGTCTTCTACACTCTGCTCTGTGTGCGACACCCGTGTCTGCATCTGACCTGACTTTATTTGCTTGCTGGAGACGCGAGTGACTAGCAGTACTTCGTAGTAATATTCTAGCGTTAGCTGCCATTCGTGGATAATCTGTAGTCTGTACTAGTTCAACAGCAGCATCATCATCATCGCCATGTCTCACTACACACTGCTTAGCATCGTGTTGTTCAGCTTTCTGGTGGGGCATTCCGGTAAGTGACACCCTCACAGCATGCTAGTGAAGCTCAGATACGCAGTTTGGTTGCTTCTCAATTTTGGGGTGTTGGTTCGCAAATAAATTGAAATAATGCCAAAATATAATTCAGATCCCAGACTTTGCCTGTCTTTGGTACGGTGCATGCAAGCAATACTCGTACCAAAAATGCAAAACCCATGGGGTGCTCATTATTTTTTCTAGACACACAGTGAAGAGTGGATTTGCTGCACGATCCATGGACCTAGTCCGCTGGCTGTTGATGTACTTTGCACACATTGTCACCGTTTCATTTGTCTGTATGATATTTCAATTTGTTTAGCTATAGTTTAATACAGGGAATAATTTACTTTCAATCTTTTGCATAGCAATTTTGCTACGCAAAGTCAAACTTGAATAGCAATTCAAAAAAGTTGCGTGGCAATTTTCTTCAACACTTGACAACCGTCCTTCTGGAGAGCTGATCAGAGTGCAAGCTCAGACCACAAGTACACTGTAACACCTTAGTTGCAAACCTAGCCTGGTGCCAGGATGCATAGCTCAGCACTTTCGAAGCTCCGTGCCCTTATTTTATCCCTAAAAGGCACACCCGGCATGTACACGGTGCATCATAGGGTACAGTGAAAAATCAGTGCACCGCAGTTTTCTGCGACACATTTCTGAAGTTGCTTCGCACCTCAGAAGAATTGCGTAGCGAACTGCGATGCGATACCGGTTAAATTATTCCCTGAATTATAACAATCTTGGCACAGATAGTCCGTTTCAACTCAGTCAACTCCGTCAAACTTTTGAGTATAATGTGTTAGATTAATTCTTATGCTCGCGAAACTAAATGGCCACCAACTACTGTCATGGACATGGAAATCCAGTCGATTGACCGGGGGCCGGCGTCCTCAGCGCGTACAGAACGCTGCGTGCAGGGCACATGTTGATCCGATGCGAACATGTTAACCTGTCCCCACAGAATAACGCGGACGAAATCCTAAAATTATGCGCATAATTATGCGGGCGAAAACAGGCCATTATGCGGCAAATATGCGGGATTATGCGGCAAATATGCGGTATAATGCGGTCATTATGCACGAGTTCTCTGTTATTTGTACAACTTTAGCATACAGTTTCATGCAAGTATACTACTTTGTCGTACAAACTCATGCACCGGTACGACTTTGTAGTACATTTCCAGCATCATGTGCTATTTTCTTGTACATTGCCATGAATAACGCGTTTTTTATGCAAAATCTCTCGAAAACACGGATGACAGCCAATAGCGCGGAAAATTGCGCGTCGCGGAATCGCGGTATCCTGTGGGGACAGGTTAACAGTGCGCTGCAGCGCATAAATGCATGTGTGTACCGCTTATCCACGGCGGCATGGCCAGCGCCCTGGGGCCGCTAGACGTGCGACCGGATTTCCATGTCCACGGCAGTAGTATAGTATTGTGGTGATGCTGCTCATTACCCGAACAGGTTTATCCGTGTGTGTGTGTGTGTGTGTATTCTTCAGCCTTGCAAGCTGTTGAATGGTGCAATCCCAGCACAAGCTGCTATGGCTTCTGCCGTAGCATCGCTATCATCGCCTCCGGCGAGTGGCGTCAAATGGTGTGTGTGTGTGTGTGTCCCATATGATGCAGTGGTATGTGCAGCGATTTCCAATCGAGAGGTTGCGGGTTCGATTCCCGACGATCATGGTCACACACGTCTTTCTTCTCTTTCTCAGACTCCTCCTGACTTTTCTTTCATTCTCCTGGGTGGTGACCAACAGCCAGTGCATGCCGGAGTAAGTGGTGTGATGTGTGTGCGGGAAAAAAAAGAGACCAAAAGTAGGGATTCGCTGGCCAGAAAAAGCCACTTCATAGCTGTGTGGTATAGACCAGGCTGAATAGTGGCGGTCATTTCTTCAGCCTTGCAAGCTGTTGAATGGTGCAATCCCAGCACAAGTTGCTGTGGCTCCTGCTGTAGCATCGCAATCATCGCCTCCGGCGTACTTCATTTTGCTTACGGGAAACGCGTGGCAACATGAACCAGTTGACTTGGCCTCAGCTTGTTTGGTCCACCGTGCTATGCATTTCCCGTAAGCGTACGAATTGGGCGTCAGTTAAATACGCACCTGTTTCCATTCTAGCTTGTGTGCATACTACAGTATGAGTATAGGCAGATGTATCAGTAAGCGCTTTGCCTTGATGACTAGAAGCATGTCTACTCAAGTATCTCTGTGCATCTACTGTTCTCCACATGAGATGCTAAGCTGTGTTTGCATTATACTTGTGGGTACGTGAAGCGTGTGGGTACAGTGAGGGCTGCGTCCCACCCGCCTGTGTGGATTCACAGGAAGTGTGAGTTACGAAGTCTGAAGAAAATGTTGAACGGTCTCTGCTGGGATGACGACTACACCATAGCTCAGTGGTTAGAGCATCGCTAGCTACAAGCGAGGGTCCCTGGTTCGAGTCCTGGTGGTGACAGTCAATTTTTTCTTCAGACTTTTTCCGTTTGTGTCTTTCCCTCAAACTAGTCAAGATTATACTTTTTCTGTCTTGATGTTACGTGTAGCTGCGTACATCCAATGCGGCACGAGTTCTTGTCCACCCACCGGTTACCCAGACAAGATTGCTTGCTGTACGGTCAACTTCGAAAGCTACTGCTGTGATCCGGCGTCTATCCTAGCCGGCTGGTTAGTCTGTTTGTGTGTTTGTTTGTTTGTTCGCGTGTACTCGTCTGTTTGCGTGTGTGTGTGTGTGTGTGTGTGTGTGTGTGTGTGTGTGTGTGTGTGTGTATGGTCACACACGTCTTTCTTCTCTTTCTCAGACTCTTCCTGACTTTTCTTTCATTCTCCTGGGTGGTTACCAACAGCCAGTGCATGGCGGAGTATGTGGTGTGATGTGTGTGCGGGAAAAAAATGAAATGAAAAGACCAAAAATAGGGATTCACTGGCCAGAAAAAGTCACTTCAAAATAGCTGTATGGTGTAGACCAGGCTGAATAGTGACGGTCAATTCTTCAGCCTTGCAAGCTGTTGAATGGTGCAATCCCAGCACAAGTTGCTATGGCTTCTGCCGTAGCATTGCTATCATCGCCTCCGGCGATGGGCGTCAAAGGTCAAGGTGTGTGTGTGTGTGTGTGTGTGTGTGTGCATCTGTGTCTGTTTTCTGTGTGTTGACTGCACGCCGGTCTGTCTGTTCATGTTTGTGTGTGTTTACTGTTTTTCCTTCTTCTTTCTTGTCTGTGTTTGCCCGTCAACCTCTCTGTCTCTCCGTGTCTATACCGGAGTCTGCTCTGGCCTATTTTCAAACTAACCTTATGGCTGCATGAAATCGATTTTAACTGAGATTCCTCTACAGACACCCCTTGACTGGTTTTGGAAAGCTGTAGATCTTTATTTAATTCCTCTCCTGTTTCTGTATCCGTGCCGCTGTAGCTGCCTGTTGTATGGGCTTTGCATGCATGGACATGCGTGCACTTTGACTGCTCCTCTTCTTTGTGATATCTTTATGTGTGTGTGTGTGTGTGTGTGTGTGTGTGTATGTGTGTGTGTGTGTGTGTGTGTATGTGTGTGTGTGTGTGTGTGTGTGTGTGTGTGTGTGTGCGCGCGCGCGCGTAATTCAGAATATTTGCTGGCACTCAAGAGCAGTGACCAACAGGACTGTTGCCACTATTCTCTTTTGTTTTCTGTGAAATCCCTGTCCAACGCCGCGCTGCTGGTTCTCCGTGCACATTTTTTTGCTGTCGTAGGGCCATCGGAGTCATCGTGACCGGCTGCATCATGACAGTGGGTGCCATCTTCCTGTGCTGCTTGTGCTGCGCGTGCTGCCCGCTCTTCCACTATCGCCGGAACACCAGCCAAACGACGGTCGTGACCGCCACCAGCTACCAAGCAGTGCCCCAGGGCGCACCAGCGTACCAAAGCGCACCGGCATACCAGGCCGCGCCGTACCAAGCAGCGCCGTACCAAGCTGCGCCGTACCCGGCTGCCGCAGATACCAAAGCGAGTAAGTGGAAATGATGGGATCAAGTAAGACCTTGGCTTTTTTCTGCCTACTGTAAACCCGGAAACCTTCACAACCCGGAATCCTTCGCGGTTTTCGCAATGGGCGTGAAATCGCACAAGTAAGCCGGCGCGAAATGTAGAACTGTAGTAAAGAAACTGAGAAAATAGACTCCAATTGCAAACATCTCCAGGTGCAACTTTTTCTGTGCTCGCGAAGTAAAGCCGGCGCAAAAGTTTCCCGACTTGCAGTACAGTATCTGCATGTAGTTCTAATCTGTGGACCGTGCATGGACATGGACATGCAAGCACATGGACATGCAAGCATATGGACATGCAAGCACATGGACATGCAAGCAGCATCCTTAGCAAAACAAAACACTAGCACTGGTATATTCCGCTGTACACGGAGCGACACCAGACCAGCCCTTACGTTTCGGCGAATGGCATTGAACACAGTTGTCATGGACAAAACCATGACCGCGCAGATCAGGATCGGTTTATCCTTTTCCTTTTTGTTCTCTTTTCACGATCTGTTTTGATCCCTTTACTTTTTTGATATCTTTTTGATAAGAACTCCACCACAGGTGCTTTCCTGACAGAATTTCAAGTTGACGTCATATTTCATGATGGAGTGCGCGTTGTACACGTATTATCAGACATACCCTGGACCTGTGGTTGGACAAATCCCCATTTGATCCCGTACAAACTAGTGCAAGGAAACACGTGTGATGCGTTGACACCCAGTACAAATGTCGAACATCTCTCATGCAAGGAGCATCGCATCCTAAAAATGAGAAAAAGAATCGTTCGGCCTCCTTTCAGTGTGCAATGTCCAGCGTACATCAGGCTAAATGGATTAGGGTCTGCAGTTCAATGCTTGCTGTGAGGCCAGAGTGGACTGCTACTTGCTAGCGGACTACAGTCCATTTAAAAAATAAAAAATAAAAATAGACGCGTGGTATTTTTGAAATATCTCAAATTTGGCTGGAATGTTTCGAGAATTTTTCGGGATGTTGCTCAGGTCCTTCCCCCAATTACTCTCATATAGATTTCTAAGCGATCGGTTAGCAAACACCCAATTTCGGAATTTTTATGCACAAAGTGATCACAGATTTGATGTGGTATAGATGCTGGCCTAAACGGTTTTTTGAAATCACGTGTCTATATTTTTGAAATGCACTGTAAGTCCACACGTGCGGGTAGCTAGGTGTGTTGCTGTATATCTGTCTGATAACAAACCTGCTGCTGTTGTGAGCGCACTCTGCACCGAGAGTATGTCGACCATGACCCCCTCCCCCTAATGGTCGACCAGCTACGCCCCTGAAAACCCGCTTCAAGAAGTAAGACAATGAAAATTGAAACTCTAAATGATACAACGCATTTGTCCAAATGCGCTATAAACCATGAGCGAAATCCATGCCTCGAACAAGTCTGAGCTAGGCAAGTAAGCATGTTAGTAGAGTATGTTATTCCCGTAGCTATGCAGAAGACGTTACTTCAGTAACGTCTGGCGCTAGCCAGGGTCCACACAGCTTTAATTCCCGTAGCTATGCAGAAGACGTTACTTCAGTAACGTCTGGCGCTAGCCAGGGTCCACACAGCTTTAATTTGGTGTTTGTTTGTTTGTTTGTTTGTGTCACGGCTGGAGCTATCCCGTATCTGTCCCGTATCTGTCCCGTATCTGTGACTACAAAGGCTCTACAGGATTGTACATAACAGCTGTCCACAATATTTGCGGGCTCCTGTATCTGTCCCGTACCGTACCAATATTCGTCGTATTATGTATACGACTCCCTGATGTAGAGGGAGATTTGGAAAGAAATAGGGAGACGAAGAGGAAATTAAATTAGAATAGACGCCGATTAGGTGATAGGATGCGTCAGCATAAACATACTTTGGAAGAGAGATCCCGTCGTCTCCAAAATAAGCGTGAACGAGCGATTCAGTGCCGGTCACAGGAAACGTCGGAAGAGAGATCCCGTCGACTCCAGAACGCCCGTGATCAGTAGAGTCCGGCGGTACCAGGCAACGTCAGGACAGACATCCCTTTGAGTCCAGAACGCCCGTGATCGGCAGAGTCTAAGCCGATCCCAGGAAACGTCAGGACAGACATCTCGTCGAGTCCAGAACGTCCGTGATCGGCAGAGTCAGCGCCGGTCCCAGTAAACGTCAGGACAGACATCCCGTCGACGCGCAGAAAAACTAAATCTGCAGCCTCTTTTGCCGTCGAACAGGATACGTTTTTATATAGGAGACTGTAAATTTATGTAATGTCCAAATTTCGACGTGAGCAGCAGGTCACTCGCGTTGATTTTTCGACGTGCGAGCCAAATAACGCGAGCTGAACTTTCGCGTCGCAGACATCCCGTCGACGCGCAGAAAAACTAAATCTGCAGCCTCTTTTGCCGTCGGACAGGATACGTATTTTAGGAGACTGTAAAGTTATGTGATGTGCTCCACAGGCAACCATGCATTCGGCGTCGTCATTGGCTCAACAGGTTAATGCACATGTATTACTACAAAAAGGCCAGAAAATCCGATTCCTGTATTAAAATCAACTAATGTTCGCTGGCGATTTAATTTCGCTGATTTCGCCGCTTGGTACCAACCGGCCAAAGTAAATCGCAGGCCAACGTTTGTCATATAGGCAAATGATGCATGATTGAGCAATGGATGCATGTGAGAGCAAAAATACCGATCGATTTCAAATTTGACGTGAAACTGCGCGTCACGTCGGAAATAACGTGCATCTTAACCTCTCTAATAGAGAGGTTTCTATTTTCTCATCGGCCAAAATTTGTTGATTTACAATATAAGGAGATAAAAAGAAAAGAAGGAGCAAAACAAAAGTAGATGATTATTAGAGAAATAACAATCCGCAATAAATTCTGCAAATACTTTTGCCTAACTCATAAGCAAACCGATTGAAACGTTTTTGCAATACAGTGATGTGGCCAATCAACGAAAAAGACATTCCCATCAGTTCTTATAACATGTACGATGAGCTAGGCAAAAAAGCATAAAAGCATAGCGCAGGGCCCTGAGCTTCCAAGCTCTCTCGTTTGGTATTTGTTTGTTTGTGTGTTTGTTTGTTTGTTTGTGTCACGCCTGGCGCTATCCGTATCTGACGGCAAAAAAGCATAGGATGTTATAAATTTTTCAATTCTCCTTTTTTTTCAGGCATATCCTGGGATTCGAACCCGCACTATCGCCCTACATGCATTCCCCCATACACTTCGCATTCATACCCATTCTTCCAAGTTGCTTTACGTTATTATCTTGCGTTTGAAAGCCCTATTTGAATATTGCGGGCAGCTGTATGTGGCCAGCTGTGTTTGATGGTACGGTACAGTACGGGAGACGGTGTCGTATTACCCTCGATCGTACCTGTCCCGTACCTATCCCCTACCGTACCGTGCCATCAAAGACGGCTGGCCACAATGCATATTCAAATAGGGCTTTCAAATGCAAGATCACAATGTGAAACAACTTGGAAGAATTAGTATGTATGCGAAGTGTATCGGGGGATGCATGCAGGGCGCGCGATAGTGCGGGTTCGAATCCCAGGTTATGTCTTAAAAAAAAGGAATTTTTTAAAGAATTTATAACATCCCTATGCTTTTTTTTTGTCTAGGTCATCAAGGCAAAAAGCATAGCGTAGGGCCCTGAGCTTCCAAGCTCTCTCGTTATTATGGTACTGCTGTAAGTACATGTATTTTCCCCGGCAATAGTGGATGGCGACTGGCTTATCTTGCAGCACCTAGTTTCCGGCTTTTGTTGCGAAGCCTAGGCATCAATCTTGAAGTGGTCTTGCTTTTTTTCCCGCAGAAAAGCACAAGCATATTACTGCGTTCACGGTGAATATCATTGTGTTGATGGTCTGGGTCTTGACAGGTACTGATACGGTCTGTGCATCTCTGTTTCATTTCGTTCTGCCCTTTTCACTGCAGACCCACCGGCATACAGCTAAGCACCAGTTGATCGTGCGTGTGTGTGTGTGGGGGTGGAGAGGTAAAAAAATGCTGATTTTCTGAGGCCAGGAAAGTAGTCTGAGATGCGTGAGGGCTGTATTGATGATCTCATGCCTTGCCGCTATCTCAAGATTTGTCCTGGAGTGTTCTCTGTTCAACACCAATCTGTTTGATGATTGGATATTCTGCTTTGTGCTAGCTCGATGCGTTTTTACGAAGGGAGAGAGATAGAGAATCTTGCTACCCAGTTCCCATGTACGCATTTTTATACTGTTGTGCGTATTTGTCTTTATTTAAATAAAAAAAGAAGTCTAGGCTCTTTTATTTTAGCTGGAACCTATAGTTCACCAGCAGCCTGCTCAACACAACCCGCTTCTCATCCGTTTACGTGCTGCTTTGAGATCACACTCACTGGCGCCCTCACAGGTTGATTGCCACCGAGAAAAATCAATCATTGTAAATTTCACAACAAAAGTTCTTAACCGTGCACAAAGCAGTTGTGTGTGCAGTCGAGGAGCATAACATCACGAATCGGACGGCGTGATTCCGAAAGCAACGTTTATCTGTAGTTGCTCACTCTGTCGAGTCTGGGGAGTTTTGTACTCTTGCTAGTACTTTAATTTTAATTCCCGTAGCTATGCAGAAGACGTTACTTCAGTAACGTCTGGCGCTAGCCAGGGTCCACACAGCTTTAATTTGGTGTTTGTTTGTGTCACGCCTGGCGCTATCCCGTATCTGTCTCGTACTGTACCGTACCATCAAAGACAGCTGGCCACAACATTCAAATAGGGCTTTCAAACGAAAGATCATAACGTGAAGCAACTTGGAAGAATGAGTATGAATGCGAAGTGTATCGGGGAATGCATGTAGGGCGATAGTGCGGGTTCGAATCCCAGGTGATGCCTTGAAAAAAATAGGAGAATTGATAAATTATAACATCCTCCTGCTTTTTTTGCCTAGGTCATCAAGGCGGTAGACGGTGTCATATTACCCTCGACCGTACCTGTCCCGTACCGTACTGTACCATCAAAGACGGCTGGCCACAATATTCAAATAGGGCTTTGAAGTGCAAGATCATAACGTGAAGCAACTTGGAAGAATTAGTGTGTATGCGAAGTGTGTCGGGGGATGCTTGCAGGGCGATAGTGCGGGTTCGAATCCCAGGTTATGTCTGAAAAAAAACATCCCTACCGTAAAGTCGCGGATAAAAGCCGGGCTTATAAGCATTATAAGCCGCTTTCTGCATCAGGCTTTTAATGCGAACCAGGCTTGTATGCAAACCATGCTTATATGCACCACTGATTTTTTTGCCAGGCTTGTATGCACATTGGCACGCGTAGATCTACCACTGACTACCGGTATGGCGGCAGTTTTACTATGCACCGTAGATAGCGCATGCACTCTTGACCTACCCCTACCCGATCCGCGTTTGCATAGAAGCCAGGCTTCTACGCGCGACAGGCTTGCATGCATTTGACCCGTTTGATTTTCCGGCTTCTATCCGCGATGTGCTTGTATGCAAACCCGGCTTTTATCCGCGACTTAACGGTATGCTTTTTTTGTCTAGGTCATCAAGCCGGGCGGCAAGAAAGCATAGCGTAGGGCCCTGAGCTTCCAAGCTCTCTCGGTTTTTTTTTATTTCACCGTCCAATGGCAGAAGCCACTATTTATTTTATTTCACCGTCCAATGGCAGAAGCCAATGAAAAGGAGGGGGCGTTAGCCAGCCATGGCAAGAGAAGAAAAAAAGGAAAGTACATGATAATCGGAAGAAAAGAACGCATCAGCAGAGTGAAATTTATCACCATGTTGACCATTGTGAATAGTGGAACTTGATCCGGTATTTGTACGGGCTGGATTCAACTTCAGAACCAGGGAGTCGTAAAATACCGGTATTTTACGACTCCCTGTTCAGAACCACAATCTGGGTTTTGGATTTGCTCCTCAAACCAGGGGTGTCGGACACACTGTGGCCTCTACGGTATTGAACGTACTCGAAGTGCTACTCTTTGCTTCCTCGGGCACCCCGAGCAAATTTTTAGCAGACCCCCACCCTTCAGAGTACATTACATTGCATTCTTTAGATGGCTGACCGTACCACTCCTGCGCTCCTGCCAAATGTTGTCATAATTTGTGATGAGAAGCCCTGCACTGAGCATCTGGTATATGCAAAGTAGTTCTATACGCACTTCCACGGGCAGGAAACAGAGACAAGTAATAACTGCATGAATAGCCGCTGTAATAATGTCAAGTAGAATGGCGTTTACAGTTACGACCGACTTTCTCTTGCGAGAGCACAGAAGCCCGGCGCTGTTGTGACCCTTTTTGGCTTTTATTGCGTTGTAGTTTAAAACGTGTGTGTCTCTTCATTCTCTGCACGGTGTCGTGAATGGCGTAAGCGAGAGTGGCAATCCCACCACACGTGCAGGAGTGCACTTGATATAACAATAATACTGATAAAATACCGTATTTTCTCTATAAATAAGAGCCCGGGGTTCTTATTATTTCAGTGATAGCTCTATCCGCGCTACTACATATATTAGAGACTGGGCTATTATTGGAGACTTCTTTTATTTTTTCAATGCTCCGCTATCAAGCCAACTTCAGTCTAAAGCTGTGTTCACTACTGGCGCATGTACGCGTAAAACCACGCGTTTGTGCGTATTCTTGCTGGCTTTTGGGGCACCATGCGTACGGGAAACGCGCCAAAATGGAAATTTCAACATGTTGTAATTTTCAGCGCGTACCAGCGTACATGCCAGTCACTTTCACTGGCAGGGTAAACAAGATTAGTACCCGAAGGCGCCGCATGCCCTAAATACGAGCCGAATTTGCTGTTTTTTGTGAAAGCCTCTACGCACGTTTGGGCACGCATGAACCGCAAGCGTACCGCGTCCACATGCCAGTTGGGAACAAAGCTTCAATAGTTATAAACTGACCATACCAAGACAAAAAAAACTAACACAAACCTCCCAGTTACAAATATGTGTTTGGCATGCTGTACTGCTGTTTTACATGAAGTCGATATACTTGTTGCATACTCCAATTGTTTGCCTGCGCTACTATTCGAGACTGTGCTCTTATTACCGTATTTTCTCTATTAAGAGCCCAGGATTCTTATTTTTTCAGTGACAGCTCTACCCGCGCTACTATTGGAGACTGGGCTCTTATTTTTTCAATTGTCAACTATCAAGCCAACTCCAGTCTATACAGGCATAAACTGACCATATCACTGAGCCTGATTTTTCAACCCTAAACTCAGGAATATTGTCAAAACAGATGTTTCACAATAGCATTGGCGCCAGGAAGGAAGCAGTAGACCGAAAACTTCCTTACAAATATGTTCTTGGCATGTTGTACTGCTGTTTTATATGCAGTCAATATACTTGTTGCATACTCCAATTGTGACCCGCGCTACTACCGGGTATTAGAGACTGTGCTCTTATTATTTCAAACCACCCTCGCCCCGGGTCATTATTGGAGACTGGGCTATTATTGGAGACCTGGGCTGTTATTAGAGAAAAGATGGTATTTCAAACAACCCTCACCCTGGGTCATTATTGGAAACTGGGCTTTTATTAGAGAAAATACGGTAAGTGAACTGCCTGAAAAGAGAAGAATGCCAGACCCACCAGGACTCTTTTTTCTCTTTTCAGGCAGTTCACTTCCTCCACTGATCCTTTGAATTTGAAGTTCTCCCAATCCTTTAAAAATAAGAAAATAACATTAAGTGTGTGGCAAGGGAGGCACGGACACAACACATGCAGTCACATCCGGTTAGTGCTCATGTAGTTGCAAACACAGACCATATCTGAGTCTGGCGTTGGCCACACAAGCTGCGAATCTCATCGTGGCCAGGCTCAGCGTGGAAGTAAGCACACGAGGCATAGCTTCTGAAGGGACACACAAAGGGCTAGAGTCAAAGCTATGATGCAAATTACAAGTCAATGAACGGTTTGAGCGGTTTCTTAAGTCAGTGCCGCGAACAGCTCGGAGAATGGCGAAATTAGTTTAAAAATAGGTATAATGTTGTCATGGCGATCCTCATTACATGGATAATGGAAGTGGTGAAAGAACCTATGCAATGCCACACTACGTGTACAGGTACACACGTACTCAATCCGCGGATAGAACTGTTTCGTCCTTTGTGGACTCATCCGCTCACCACAGAAAATGAGGCAAAAACTTGATGGCTGATAGCAATGCAAAAGGAATTGTTCAAAGGTAGATTTAAACCAGGCCTGAACGTACCTTGCCCTAGTGCTCAAGTGCATGCACGCATGTACATGTACTTCGAAATGCAGATGTATCTGAGTTTTACTATGTACACAATCATGGCTTTCCCTCCATATTGGCCTATATTCTCTGGCCACGGGAAGGTGAAATAAATAAATAAATAAATAAATTTAAAAATAATAATGATAATCTGTAAGCATTGGTACAATCTAGACGGACGTGGCTACAGTATGCTGTCAAGGCTGCACCGGGGATCACTGACCAACTTCCTGAGCCTGGATACCAGTCTGTGGTTATCACCTTGGCGGCCGAGAACCCACACTGCACGCAACGCAGGATGGTCCCGAACCACGCGCTCAAACCTATCCAAAAGCGCCGCGTCGAATGTGAAGCAAATCCCATTCAAATCCAACAACAGCAGCTCTGGGCACGACTCCACAACTTCAATCACACATGACACAGGCACGGCGTCATCCCCGCAGAGATAGGAGAGACGTGCAACAGTCAACTTCTTGCAGGAACACAGGGCTCGACAAGTTGACACAAAGCCACCACTGCCAACCTCATTCCAGCGCACATCAACGTCTTGCAGACTGCCTGACAAAGATAGGAGAATGGATGGCAGCCCGTCACCATCACTCCACGCATTCAGGCTGAGATCAAGCTTGCGTACATTCTTGCAATGCTGGAGACCATCAGCTATGGGTTTCAAGTCAGCTTTACAGGTGCGGCAATCAGACATGTTTATAACTTCAGGATCAATGCAGGAATGTGCGTGAAGACAAAATCCGACAGGCGCACTGAGCAGAAGAGAAAGGCGTACCTTTGATAAATTCACACCACCAGAGAACACTTGCGTGAAGAACGAGCAATGGCCATCGCAAGACGCACCTTGATACAGACAATGCTCATAGTGAGCTGCTAGAAGTTGAGCAAGGTATCTGCGTTCCTCCTCGGATTGCGATGGTCGGATTACAGGTGTGTTAATGGTAGTGACCTTGGCCGCGCAGTCCTCGACAGGTGTTGGAGCCGACATCTTGGCACTACGACGCATCATTCTCTCACATCGTGATGCCGCAACAGGATTAACGTGCCGCACTGCCTCAAGGAATGCACCGTTGTTTGGTTCCGCAGTCTCCTTCTTCCACACTTTGACAAGAGTGACGAGGAACAGTTCATCCGTCAGCTCTCTTCCACGCGGCAGTGCACTCTCAACACGCTGGTAACCATTGCCCTCCCCGTATATGCTCTCCATCAGCTTGTCAGAAAGCTCCTTCATTTCCGGATACGTCAGTTGAGCGCACAGCATGCTCTGCATTCTCTGAAGCTCTGTCTTCGCAGGTGTTTGCCGTGAGTAGTTGTCTATGTCAGCCATGAGGCGAGAGTCAGCAATGCTAGACAGCGATGATGTGTGCCCGGCACAGATCAACTGCCAGAGATGTGCCATGATAAGAGAGGATGCCTTGGGCGGTGACAGTGCGATCAGGAAATGCCAGAATGTGGCCATGTGACCGCTGTAATGGCCAACTTGCCTCACCAGCCACGCAGCATCATGCTCGTCCTTCACTGCTGCATGCGAAATGTACCACGCGGCTAGGAACTCCTGAATGGACAAATGTGCAAATCGGTACTGCCGAATGTGGATCGAGCCATTGTCCTTGTATGCAAGCAGCAATCCAAGGTGATGCTCAACATCACTCAAGTACACAGTCTTAACATCTGCCTCACTGAACACAGCTTTTTGCACCACCAGCATTGACAGTGCAAAGTGGGAAACCTCTTTCAGCAGCTCAATCGTCTGGGTATCGACTGCACTAAACGAGCCATAGGCTTTTCCTGCGTGCCGCTCCACAACACGCAGCAGTAGCGACTCGTACAGCGCTGTACTTGATTCCGGCAAGCCTAGTCCGTTTACGAACATCTCGCATGTCAGCGCTGCAAACATTGGCGTTCCCATCAATGCCAGTATATCCGGCTTGGAGCTCAACTTCTCCAGCATGGCTTCCGCCTTCTCACCGCCAACCACTTTTCTCACATACGTCTGCACATTCTCCGCTGAAAAGCCCATCACCTCCACTTGTTGATGGTATGCTCCACATTGGGTGAGCTTGAAGGCGTCCGCACATGGCCGCGATGTCACAACAACGTGTGTATCCACACTGCCCTTTCTCAGCAGCATCTGGGTGATGTATTCGCTGCATCCCTCCAGACTGCACTCGTCTAGACCGTCGAGTACAATGCACAGGCGAGACGGGTGACTTCGAAAGTAGCGAGCCATCTCCAATATTTCGTCACTCTCCATATTCAAACCTGCAAATCGTCGCGTCAGCAGCTCACACAAGGTAGACGCAGCTTGCACTTTGCCCAGCCGTAGCTCCACAGCCAACACCAAGTCAAACGTCTTGGTCCACAGCTCGCCAGTCGCCCACAGGTACTCCAACATTTGTAAGAAGATCGTGGATTTTCCACTACCGGCGCTGCCGAAAGCGAGCACATTGTTCGTCTCCGCTGACTCGTCGTCATTGTTTCGAGCCAGCAATCCCACCGCAGTGCTAGCAGCATTGCCAGGCGCAAGCTTACTTCTGGTGAAGATGTCCGCAAGCTCGATACCAGTGCATGTACTCGTCTTTGGAGATAACTTGGGTGGTTTCGCGTTGAAGTACTCCAACTGGCGCGCTCGCTCGGGTCCTGATGAAAAGAACGATTCGTTGAAGAGCGTAGCCAGTTCGTCCTTTGTCAGCAATGTCAAATTGACAAACAGTTCGCTCAGTGGGATTTTCGGATCGCTACCGAGGCCAGCGCTAATTTGAATGCCACTCTTCTGGACAGCGTCACACAGTAATGTACGTGCTTGCAGAACGGTAGCAGGCACCCGTTGTCGTTGACCAGCCGCCATTACCACTTCAATGGTGCTGGTAAATATTGAGGATGATGATAATTACCGGGACTGCTGTGGAGCCACTACAGACAGTATAGATGTTGCGGGTCATCTTCCTCCTCTCTTCTGATCTGTCCTCGCATAGAGAGTGCTGGATACCCGATTGCAAAGACAGCGGCACGGGTAGCAGTGTCGGTGGCGGAGGCAAAGTCGCCGATTTTCGGGTACGATGGCGGGCGGGAGCAAATTTGTAGCTCCTGGCTCAGCAGCATCTGTTCTCTTCCCCAAGGATCCAGAGTGGCCCAAGGACCACGTTTTCTTCATTGAGGAGCTATCCAAGAATGGAGTGAAGCCAGAGGAGTTGCTTCTAGTGGACTTACACGGAAAGCCAGGTTGGTGTGTAGTAACGTTGTCCTGCCCAGCTGTGAGAGATAGGATCGCGGCAAGTGGAGTCCGGATCGCCGGTAAGGATGTGCATGTTATTGTTGGAGGCAGCCAAGTCACTGTGGTGTCCTTGTTCGGCTGTCCCTTGCATTTACACGATGGAGCGTTAATCAATTCTTTGGAGGCACATGGGAAAGTTTTCGGTCAGCCGACGAGGAAAACAGTCAAGCATGGAGATTATGCTATCGAAACAGGAACCAGGCAGATTCGAATCAGCTTGCAGAAAGGAGTACCGAGTACGCTGAGAGTAGGTAGTGTCACTGTACGTACATGGTACCCTGGCCAAGTACAGACATGCTACCTCTGTACACAGACTGGCCACGAGGCAAGGTACTGTCCAACACGCAAGAGTAGCAACCAGGCGTACGCAGGGGCCGAGGGTCAAAGCAGCCAGACCCAGGCAACCCCAAACACGCATGCAGCAGAGAAAGCACTGTACTCACAGGTCACACAAGGTCAGAGCAATACGCAAGAACGGCATGGAAATACCGTAGCGAACACAAATGAAAGTGCTGAAGGCGGACAACAGGAAAAAGACGCATCAACCCCAGGCCGGGGAGAAATACACCCGACCGAACACAAGGGAAAGCACCCCCTCGACGGGATCTCAGAAACCTCACAGCAGGAAAACGATACCTCCAGCACAGAGCAGAATGAAGAGACAAACCGTACATATGCCTCCGCTGTTGATGAGCGGCATCACAGGCACCCTGACCCCAACAGCGCGGAACAAGCGACTGGCGATGAGTCTCTGCCCCAGGAAAGCCGGTCCGTGCAAGATGAACAACAATCATCTGTGGACTCAGCCAATCCTCCCCAAGGGCTGCAGCAGCAACAGCAGCAGGCCTCTACACCTGTTGCTCCATCGCTGCCACCACCATCCCGAGGTAAAGCCGCCCACTCATCTCCAGATGAAGAAGGTTTTACCCTAGCATCGGGAAAGCACACCTTCGCACCCCATGTCCTGACCCCCACCCAGCTGACCCCCGAGCAGCAGCCAGCATTCAATGTCGACATACAACAGCAATGGGCAAAGCAGGCCAGCGCGAAAGAGATGGCCGATGTTGCCAAACGAGTAGCCGCAAGTCATCGACGGCACTTGAGTAAGTAAGCATCCTAGTAATAGTGGTCAGGAACATTTTTGCGCATATCAATCTGTATTCTACTACTGTGCTAATTCTGCCGACACTCTTACAAATGGCGTCTCTTAATCCCCTAGCACCCAGCTTTTTCCCCTCTAAGTCAAATCTAACCAGGCCTACCAGTATATGTCCTACTCACGATGCAGAACCCCTCCCTGCCCTTCTTGCTGATGTGACATCTAGCCATCCACCCTACACGCCCATAACACATTCATTCCACCTTAGGATAGGCCAACTCAACTGCCAAAGCGCCACTCATAAGATCCCAGTCATTGAGTCGCTACTACACACTGCGTCCCTTGACCTCCTATTCCTCTGTGAGACGTGGTTCTACCAATCACTGCCGGATGCAGCCATCTCAATTCCCGGATACAGCCTCCTGCGTAAAGATAGAGACGGTGCCCGACACTCCGCGATAGGCGGAGGACTTGCTGTTTATATTCGACAATCGCTTATGTGCCATTTCCAACGGCGGACCGACCTTGAATGCAAACTGGAGCACATTTGCGTGGAATTTATAGAATCGCAGAACAGTCGAAAGAATACATTCCACATGTTTTACAGGCCCCCTCACCGATCATCAGCAGAAAAACACGACTTTTTTGTGTCCTTCCAGTCCACCATTGCCAACGCACTGTCAGCCTCAGGCACGACAGTCATTCTCGGTGATTTCAATGCCAAACTCCGACAGTGGAACGCAACAGATGTTGATACGGCAGAGGGCAAACAGCTAGCAGGATTGTTAGACGACCTTGCACTACAGCAAATTGTGCGAAACACCGCAACGCGATACTCAGCTACGGGTAACTGTTAGCCAGTCATCACTTCTCGACCTGGTTATCACAGACGCAGAGCATCGTATATCCGACCTTGAAGTCCTAGATCCGCTATCAGACCACTGTCCCATAATCTTTAAATATCTCTCAGGAAAGCACACCCCAAAGCACCCGCCGCCCCGCTTTGTACCAGACTACGCGAACACTGACTTTCAATCTCTACGACAGAAACTTTCATCTCTTCCACTCCGGGAGTGTATGCTCGGTGCTTCCACCATCGAGAGTGCGTGGTGGGCATGGGAGTCATGCATCACACAAGCCATTGCCAGCTGCTTAGCGTACAGACGAGTTTCATCTCGAAGACAGCAAACCAAGCCTTGGTTCACCCCGCATCTGCATCACCTTCATCGCCAGAAGCAGCGCCTTTTCCGTGCCGCCAAGCGCCACCAAACAGTAGCATACTGGTTAACCTACAAGGCCCAGAGGAATGCATATCAGAACCAGTTAAGAAATGCCAAGACCCTGTACTTCAAGCGCCTCAGTGAGAATATTCACGATGAGCAAGATGCCCACCTTTGGTGGAAGAAAGCCAAGACACTTGCCAACATCTCCTGTAAGAAAGATAAAGTTCCTGACCTAACGTGTGAGGGCTACACGGCACAGAGCGAACCAGAGAAAGCAGAAATGCTCGCGAAGGTATTTGAGCGCCAGTGCACTCCTGCTCACGGTACAGGTACAATACCAGCACCAGCCGACGACTGTCCGAATGAATTATTCTCTCTGCCAGTCTTGGCCGAATCCTCAGTGTACCGGGTGCTCCGAAGGCTCCCGCAGCATAAGGCAACAGGCGGGAACATCTCGAACAGGATCCTCCGAGAGATCGCACCATGTATAACGTCCTCTGTTACCGACCTGTTTAACGCTAGCCTCACCTTAGGTGAGTTTCCTAGTGCCTGGAAGCTGGGAACAGTAATCCCCATATTTAAAAATAAAGGTAACCCGTGTGATCCCTCCAACTACCGCCCTATAACCCTACTCCCAGCTATTGCGAAAGCACTAGACAAGATTGTCGCCACCAAATTCGGTCACTATCTCGAGGTCAACAACATCATTGTCCCGGAACAGTTCGGCTTTGTCCGTGATCGCTCCACAGTTGACCAGCTGATACAGCTCACTACTAAGATCGCCTCGACCATGGATAAACGCATCCCTTACGATGCTGCATTTCTCGATTTTGCGAAGGCCTTCGATAAAGTGCCGCATGACGTGCTTCTCCAGCAACTCGGGACTATCTGCGATGCTCCGGCTACGAGTTGGTTTAAGAACTACCTCGATACGCGTACATTCAGCGTCCGAGTCCAACACCATCTGTCCTCCCCACGTCCCGTCAAGTCTGGAGTACCCCAGGGTTCCCACCTCGGGCCATTGCTTTTCCTGGTACATATCAACAGCCTACCCAGTGCCTCGAAACGCAACCAGCACGCTGATGTTTACCTGTTCGCGGATGACACCGCCGTCGGCCAAGCACGAACCAAAGGTACCAGCCCAATGGAGACTGCCCTGCAGGACACATTTGCCTGGGCCGACCGAGTAGGCGGAACCTTCAACCCATCGAAAACCGTTGTTATCTCATTCGCTGAGGAAGGAGCTGCAGAGACCATCCGCGGTATCCAGCCGTCAACCAGTCACCGTCACCTGGGAGTGTTGTTGAGTGAAACACTTAGCTTCCAGGAGCATATTGAACAGACAATAAGCAAGTTTAGACAACGCTGCGTTCTTCTGTGCCATATGGCTGACCGTTTAACAGGAGACATCGTCAGGAAGCTGTACCTTACGTATGTCCGCCCCACAGCAGAATACGCCGCCCCAGTATGGGAGTCCTCCCTCTCTGCTGCACAGCGGCTCACCCTTGAACGGCTGCAAGCCAGAGTAGCTCGCACAGTCATGCGGCTTGAGAGATGCCCTTGCCCATCAGACGAGCCCAAGTCATCATTGTTTAAACAGCTGGGGTGGCCAAGTCTATCCTGGCGCAGGAAGATCGCCTGCCTTATGGAATTCTTCCATTTGGTCACCACCCAACCAGAACTTTTTGAAGCAGCGGGATACTGCCCCACGCGTAGTCGCCGCCGCCAACTCGCATTCACTCTGCCACGGGTTGGGAAACACGCCGGGAGGTCATTTCTCTTCCGCACCGCTACTGTCTGGAATGCCTTGCCCGCAGACCTGAGAGCCACAGCCTCGCAGTCCCTGTTTCACAGTCACATTTGCACGCACTTCTCTGACACCAAACACAATGCCACTCCTCACTGACATGCCTCTGTCCTCCTTCTTTGTGCGTTGCGCTTATTCTTATTAAATTTTTGTGTTTCTGTTTCGGTACATTTCGTATTTCAAGGCATATCCCGAGGCTATAGGTATCATTGATTAAAGGACCATTCTGGAACATTCAGCATAATTGTATTTCTCTTGCTAGGCTGTTCATTACGAATTATTAGCCCTCCACTGTCTGCTATCTCAACCCTACAGCCTCCCATTATAATGGAACTCCCTTCAATTTAGACTACGTCTTTGGGAAATCCTCAAATATATAATAATAATAATAAAGCTTCCTTTGCTTAGTAATATAAGGCGGAACGACATTTCAATTGTGGCTCGCACAAAGGTGGTCCCGATCTCAGCTAGCAGCTAACATTATTTACCACGATCACACCTTTTGTATGAAATGGCAAGTCGGTGCTTGACAAGCCAAGGCCTTGTTATTGCGCGTATGTCATAATGATGAAATCTGTACAAAACATCTCAAATAAATAATTGATTGAATTTTTTAATCCAGCAGTTCGAAGTATGGGGTAAGCGCTCGGCGCTCGGAAATGACCAGATTATGCTCTAGCGGATGCTCGAGAAATCACCGCTATGGGATATCTCCCAAAGGTTCAGCGAGTCTTCATCTGACAAAATAAACATGGTTAGCATTTTACCGTTCACGCTATTTTCGACGGTCGGCCTGAACCGTGTTTTGTGTTGTTGTTGTTGTTGTTGTTGTTGTTGTTGTTGTTGTTGTTGTTGTTGTTGTTGTTGTTGTTGTTGTTGTTGTTGTTGTTGTTGTTGTTGTTGTTGTTGTTGTTGTTGTTGTTGTTGTTGCTGCTGCTGCTGCTGCTGCTGCTGCTGCTGCTGCTGCTGCTGCTGCTGCTGCTGCTGCTGCTGCTGCTGCTGCTGCTGCTGCTGCTGCTGCTGCTGCTGTTGTTGTTGTTGTTGTTGTTTTTTTTATTTGAATTCGCAATACCAAACGAGCAATAAGCCCAGTGTATGTGTACATGTATGTGTGTAGACATGGCATTTTACCGTTCACGCGCTAGATCCAACGGTACTCGTACCCAACACCCAAAATACCGTCGGTTTGGTACCGTTTCGACGATAGAAAGCTCTGTTAGCGGGAGAACGAAACGGTAAGATTCCAACTAAGGTTACGTCACAAGTCGATCGTTGTGTCAGGAGTGAGGACTCAGAAGCCGAACTGCTAACCGTGTCTCGAAAACACACAAAACAGTAGACTCGCCCTCTAGTAGTACTGTAGCAGTAGTAGTAGTGTTTGGCATTTAAAGTGGTCTTTGTAAAAAAATTAAAAAAAGTAGGCTCTACACGCCGACCGTCGAAAATAGCGCGAACGGTAAAATGTAAAAAAAGAGTAAAGTAATTAGTTTGCACGTCCGCGTTACAACTGGCTGTACAATTGCGTTGAGAAACACAACCAGCTGTAAAATGTTAACCATGTCTAATAATCGGGGTCACCCTGGTCACGGAAGGTCAGCAAGGACCGATGAAGTTGCTTGGTTGGTTGTTACATGTACATTATTTTTATTTTACTTCGCCAGAATGAACACTGAACAGGCATTTTTTATTTTTTTTTATCACATTGCACATACCTACAGAAGAAGGGGAGACAAAACGAAGACGAAACAAAAGAAACAACAATGGGTGTGTAGGCGCTACATGAGCTGCGCTGGTGAGATGCAGTGGACTCCCCCGACCAAGGTTTTCGGGATCGGCGTACACAGCAAGCACCATGGGAGAGGGGGGGGGAATGGCGGATAGAGAGAGAGAGAGAGAGAGAGAGAGAGAGAGAGAGAGAGAGAGAGAGAGAGAGAGAGAGAGAGAGAGAGAGAGAGAGAGAGAGAGAGAGAGAGAGAGAGAGAGAGAGACACACACACACACACACACACACACACACACGCACACACCTTGGACCTTGGACCTTGGACGCGCTGCCATATTCTGGCTATGCGGACTCCATGGGGGCTTGAGCAGGTTCGGAACAGTAGGGGCGGTGACGGGATAGGTCCTGTGGTTTACTGAAACGTCGACCGCAATTGCAAACGATGCAGAAGGAGCTACGGTCTGTCACGCACACACACACACACACACACACACACACACACACACAGAGGGAGAGAGAGAGAGTGCACAAGAAAGAAGAGAGAGAGAGAGAGAGAGAGAGAGAGAGAGAGAGAGAGAGAGAGAGAGAGAGAGAGAGAGAGAGAGAAAGAGAAAGAGAGAGAGAAATGGGTAAGTGAGGGAAAGAGAGAGAAAGAGGTTGGAGAGATATCAGTATAGAGAGAGAAAGAGTTCCGCGGCATATCGTCGCTATGACTATAATGCATTGCTGCCTTCTTGCCTGGACAAGTGGATTGTCCAAGCTCTCACAAAAAGACGAAGAAAGGTAAGAAATATTACACGAGAGTGTGCAGCATGCAGTCTTATACAGTAATTAGGTTTCATGTTACTTCTACCAGTGTGTGCTCGATCCACAGCCGATCTCCTACAAACGTGAAAATCATGAGTTCCATTTTTTACTACCGGTATTGCCAAAGCTGAAATCCGAGGTTTACTCAAACTGCATGTACAAAGACATGCACCTTCTCATTATCCTATTGTAATTTGAATTAGTATGACCATACATAACGTGAGTCCTAAAAATCGGTATTTTTTTACTTCCTGGTGCATACGCATCATGCATCGCTCTTTCGAAAAGGACAGAACTGAAGAATACGCGCACGAGCAGTATGATGCGCGATGTTTTTCGATTTTTGGGCAGTACGAGTAGTCGAGTACGAGGTGAATAGCAATTTCTGGACATGAAAATAAATTAGAGGCCCACTGGCTGTGTGTTTTACATTTTTCATATCTTTTGTATCTATTGTATGGCCTAATCTTTCATCTTTCCAAATATGTGACAATTGCTCATGCTGTGATCCCAGCAGGATGTTTTCGACAGGCCAATTTGTTGGCCTAAATTTCCTCAAGATTCTTTATCATATGCCCAAGTCCCTTTCTAGTGTCGCTCTCTATATGTTATCCTCGACCAGACCTCTCCTAGAAAGACGACGAATCATGATGTGCTGTCTTATCCATCGTATTCGACTTTCCAAAATACCCCCGCATCTTAAACCATTTGACTGATTCCGACGGGATAACTCCACTAGGAACCAACTCTCCCTTCCTCTAGCCCGCTCTTCTGCATTGCTACACCCCCCCCCCTTTTCAATGGCTATTTGCATTGGCTTAAGCTGCACCAGGAGACAAAGGGCCTTTCTACTTTAACAGCATTCAGGAACGCCTTGCTTTACCAGTAGACCACAATTTTAGTCCATATTTGCTTCTTTCTTCTTTTCCTTTTCTTTTTGACTTCTTACTCTTTTCCATGTCAGCCATGGTTGGCTATAAAACCCTGCAATCGCCACGCAAAGTGGCCATTGGCTACCCCAGCCATGTATTCCTTGGAATAAAATAAAATAAATAAATAAAATTTGTGTTATTTTTTCTATTGGTGGACTGTGGTTGGCCTTTTAACACTTCCAGTCTACATTTTTTTTTTTTTTTTACTATTGAACACTCACTGCATGATGAACTAAAATGAGGAGAAGAACTCGACACAATGGTACATATCCAGCAGGACGGAGTGGGTGGGACCTGTGAAGCTCAGCCGACCAAGGGTCTCGGCATCACAGCTGCACATGTGCACCAAAGGAAACAAAATGGGGAGTGGAAGGGCGGGGAGGGGAGCAGGAGAGCAAGAACTCTAAGGGTAGGAAAGAGAGGAGGGGGGGGGGGTAGGAAACCAGGAAACTTGTTATTCCAAGATATGAGTGCAAACAAGTACACAAACAAGTACAAATATAGCAGTATCAAGATCATGATGCTGAGGCGAAAGTAGAGGCTGATTGCCGTGCAGATTTGACGAAAGATTAGAGGAGAGTTAGAGAGAGATAAAGACAGATGGATTGGGAGTTTGATGAGAAGGGAGTGCTCCGAGAACATGAACAGGGTCGTACTGGCAGTAGCCTAGGGGGCGATGTCCGTGGCCAATGACCAACCCGACCGTTTCAGGTAGTGGTAGGTCTGAACCTTGAACTGCTGCATCCCTTTGGCTGACGGTGCGTCGCGGAGGTACATGTCCAAGACTATACAGCGTCTGAAGTGGAGTGCACATGGGGAAGCCAACGATTCGTACAATTTTTCTTATTTTACTCAAAATTCAAAATTCTCATGCGACATAGTACCACAAAACTCGTTGAAATGCCTCCCAAGAAAAGGCTATCAACAAGGCACTGATACGAGGAGAAACTACAACAGCCCAGCTGTCAACTACAACAAGAAAAAACTTCAACCTGACTGACTTGACTCTAGACGCGACGAAAAAATATTTTACTCGAAATGTCCAGAAATGTACATGTACAATGTCCAGAAATAGCAATTCACCTCGTACTCAATCTCCGGACAGCTACAGACGCTGTTTCAATCAGGGAGTTGTAAAATACCGACTCCCTGGTTTCAATCTTGCTGGGTCTCATCAGCAGCGCTCAGAGTACATGTAACTGGACGAGCTGATCGCAATGGACACGAAAGCTTTTTTTTATACCAGCTCAAAGGATCACCATCAGACTGCTCTAACCGCGATCAGCACAGGGAGCTGCACGAACTTTGGTGCTTTCCAGAAGAGTGCTCACTCAGTCAGTCAAGCGGACACTAGTATAGTATATTGTACATGTATCATTCTACTGTCACAGTGTCAGTACTGAGACTTTCTGCTTTCGAAGGACGTAGATCTACTCAGTACCACAGGCCACAGTGCGCCCAGCCAGGTGACACTGACCACACTACATGCATTGTATCAATATTTTGTATGTCTACTTCCCGCCAGTGAACCTTCTCCTATCCAGCTATTGACGTACGTATTGTGCCCGATTCTGTCACTAGGCTCGCGCGCAGCTGCCAGCTGGTCCTTTTCAGGGCCATTCGGTGGCACATTCACATGAATATTGGTATCATCCACTGGACGAAACTGTTTCGGTGGTTGGTCCGGGCTTTATCAATAGCATAATACATTCCGTAAATATACTCAGATACTGCGCCTAGCGCCCAAAATGTTGGTCAGACCAGATTCATGTAGTCGTTTAAAGTAACGTTAGTTACGAACTCGTGATGGTGAATTGGTGATACGTGATTGGGAAATGTCGAAATAGTGCTTGTTTGATACATGTACATGTACGTCAGCATGTCACGATGTCACCGTAGGCATTGGCGGATAATGCTCGAAAAGGTGGCAGATTCTGCTCGAAAAGCAGTGAAATTGGCAGAACCATACAAACCTTATGAAGTTATGGCGGGCAATTCCTCGGATTCTGCCCAATTTCTTTTTGTGGACAAAGAAATGGAGCAGAAATCAAGGACGTGCCTGTCATCAGGTTTGTGACTTTGTATGGCTGTGCCAACTTCTTATTTCGAGCAGAATCTGGCAATTTTTCAAGCATTTCCAGCCAAAGGCGTCAGTGCTCCATGCAGTCGATGGTGAAAATGATCAGATGATCAGGGCGGAACTTTCGTTGACAAAAGATATTGACAGTCTGGCCACGGCCTGCCCGGCCGGCCACGAGCCAGCAAGAAACGTGACGCACATACAAGACAATCCCCACAGCGACTATGCCATGGTTGACATGTACACGTACCATGGCGGTCTATCATAGTAAGAACATGATGAATGCAGTACCATGAGTGGGCGCTGGCATGGCTGTGTGGCCTGACTCTGACTGAGTCTGCATGCGTCCACATGGTCCAGGGTCACCATTATTATTATTGGCTATGTGGCCCAAGCATGTCCATCACATGTCAAGAAGCCTAGCCTGTCAAAGAAGTAAAGCCACTAAAGGCAAGCACTTGTCCACTAGTGCACTGTCATCATAATCGTGCATGCAAGTAACATACACGATTGTACATGGTATTATGATCTAACAATATGATTGTACATGATTTTAGTTAGTTTCGTTCTGGAGTCAGGACCCCAGCAGCCCCTAGCCCTGGCTCCAGCTGCATGCTAGCAAGAGGTCATGTACGTCTTGTACATGATTGTACATAATAATAATTATTGTTAGATTGACAGCATGAAACAAGGTGGAGGACACTGTGTTCGGAAACAGTGACCTTACTACAACCTTCCGCGGTTGGCAGAGCCCAGGTCCCTGCGGACCATTTGAACCATAATTATGGGTGTTGAACTATAACAAGGTTTATCTAATATTGGTTTTGAACCAGTGGTTAACTTTATAATAATAATACCTTGATTGTACATGTACATGTACATGAGGTTACGGAGAGCGGAGTCCTCCGGTTCGATAGATACATGTAATTGCTCAATGCAGAAGCAGAGCAGTAACACACGAGTCACAGAGTACCACGCGTCTGGATTGTTGTAACTAAACGTGTCATGCCAGATGGCAATCTTCAGACAACTGATAACAGTGACGCACAGCCAGTATGGTATTTATACAGTGGCATAGGAAGGAACCTGTGAAGGCTTGAGGTCCGGTGGGTGCAAAAAGTCCTGGAGGGAAAATGTGCCAAACTCCCATAGTCCGTGAGTGAGAAAAGAAATAATTATGATATGGCATGAAGGCAAGCGAGGCTGAACATATCCGATCGCGGAATCATGTGACTTGCAACCACATGGCGCGCGACAGCCCCTTCTAGGGACCGGCGGATTCTGCTCGAAAATGTGGCAGATTCTGCTCGAAAAGCAGTGAAATTGGCAGAACCATACAAACCTTATGGCGGGCAATTCCTCGGATTCTGCTCCATTTCTTTATCCACATACCAAACATGCATGAAACTTACCAGAAAAAGTACCGAATTCTGCCAATTTTTCTGCCGGCAGAATCCGCCGGACCCTATTGACAACGGTGTCATCCATGAAGCTGGCTAGGTCCAGTTCCGGAAATCGTGCATCTGAACCCGTCCGGCTTCGTCCGGAGACTTGACGTTGCAAACCAACCTTCTCAGTGGATTGTCATTGGAAGCTTCCTCACTGCTGTTTAAAAGTTTTTTTCTTCTACGCTTTGGCCTTGATCCAAGACGGCCTTCTTAAATCGACTTTTCCAACTTTCAAACTGGCATTATGGATATTCGCTCCCTTGTCATTGGACATGTTCAGTCCGTTCGGTTTGCGAATTCAAATAAACACAACCAACCAACCATGGAGTAGTGTGAGCATTATAAGTGGCATTATATCCTCATATTATGAGCATTGCCTTTAGCATTATCGCAGCAAAAAAATAGCATTACCCGCCCATGCCTAACAGCCCGCCAGCGGTATACTGTACAGCTACAGCCGCTAGGCCTACCATATTTTTATTTTTTTATTTAAAGGATTTCCCAGAGGCGATGGCCTGTCGAGGGGATCTCCTGATGCAAATCATGCAATAGAAATAAACAGTGAGGAAAACTACACGTGTTTATACAGTATATGCTACATGTACATAATGAGCAATGAACACAGGGCTGGGTTGTTCAAAATAAAACAATAATTATTAGTTTAAATGTCCAGAGATATACATGTACCGCTACAGTCAAATTTAAACCTTTTCACGTGCAAGCGATATTGCTGCTGAAATTTAGAAAGTGAATCTTGGGATGTCAGCCTTGGTGGAAGGCAGTTCCACAGCCTTTTTATGCATAAAGAAAGAAGAAGAGATGCGTCCATGAGAATTTAGAATCAGTTTGTTTGGTCGGCGTGCGCTAGAAGAGATATTGATGTCAAAGCGGGATAGATAATCTGGGTGCCAATGGATGTACTTGAACAAAACGGTGATGGAAATGTACGTGCGTCGGAAGTGGAGGGATTCCAAATTACACAGCCTATTTAAAATTTATTCTTCGATTCTTAGCGATCACAATCAATCTTAGCAGACCGCAGCAGGCATCTGCAGATCTTTGCTTGTAAAATGTCAAGCGATTCTAGCTGGCTAGCGGTAATAGTCTGAAGCACCAGACAGGGATAGCGTACTCTACTGTACTGTGGGTCATACATATGACTTGTACTTGTAGAGTAGGGCAATATGTGCATGCGATAGATGACGGCCCCATAAATTATGTCTACTACATGTACTAGTACTAGTATACCAGACTACCACCGGCGGCACCGCTGCTAGAGATCTGGTGCGAAGTGTGTAGACTGTTATCATGGTTATGACCAGGGAGTCGTAAAATACCGGTATTTTACGACTCCCTGGTTATGACTTGTAGTCCACCCGTAGATTTGTCTACATACTGATGTACAGACCAGTCATAATCACTGCACAACGTACATAATCATTGTAGATCTACGGCTGTACTCTGTAGTGTAGCTAGCTAGCTAGTACTAATACTACTAAGCTAGCCGTGTTCACGACTTCCTGGTGCACATCAACAATTAACATACCGGTAGCTAGCAGGCGCTAGGCAGGCATAGTGGGATGGTCTAAGGCCATGATTGAGAAACAGAGGGTACCAGGTTCAAGTCCTGCTTGGAAGCGGAAGGATTTTTCCAGTCGTGCTGCGACCCACAGTTAAAGGGGAAGTCCGGTGAAAAATTTAAATTTCACAGTCCGTAGAGTTCGGGGCGCTGAGTCGAATGGTCTTTGTCCGAGGAGGCTGCGGCTTATGGTTCGTCAGATACGCCCAATCGAACATGTGCGAATTTGAGCGCGCATCACCCAGATCCAGGTGATGACGTCACAGCGTGCAGCCAGGTAGCCACACCATCTAGTTGTGTACAAAAATGGCCATATTCGGAGCGCGTTCGATTGGGGAACCGTTTATCGCAGCTTCTTCGGACCAAGACCATTCGATTCAGTGTTACAAACACTACGTACCCTGTGATTTTCAGCTCGGTCAACCTGGAGGTTATGCCGTATTTTAGCCGTTTCCGAGTTGGACTTTTCCGTTGGCCCATCTACATCATGGTCTATGCGCTCTGCGCTGCGTGCATGCAGTGCGTGCAGTGTCTTATCTAGCTAGCTGTAGTGCATGCAGTCAACAAACTCATGTCACAACTGACACAAGACTCAGAAAACTAGTCAACACACGGACTTGTCATGTACTACACTCGTATCAGTCGTATTGTACAGTCATGTAGGCAGAGAACGTGCGTTTCTCCTTGCCGGTGCGGGTGGTTGTGCTTTGAGAAAGAAAATTTTAGTTTTCCGCACCCGCGGCGCCTCATTTAGAAAAGCGATCCTGTCAGCTTTTCTATTATTGTGTTCACATGGCAGAAAAAACGACACCGCTATGCTACGTAAGTTTCTACGTAAGGTGCTCGGTACTTCACTTAGGCTACGTAAGTTTCTACGTAAGGTGCTCGGTATTAGATCTACCAACGGGTGGTAGCCGCGTGCTGTGCACGTGCACGGCAGACATTGTGTTGCATGCAATGCAGTCCGTTTTCGGATGTGCATGCGCGAGGAACTTCCTTCTTTGGAACTGCTTCTTGCATGAGCTGTTTCGGATATTTCGTGTCCTGGCTTATTTCGCTTCGGCTCTGCTGAGACCTCTTTTCACGGAATATTACTCAATGACAGGTGAGTTGACCAGTTCCCTTTGATTCATTTGCTTGTGTTGACTCTTTCATTTACGAAAAGTGTGCTGATTTTAGGTGGAATACAATAAATAATGGAAAAGCTGACAGGATCTCTTTTCTAAATTTAGCTTTTCTGCTGTCGAGGCCTCCTTTTACGGAATACTCAATGACAAGTGATCTCTGAGTTGACCAGTTTCCTTCGATTCATTTGCTTATGCTCACCCTTTCATTTACGGAAACGTGTGCTGATTTTATTCGGATTTAGATCCATTCGTATCTCTTTGCCCTTGCCAACAGTGTGCGAAGAACGCGAGTTCACCTTCTTGACGGTAAGGCTTACATTGTATGTTGCTGCTGAGGCTTAGATGTGTTGTCGAAATACTCATGTTCATTGTACATTGGTACGTTACAAGTAAGGCACTGGTCATGATTGCTTCCGGCATTCCGTGCCCCGATCATAGGGTAGAATCTGAATTTTGCAGTGGCATAGCATCGTTGGCAGTTCCCAATCTGTAGGGGAAGGTTCAAGGACGCATTGGCCCAGGACTAGTATGCAAGATAAATTCGCATATCAGGGAAAATCTCCATTATGGAGAGGTTCATGCATTCAGTGACTTGTTTGCTTCATACGAAACAAGCCAATAGGGAGGTTCTGCTATACGTGAAACGTAGAGAAATCACGTAGAGAGCAGGTGTCTGGGTTAGAGTCTACGGCTTCGCGTGTTTTGGCTCCAGATTTCTACGCGGAGATGGGGTTCTCTACGTTGTGGCACACGCAGAGAAAATTTGCTGGGTATCGATCAACTGCATGCAGAAAACTGCCAAATATGGAAGGGAAAATTCCCAGTACACATTCCACGTGACTTCTCTAGGTGAAACGTAGAGCAGAACAGCATTTCTTTACGTTACGGGAACGCGAAGAAAGTTCGCGTGATTCTTTGCGTCGCGTTCCCAAAACGTAGAGCAGAACCTCCCTACTGGGTGCAGTCTCGTCTCGTGAAAATCTCGTACGATTGGATTTGTTTACTCGAGTCTGGGCTGTTTGATTTGTGAGTAGCGCTGAGATTGCACTGCCCCAAATAAAGTTGCGTGCCGGTAGAGCAAGAATTACGATCTGCAATCTGTTTGTTGTACCTGCAAGAATGTGCTGTACATGTATCGTATTTTCTCTGTTGTTGTTTCAGTTGCCGTCATGTTCCTAAAGAAAGGTTCAGTGACTCATTTGTTTCATAAAAGACGAGTCAATGGTTTGGTCTGGCTTAGAATCTTTCGCTTTAGAAGAAATCTATTCGTGTCTCTATTGGAGAAATAATTGTATTCACTCGTTATAAAATAGGGTTAAGACAAACTCACAGAGCAAATGCCATCGGTCCCTTCATGTTCGTCCTAAGGGGGTTTGACTGGATATCATTCATACTCCCCCAAAGTCGTGTAACATTTTATTATTATGGAGTGCCTTGTTTATCTCTCAGTACCTCCAACCATATATCCTTGCCCCTTATATCCTCAGGATCAGTGTAGTTGTTGGAACAAGGTGTCGGACTCAGCAATGTATTTGTTTACATTTTAATGCATGTTTATTGTTCCTACTTTGCTGTGTTGTTTTAGACAATCGTGGACTTGTAACACTTTGAAGTCATTGAACTGCTTCCAAAAGTTTTACCGACATCAACAGGATTACGATTTCACTACAATATGATGCCGGATGACCTTATCACGACAACCCATGACTACAATTATAAACACAGAATCAACAAAAACATCTGCGGCACGCACCTGGTTACAATTCTCATGTAAATGTGATTTAGGGTGTGGACATCTGAATTTTCTGAAAGACAAGACAATTTTATGACAGAGTCATGAAATTCTGCAACATCCACAGAATGACCTGCGTATAAAAAAGGTATCGGGTCATCCTAATAAAGATATTATTATTATTATTATTGACTGGTTTTGAGGGAAAGAGACAAACGGGAAAAGTCTGAAGAAAAAATTGACTGTCACCACCAGGACTCGAACCAGGGACCCTCGCTTGTAGCCAGCGATGCTCTAACCGCTGAGCTATGGTGTAGTCGTCATCCAAGCAGAGACCGTTCAACGTTTTCTTCAGACTTCGTAACTCACACTTCCTGTGAATCCACACAGGCGGGTGGGACGCAGCCCTCACTGTAACCCACACACACATTATTATTATTATTATTATTATCACCGCCACTGCACTACCCATATGATTCCCCGGCAGAAGAACCTGAATACAGTGTACATCTGTCATCATACGCAAGACTAGTTCCATTTTCCGCAAGAAAAGGCTTGCACATCAATGCGTATAATACGGTATTGAATTTGATATGATACACGTACATGTAGTACATAGGGGCTCCCGTAAGAAGACCATAGGTCTGTGGGAAACACCCTAGTAAAATAAATAAAATAATAATAATAATAATATCGAAAAGGACATATGGATACGAGTTTAGAGTAACTCTCCATCACTGTAACATGATACTATATACAGTCAGAAAGTGCAATAACTAGGCACAAAACTGACAGAGTACTGAGACATTCGACGTCCTGACACCTAACTTTAACACATCTCCGTAGCGCTAACCGACAGCCTTCCAACTTGGAAGGTTCAAGGTTATGGAAAAGACCAAAGAGGGGAAGGCAAGCGCAACGAAAACGAGCAAAAGCCACAGTCCCAACGGAACAAAGAATGTCGATTGTTACTGGACGATGACGAGACCAGTACGATATTTGACAAAGCGGTCTAACTACAATTCGAAGCAGCAAAGCAGCACACCACCCAACTTGGGTGGGTCATAAATATCAAAGATAAGTAAAGAAAGGGAAGCTTTGCGAAAACGAATTGTACAAGCCGAAAGCCAAACTCCTACAGTACTCCTCATGCATGACATTGTGATGGACTAGTTGACTACAAAACACGTTGTTTCACACGACGTACGTTTCGCCGTATGGTTCGTGACGGCTCATCAGGTGTGCAATTTGAAACTCGGATGTTGAGCCATAAATAAATGTAAAATAGAAAAGGACATATGGATACGAGTTTAGAGTAACTCTCCATCACTGTAACATGATACTATATACAGTCAGAAAGTGCAATAACTAGGCACAAAACTGACAGAGTACTGAGACATTCGACGTCCTGACACCTAACTTTAACACATCTCCGTAGCGCTAACCGACAGCCTTCCAACTTGGAAGGTTCAAGGTTATGGAAAAGACCAAAGAGGGGAAGGCAAGCGCAACGAAAACGAGCAAAAAAAAAAAAAACGAGCTGCTTTGCTGCTTCGAATTGTAGTTAGACCGCTTTGTCAAATATCGTACTGGTCTCGTCATCGTCCAGTAACAATCGACATTCTTTGTTCCGTTGGGACTGTGGCTTTTGCTCGTTTTCGTTGCGCTTGCCTTCCCCTCTTTGGTCTTTTCCATAACCTTGAACCTTCCAAGTTGGAAGGCTGTCGGTTAGCGCTACGGAGATGTGTTAAAGTTAGGTGTCAGGACGTCGAATGTCTCAGTACTCTGTCAGTTTTGTGCCTAGTTATTGCACTTTCTGACTGTATATAGTATCATGTTACAGTGATGGAGAGTTACTCTAAACTCGTATCCATATGTCCTTTTCTATTTTACATTTATTTATGGCTCAACATCCGAGTTTCAAATAATAATATCCTTGAGCCAAAAAAACAAAAGAAATTATAGCAATAAAAACTGCTTTATGGCAGTTTTCTAAAAAAAGTTATTGTGTTCTAGTCCATGGACCCCGTCTAAAAAGTAAGAAATTAACGAAATGTGATAGCCGAAAATTAAAATTTCACACAAAACCTCACAATAATCACACACAGGATGCGAGACGACCTTTTCCCCTCGTGGTCCTCTTTCACATGCAAGCATGTTGGCGCAGTCCATGTACTTGTACAAGTACAAGTGTCGGAATAAACAAGTGCCGTACTATAAGATCTTCAAGTGTCGTGATTATTGTGAGGTTTTGTGTGAAATTTTAATTTTCGGCTATCACATTTCGTTAATTTCTTACTTTTTAGACGGGGTCCATGGACTAGAACACAATAACTTTTTTTAGAAAACTGCCATAAAGCAGTTTTTATTGCTATAATTATTACTGTACTGTTTGCTGTCTGGACAGGCGCGTACGCAGGGGGGGTTTCCCGTTGCCCGGAAACCCCCCAAATGTTCCAAACGAGCAACGTTTTTGGGCATATTTTGGTAGGGCGCACGATCGTTCTGGCAAGAATGCGAAACTTCAACAGATCGTAACTCAGTCAATCTCACTCAAATCTAACGATCCAGATATCCAGGTCGAAAAGAAAACTCTCAGCTGTTGGTTGCAACAATTATTATTTGCGACGCGCTGCGAGCAATGTCTCTTGAGATAAATCGTTCGTAAGTTGAGCCACGATCTCGCAATTTCAAAAGCGCGCAGTGCGACTCGAGTATCAAGAATTTGAGACTTTTCGTCCCGCTGACTTGCTCAATTATTTGCAGGATCCCGAGGAGCTTCACTTGTGATATTTTCAAGAGTACACAGCAAAAAACGAAACTCTGCGATCAAGAAAAGCGAAATCGCTGGAGCAGGACGCGTTTTTCGGCCTTTCGCCCAGTTGGGGCATTTTTTCGCACCGTCGCTGCACTCTACCGCTATAGCATTATAGAGCTGGATATGTACATGGCTGTACTGAGTCCTGGCAATCATGGTCGACCTCATTCTCTCCCTGGTAGGTCTACCTTTCCACTTCCAGGAAGCCTAGGATAATGAAGATTGAGTGATTAGAACTGAAGTTTATGATCCAAAGAACACGAAAAAGTGCATCATTTTGAAAATTTCCTATGGTACATGGTATGGTATGGTACTGATTTATTTGAATTCGATATCTCAACAGTACAATGTACAACTTGGGAAGATCCGAATGACATAGATACATATAAAAGTGGAGTAGGTGCTACAGCTGATCATTTTATCGCAGATTGTGGGACTAAACTAATACCAGTATGCAAGTACACAAGAAATAAAAGCTGAATAAATACGACTGCAAGACTTTGGGGGAAAGCACCAATCAAAGCAAAACAAAGCGACATATCACTCATTCCGGGTATATTGTATATATATTGTAGGGCTCTTTAGACAGGGTTTAAAAACGAGTCAATGCTTGCAATTCGGTTGGAAACCCCCCTAGAGGTGACCCTGCGTACGCGCCTGCTGGATTTCAATTTTTTTCAATTTTTTTCTTTTCTTTTCCGATGATAAATAAAATAAATACTACTGCTACTACTACTGACCTATTTCTTGCGTAGGGATGAATAATTATCCGATCGACGATGGGAATTAACCGTATTGCGTGACTGATCCTTTCAATGTTCTAATCTTTCAAGTGACTTTTCCTTTTCTACCTGGACGCCTCCTTGGTTTCCCTTTTCTCTCTAGCTCTTCTCTTGTACCTTCTTGCTACTACTACTTGAAGTACTGACCAAACCACTTTTACGGGCAGAAAACAATACCACGGTAAGCACACAAGTAATTGTAGAGAGAGAGAAAGAAAGAAAGAGAGAATGCAATCCGAGAAGAGTACTAGTATATCAAGAGAAGTAATCGATCTTTGAGCCATTGTTATATTGTCCAGATTGACGCAGGGACACTGGATCTCAGCTGGCAGCCTGTCGACACTGCACCAACAACGACGAGCGGACGCGACGCTGGTAGGAGGACCGGCAACCGCGAAAGCAGGTTATTGCCCACTGTAGATCTACGAGGCAGAACGCCAGCCGAACACGCAATGCACTGACGATGCTTGAATACCGGATGTCTTTATTGCGCTCCGCGAGCCGACCGGCAAGTGTCGCCAGGAATACTACTACTACTACTCTCTCTCTCTCTCTCTCTCTCTCTCTCTCTCTCTCTCTCTCTCTCTCTCTCTCTCTCTCTCTCTCTCTCTCTCTGTCTCTCTGTCTCTCTGTCTCTCTGTCTCTCTGTCTCTCTGTCTCTCTGTCTCTCTGTCTCTCTGTCTCTCTGTCTCTCTGTCTCTCTGTCTCTCTGTCTCTCTGTCTCTCTGTCTCTCTGTCTCTCTGTCTCTCTGTCTCTCTGTCTCTCTGTCTCTCTGTCTCTCTGTCTCTCTGTCTCTCTGTCTCTCTGTCTCTCTGTCTCTCTGTCTCTCTGTCTCTCTGTCTCTCTGTCTCTCTGTCTCTCTGTCTCTCTGTCTCTCTGTCTCTCTGTCTCTCTGTCTCTCTGTCTCTCTGTCTCTCTGTCTCTCTGTCTCTCTGTCTCTCTGTCTCTCTGTCTCTCTGTCTCTCTGTCTCTCTGTCTCTCTGTCTCTCTGTCTCTCTGTCTCTCTCTCTCTCTCTCTCTCTCTCTCTCTCTCTCTCTCTCTCTCTCTCTCTCTCTCTCTCTCTCTCTCTCTCTCTCTCTCTCTCTCTCTCTCTCTCTCTCTCTCTCTCTCTCTCTCTCTCTCTCTCTCTCTCTCTCTCTTCTTCGCTCTCTCTCGCTCTCTCTCTCTCTCTCTCTCTCTCTTTCTCTCTCTCTTTCTCTCTCTCTCTCTCTCTCTCTCTCTCTCTCTCTCTCTCTCTCTCTCTCTCTCTCTCTCTCTCTCTCTCTCTCTCTCTCTCTCTCTATCTCTCTCTCTCTCTCTCTCTCTCTCTCTCTCTCTCTCTCTCTCTCTCTCTCTCTCTCTCTCTCTCTCTCTCTCTCTCTCTCTCTTTCTCTCTCTCTCTCTCTCTCTCTCTCTCTCTCTCTCTCTCTCTCTCTCTCTCTCTCTTCTCCCTCCGTAGCTCTCTCCCTTTTGAAATCGCTTCCATAGAATTGGGCACCATTGCCTGTTTGGCCTCGCAAAGTAAAATAAAAATCAACAACAACAACAACTCTTCCCTGTACACCAGGCCGGGTGTCTGCCAGTACTGGAACGAGGGGAATGCAAGCTCCGAGCTCGACTCCGGACATCTAGGGGGGGGGGGGGGGGTATAGAATCCGTTCTGGAATCGTCAGTGAGCTGTTGTCGTCCCGAGTTGTATTGCAAGGCCCACCGACAGGCATGACCACTCGAGGTCAGTTGGGACGCAACCTTCCCCTCCCTCTGGCCCACAGTGCTTCTGGCGCATGCCGACCGCTTCTAGCCAGCTGCCGACTCTGGAATGGCCTGCCCGACTGTATGAAGTCCACAGTATCTGTCCGTGAATTCAAACGCATGCTACGCGTATTTTACTTCGGTTAAATGTAACCTGCTGATGAGGCTCGATAGAATCATGCTACGATGACCCGACTTGGCAGAGCTGCCCGTTTGACATGCGATGTAGAATAAAATAATAAACAACAACAACAACAACAACAACAACAACACTCTGGCGGTTATTATATGTACTCTTGATAATAGCGGATTCAGATGTGAAATGTTTGGGCCCCGAGATCAGCATACCACTAGCACTCCAGACTCCAGAATTTACTATTTTGATACGGAATGCCCTACATACATGTACATTGTAGTTTGTACATTGCCGTCGTGGACGTAGTCGTGGTACAGGGAACGTACGGGCACGGATAGACAACACGTTTTGCAACACCACAGATCAGGGAGTACTAGTAGGTAGTACAATACCAATAATTGTATTGTAATGGTATTGTACTACTCCCTGGTACAGATGCATGCAAGAGCGCTGGCATGGCATGGCAATCAGGACAGCAGCTTTCTTTTGCAACTCTGCTATCCCCCCTTCCCTACCCCTCCTTCCCCCCCCCCCCTCCCCCGGTGTCACGGATACAGTTCCGGCAAGTCACAACAGTTGATGCGGGTTGTGTGACCTCATGTAGTGTACGATAGTGTAGATATGGATATGGGGGGGGGGGGGGGGGTACCCGGACCTTGCCCTCATCAAACTCATCCAGAATCATTCGTAATACAGGTCCTCCCTCATTATAACGAGTCCGGTTTGTACATAAACCCCGTTAGTACAGGTCGTCCCCCGTTAATACGAGTCCGGTTAGTACATAAACCCCGTTAGTACATAAGAAATCTCAAGTCCCGGACGAAACGTGGTCACTTCCATACAAATTTTGTCGGTTAGTACATAATCCGTTAGTACATAAACCCCGTTAGTACATAACATTTCTCCGTACCCGCATGTCACCTACCTCAATAGTACATAATTTACTGATCTTTTGGACTTCCAGTGGAGGCACATCGTGTTCTAGTTTCTACTTGTGGACGCAATAGGTATAGAAATCAGAGCGCACATCACAAACCGACAAAGCTCTGTTTTTTTGCCGAGTGACTGTACAGGTGCGGCTGGGCATGTACCATGTCAACTGTAGAATCTTCGCTAAATGTGACCGTTATAACATAATTTTTATGTTATATCGAGGGAATCAAGAATATCTCGCTGCCTAGTCATGGTAGCAAGAAACACTCAGAAAAGTTGAAAAAAGTGAAAAATTCTGGTATACAAGCAAGTTATGTACACTTTCGTTTAGTACATAAACCCCGTTAATACATAACATTTGTCAAGTCCCAGAGATTATGTATTAACGAGGGACAACCTGTAAATAGATATCTGAAATCCCCTGGCGAAACGTGGTCTATACAACTGTTTACATGCTGTCATCATTGCACGGATCAATATTTGTCGTGTCCATGTGCATGGTATACACACACCGGGAATAGAAAGAACCATGGCATGTAGAAAGAAAGAAAGAGCCATGTACAAGACTATGTGTAATGACGGTACTTCTTCAGCCTCCGGGTTTCACAGCCGCTCATCAGCCAACAAAAAAGAGTCTACACCAAGCTCATGGATCATCATGCAGATCTCCTTGTGCTATATTTACTTGCATACAAGTACCCGTACAGTCTGCTTCAGGACGATGCATGTGCAAATCAGGCCGGGGGCTCCGTTTCTGCCAAGTCCTGGGCCAGATCAGGACTTGTTTTCGGCCTGATTTGGGGTATTTTTCGGGTGTGCTGAAAACGGCCTGTGTATTGTGTGTAAACATTGACGGCGTACATCGCGTTCTAAAATTCTGCATTGCAGCGCGCGACTATTTCCGCCTCTTCTTGCCCCCTTTCGGCGACGTGTACCAAATCTGGTGAGAGGCACCCCTGGCGGCCTGGCGTCGCGGGAGGGATCCGCTGCCTTGCAGGTTCGTACATGCATCCATGTGTTACAGGCTCAATGCGGCCACAGCTTTCTCGTTTGAAGGCGAAAACTGCTCGATATGGAATGGCTTGTTCCGGTTCGTGCGTACCAACCCCTAAAGCAACAGCACACTGCCACAAAGGCAAAACGTGGATTGGCAATTTGCCGCCCACAAGCTTGAAAGAGGATGGACCGTACAATCGTGGCTGGTGGTTTTGGCCGTATGGAAGCCATGTCAGCTACCAGGCCCAGCAGGATGTTGTAAACGACACTGCCGCCCAGCGCCAACAAGACCTGGGGAGGGAGCGGCATGATATTCTTCACTGTGCTCCTTGGCGGCAGCGGGAATGTTCACTACGCTTAGGTGGTAATCTTTAGCATTCTTGACTGTCCGCTTCTTCATCCACCTCACGTCCACTTATTTTAATGTTGTGAGCTGAGCAGTCCCAGTGACATCTGATAGCCTGCAGTACTGATGAGGAGCTGGACGGCATAGCATCTTTTGTTTTACCGCCACTCTATTCTCTAAGCTTGTAGTCTCTGTCTCTAAAATCTCCGTAGCATTCGTACGTACAATAACCAGTAGTAACAGCACTGGAACCACCGCTGCGACAACGATGGAGTCTATACGAGACCAATGTACCGTGTTGTATTCGGAATTGTCAACTGTGAGCCTCGACCTGCTCCAACAAGTTGCAAGATCTGGCAACAACCTACCCGATGCCTGTGTGAGTCATCTTCATGAGGTCTATGCGAAATGCAGTGCCATGCACAAGCTGCTCTCGTGCAAATCTTGCAGATCATTAACACTTGAGCTGGTCTTCTCAGGGCCCGATCTCATGTGTCAGCAGTGTGCTCTGGTCAAGCAGCGGTACAGCTCACCAGCCAGTGTCGGCGCTCAACATCTGGACGGACTGGACGTGGCGGCATCGTCTTGCGTCGGCATCATTCGTCAACTGGGCTTGTCATACTGCCGACTCTGCGAGTTTGTCGACTGCCAAGCAGGCGGCCTGCCCGACAGTCGTCTGGTTGATGTGCTCGAAAGCAGTCCCAAACTACAGGCGGCGTTCCCAGGTTTCAGCGCGCTGCTACGTCAGTCCATTAAGTTAGTAGCGGACCAGTCGGGCGAGTCGCGCGTCATCTGCACAGCCGGATACAGCAGTAGCAGCAACAGCAACAGCGTCACCGGGCCGTTCGCAGCTGCTGGCCGCTTTCCGACGATTCGAAAGGCCGCCTGCCAGACTCCGTCTGAGGAGGAGGAGGACATGCTGATGAACGCAATGCCTGTGCCGCGCGTGCCCAGCGATGGCTGCGACGAAGGGTTCGTGTCCGCGTTAACCGACACATCCAAGGCAGCCACAACACAGAACGATAGCAGTAAAGCGCCCAGCGTCGAGAACTCGCCGGAGTCGGGGAACGCCTCCACGGCAGGAAGCAGTAGCCAGAAGAAGTTGGCCAAAGTGAAGTGTGCGTGCGACTATTCTTCGCGGGGCAAACAGCTGGAAGCAGCTGGTTCGAAGAAGCGTGCGTGCAAGCGCAAGGCAGTGACAATCCGCTGCCCGCTGACCGCCAGTCAGTACTATCACATCAGCAAGTGGGTGGAAACTGTGGAGCAATCAAGACCGTACACAGCTGACGAGGCTGCACGTACCTGGCACCTGCCTGTCAATCAACGCGAGCCTTCGATGTGCTGGAATGCTACTGCAAGCAATGTGAACTTTGCCGCAGTACACACGCCGGCTTGTCTGCAGCAGCAAAAACAGCGAATACAGCGCAAGTATGCTCAGTATGGCTCCTATGCTGCAAACGCCAACTGGAGGCAAGTTGCAGTGATATCCGCTTTCAACTTCTCCCTTCAGCAGCAACAGCATAAACAGCAGCAGCAGCAACGGTTGCAGCAACAACGTCAACAGCGTGGATGTTATACGTTCGATGTCCCATCTACCCTATCGCCAGTGCCGTGTTCGGCTGAGGATCCGGCTTATCTTAGACTAGTAACAGCAGCAAGCAGTCGCCCATCGCCGATCACTGCTGAGTTATCGCCGCCAGCAGCAGCAGTCAGTCCATGCATGGTGACTCTAGCAGGTCACCTACCGGTGTCCAGGGTAGCCAAGGTCTACAGTGCCGCCGGCAATGTGCAGCTAGACAACGCTGCGTTAGCACGGAAGGCTCATGCACTTGGGCTGCTGGGATGTCGGCTGCCGTCCAGCTTGCCTCTCTCTTTGCAGGCGGACAGCATGCTGCTTGACAGGTCAGTGATGCGCCACTGCAGCGGCCATCACCATCATCATCATCATACACGACATCCGCAACTGCTTTACGTACCCAAGGTAAACTCTGTTTACGCGGACAATGCCATGCTGTTCAACTTCACTATGCCTTCTGCAGGTGTATGAGTTGCTTCTGTCCTAATTGCTCAGTGTCTTTTGTCCACTTCTGCTGGATGTGCCTCTCCTTGTCTTTGTGGTGTCGTCTACTTCATTCACATTGTGGTGATATCACTGCAAGCCTTGTCTGAGGCTCACAATCTGTCGTAATTCCAGTCTCTCTCTCTCACCTCTCTCTCTCTCTCTCTCCCCGCTTTATTATCTGAGTGGGTGGGTGCGCTTGGCTGTCTGGATCATTCCGCCCAGTATAGGAGCTGGTTCGGTCCTGCTGAACTTCGTAATTGAGACTCGACATGCAGGGCAGGCCTCAGAGTATACCTCTCTCTATGTCTCTCTCTCTCTCTCTCTCTCTCTCTCTCTCTCTCTCTCTCTGTCTGTCTGTCTGTCTGTCTGTCTGTCTGTCTGTCTGTCTGTCTCATTCACACCTACAGTGTATCAGAGACAATATCTTGCTTTAGTGTCCTGCACAGGAATGTGGCCTGTAGCGGTTCACCTAATGTTTTTTAGTCGTGCATGTGCCCGCATAGCCCGGTTGTTAGATAAAGGCATTTGCCTATCTTGTCTTTCTGCTAATTTACGGCTCTGACCGAATGGATTGTCTTTGGTGAACTGTTTTTTCCCATCGCTCTATCACTCTTCTAGGTGACGATATCTCGCTCTCTCCTTACATGCTCACATTCGTACAAACACACATTCACACGCACATGTGGACATGTGCACATGTGCGCTAATGCACATGCACACACGCACACACATAAGCACTAACCCGCTCACCCACACAGATGCTTCTGCTGTCGTGTACTCTCTCTCTCTCTCTCTCTCTCTCTCTCTCTCTCTCTCTCTCTCTTCCCATCTCTTCGGTGTGATATTTTGACCAGCTCTAGCTCGGTTTGGGTGCTTCTTTGCTACCCCATGCATACCTGTGCATACTGTTCATCAGTTCTCTTTACCACTAGTGTCCTGGTTGGCATTTGCAGCGTTCGGGTTTCGAACCTGGTGTCTATCGTGATGAAGAAATATCATTAAATTCTTTTCTGTTACTAAACATGTCCGTTCCTATCGAACCGACAGCAGTTCCTGTGGCTTCTTCTGTCTCACGCGATTCTACCCGAGGCTGTAGCCTCGGGGCGATGCTCTTTCTGTTGCGTCTCTGGTTTTATTAGTCATATTCTTGGCAGCACCTCGACAATATTTGTGCTATTACAAAATCACTGTCCATCGTATGCCTTCGCCGTGTTCTTCTTATCACCATCTATTATTTAAACAGTGATTTGTAGACAATAATTTTAAATAGGGCTGAAACGATCGTGGATTTTCACCTATCGATTACTCTTTAGCTTAACGATCGAGTAATCGATTATAACCGTTACCAAATAGTGTCTGAATTCTGTGCAAAATTACTGTGTTTCCACAAGCTATGCCTTCATAGTACCAAAATATCTGCATTAGTGAAAGGGTAGCTCCGAAACATGGCAGTTTGAAGTCAATTAAACCTCAGAACATGCACCATACCCCTGGCAACTGCACACTCACAGCGGAAATTGATTCAAACTTCACAAAAATGGGGTTTTCAGTACTTTTTGGACTCAAAATCCCTCAACGAGTAATCTATAACGTAACGATTACTTGATTGCTAAGGAATTATTGATCGATTACCGAGTAATTGGTATAATCGTTTCAGCCCTAATTTTAAAGAATCGCTATGAAGAGCACGAACTGTGCTATGTGTATCACTCTATTGAGTGCGGGGCAGGGCTAGGGAGTCGTCAAAATGACTCCCTGGTGCGGGGACATTGCATGGGATGTGCGTACATGTATGTGGACTACCGGATACCATAATATACCAGTACTGTACCACAAAATACACAATCATGTTATCATAACGTTTATGTACTCTTGATGTCCATGCGCGCGACCAAACAGCAAAGTCCGCGGGCCGGGCAAAAGCAGTCCAACAAAAATGACAAGACAAAAAAATAAAATTACAAGCTCAGTCTCCAAAGGTCGCGGCTCGTTTGGCGCTTTGCATAATGACATGATGTACTCGTACCGACGTGTGGATCTACGGCAAAGCCGTCGCAACTTACTTTTTCTTCTTCTTTTTCTTCTTCTTTTTCGAAAGTAACTTAGTTGCTGGCTACTAGTAGTTTGAACTCCGGACCCTGCGGTTGTGTACAGTGTAGTTCTTGCAAGGCATGCACCGGATCGCGGAACAGTTACCACTCGGCCGACCATGCACACATGTACCAGGCCAGGGGTGCACTTTCCGTGTCTTCGTCTTCCGAGGGAGATTTCACCAAGAACCAGGGAGTAGTACAATAGTACCGTAAAGTACCGCGAGAGCGCCCCACCTTGATTTTACAACCGGCTAGCCAGGGAAAGGAAAATCGTATGGCAGAATGCAACGAAGTTTGTACGGTGTGAGAACCTTACGCAGGTTTTTGTGTGGAGCTCGTATCGTGTCCGCTCGAAGGTACGGATTGTCTGCACAACGTGCGATATGCGTACAAAGTTCGTGTCGTAGGCTCTCTGGAGGCCACCTCCACAATACGATAATCTTTTTTCAGGATTTAGGAAATTAGAGGCCACATGCCACATACTGCTCTTTTCTCTCCGAAACTCAACACTTGCAAGCCAGATATGAAAGAAATCCGGATTACCCAATTATTTTTTTAAGGAGAAGAGAGAAAGTGCGCAAAGTGAGTGTGAAACTTTGGATGTAAAAAGAAATTATAATTATAAAGAAACGCAAGGGAAGAAAGTAGTCGAGAGTTCAGAGCTGGTTTTCACGTTTATACATGTACTTCGATCAGTGCAGTGAGCGGCGGGATGGTACAATGTAGCTCGAAAGTCCTTGAGCCAGACTACAAAAACATCTACACCACACCAGTCCAGTCAGCCGAACATACACCGTACATGGCTATAATATATGGACATCAGGGAGTCGTCAAATTTATATATGTATTTGACGACTCCCTGATGGACATGTATGCAAGGAGAGGCCGCCGCAACACGCTCGCCCTGAAATGGTTTTTCCAGCGTGTACTTCCTCTTTATGAGAAGTCGTCGAAAACATTCAGGAATATAACTACATTGTACCTGATTGTATACTGTACGTACACTGGAAAAATTCCATGGTCCTGGTTATCATCAAAAGTCCATACCGGTATGCACTCTTGTTATCATGGTCATTGGAATTTGGTGTGCCCGCCCCTTAGCTTTGGTCAACACTTCAGCGCCATAATTCCAGCGCGATATAAATATTTCAGCGCCAAGAATACCAGTGCGGTGACCTACAAGCAAGAGTACTCTTGGGGGGGGGGGGGGGGTATGTACTCTTGCTACAAGTAGAGCGCCATGTGCCAGCAATTCAGCTGGAAAAAGGCGCGCGTTTGACCCTGTTCTGCTACAGTCAGTTTCAAAAAGATTAGCAATCCTGGCGATCGCCCGCGGAGTTTGCCGTCTTACCGTATGGGCGCTCGAGAGCTGGCTGGAAAAACTCACTGTGAACTCGAAGAAATAATCCGCGCGAAAGCATGAAAAATGACAACTCACTCACGTCAGTACATGTACGTCTGGTTTACAACAAACGAGTTATTCCTCGTATCGATATGGAGTCAGAGAGGACATGTCGAAAGCAGGGAGTAGTAATATGGTATTGTACTACTCCCTGGTCGAAAGTGTGGTAAATGTTGACGAGCGGGATGGGTCCCAACTTGATTCGTTTCGTGCCCAATTTCTTTGAGCTGCGATGCAATTTACTCTGTCACGATGTGACGAAAACGACATCGACACAGACTCATTCCCAACGCCATAACTTGGCAAAGCTATCCGTGTGACTTCGACGACATTTTGAGAAAAGCAGACGCCTGTGAAAGCTGATAGAAGACGGCGTTGACTCCTAAATTCAAATAAATTGGCGATCTTGAAATACTAAATAATTCTCAAAGAGAAATCGATCGATCGATGTGCCGTTGTATTCAACAACACGTAGCTACAGCGCAATGACTTCCGTGTTCACTCACACCGTTTCAGTGTTGTGGGTGTGTTCACATGGCGTGAACCAGTCAAGTGTCAGTAAGTATTAGTTCGGCAGGAAACGCGAGCTCCAACAACAAGTCGTTTGGCGCAACCACCTTCTTCTTTGGCTTGTACTTTTTGTACCAGCGTGATCACCAAAACAATGAAAAACAAGTTTGACTTGAAGATAGGTTGGGATTTGAACTCACAACTTCATGGTCAGCAGACAGCATTCATAACCACAAGGCCAAAAAGGAACGGATAAATCGTGGGTTTTGATAGAAAATCGATACTGACATCCAGGGCAAATCGTAAACCAAGGGAAAAGGCCGGAAACCTGGCCGAAATTCAAACTCCTTAACGGCTGGTCCAATTGTTCCGAAACCTCCACAGAACAATTTGCCATGTCCTAACAAGCCATTCTATGTACTTTGTTGTCTAATTTTCCCTTATCTTCATACTTTTTAAGACCAAAACCTGATTGCTAATCTTTTTGAAATGGACTATAGTACTGTGTGAGTGGACATTTGTTATCCATCAGCACTTGGCCGAAGGCCGGAGATTGGCACCCACGCCGGGGCTAGCACTAGCAGCCAAAGGTACGCTACAGAGAAACACACTTTTTAATTATCGATCACAGGAAACACGAGAGGGTTTCGAGGAAAATAGGCCCCAAAGAACTCCACCACCCACCCCAGAGCGTTACAAATCAAGGACCTTATGCAGGATAGCTGCCCAGCCAAGGAGAGCATTCCGTTCTGCAATGCAGACACAGAGCAGTAGCTGGTGATACCGATGGTATCAAGGTATCCTGGCAACTGTCTGGAATAGGCCTTGACGGATTATGCTAGCATAATTTTTCGCATAATTCCTACCAAAATCGAATAGTCGCATAATTCGAGGCAAATTGCATACGAATCGCATAAATTGGAATAATCCGCCTGTTCGCATCAAATTCTATACAGTTGTACATGTTCTACAAGTACAAGTATTATTATTATTATTATTAAATTTTGAATAGGGCAGTCCCACAGGCGTCCTGCTCGCTGGGCGGCTATCCCTCTCTCCGCCACAACGAGATTCGGGACATCACGGCCCACCTTCTCCGGGAAGTTGCCCATGATGTAGCCGTCGAACCCCATCTCCAGCCTCTCTCGGGGGAACACTTCCCCTTGAGATCTACCATCACCGACGACAACGCGCGCCTTGATATCGCAGTCAGTGGATTGTATGGTGGACGGTTTGAGAGGACATTCCTTGATGTCCGGGTTTTCAACCCATTTGCCCCCTCAAACCAGAAGTCATCAATCCCGGCAGTGTACCGCAAGCACGAAAAGGAAAAGAGAAGAAGTTATGAGAGAAGAGTCGTTGAGGTAGAGCATGGATCATTCATCCCGGTCGTGCTCAGCACTACAGGTGGTCATGGCAAGGCAGCTGGCAATCTCTACGCTCGGATTGCATCCATGTTGGCCGATAAGAGGTCCGAGCCTTTCTCTATCGTCATGCCTCATGGCATACATCCGCACTCAACTGTCTTTTGCACTGGTCAATGCCGCAGTCACAGCCCTGAGAGGTCATCGGCACAAAGCGTCAAGAATCAACGGCTGCCCTTCGATCACGTTAGCAGTGGCAGAATGCAGCATGTAATGGTCAATCCTTGACTTAATTTGGTAATCGTTTTAGTACCTCGAACCCCTTGCTGAGTTTGATACGGTTTCTGGTATCTTGGCCGTAGACTACTACGCATACTGCTTCTAGCGGTTTCTTTGGATTTTACTGATTGATTACTAGTATACTGTATTTATTTATCATGACAAGCACTGACATGATGATGATGAAGTACTACAATCAGTGACCAGTGACGGTCTGTAGGTCGGACGGTGCGTTGACCCCGTTGAACTTTTGCTACTACAGTACAGCGCCCTCTACAAAAAAATTCCCCTGTTATTTTGAACAGAACCTTCAAACGACCCACGTGCCCTTTGCTAGGCTACGACCAATCAGCAGCCTCGGAGAGCGGGCTTTGATATGCCATCAAAGCCCGCTGCCATTGGCAACCTGTACGAGAAAACCATCAAAGCCCTGATCATGCCCAATCTCAGTCTTTTCAAGGTGATCTGGCTATAAGAACAAGAAACCGATAGGGGTGGTGGTCGGGGATGCGGTGTCTCTCAACTTGTGGAGTTGGAAATCTAGCTCCAGCACCGCAGAACTCTCAGCAGTATGCAGTGTGAGCAAGGTGTGTATGGTCGAAGTGAAAATACTTCCGTGACTCTTCAGCCACGTCTGGCTCTTGTCACGTAGTCCTGAGAATTTTCTCACGAAACAGGTTTTTCGTCCACTGACATGACTTTCCCCTTGCTGTAATCTCTGTTTGAAACTTACGAACGGGACGAAAACGACATGCACTTTAGACTTCAGGCTGCTCTGAAATCCCAAACGAAAGGCCGACATTGTCCACACTCGAGATCACCCAAAGAATAAAGCGATTGAATTCAAAATCAAAAAAATTGTTGGGGAGCGTCTGAAGCATATTCAACTTGTGGACGGTTGGAAATCTAGCTCCAGCACCGCAGAACTCTCAGCAGTATGCAGTGTGAGCAAGGTGTGTATGGTCGAAGTGAAAATACTTCCGTGACTCTTCAGCCACGTCTGGCTCTTGTCACGTAGTCCTGAGAATTTTCTCACGAAACAGGTTTTTCGTCCACTGATATGACTTTCCCCTTGCTGTAATCTCTGTTTGAAACTTACGAACGGGACGAAAACGACATGCACTTTAGACTTCAGGCTGCTCTGAAATCCCAAACGAAAGGCCGACATTGTCCACACTCGAGATCACCCAAAGAATAAAGCGATTGAATTCAAAATCAAAAAAATTGTTGGGGATCGTCTGAAACATATTCAAGCGAGGTACAGTCGGGTTTGATGACTGATCAAAGCCCTCGGGCCCAGCCCTCGGGCTGGTCCCTTGGCCTTTGATCAGCCATCAAGCCCTCTGTACCTCGCTTGATTATCTACATCATATACATTAGCAGCATATGCTAGCATAATGCGGCATAATATCATATCAAGAGTAGATAAACAAGAGTGTGCAACTCCGGATCTCTCCTGCACAATCTGCAGATACTCCCGCCCACGGCGGAATTTTTTGTTGACGTCACCTTTTTTCAGAGAAACGCGGACTTTGCCGCAGAGCAGTGTGAGAGCACGTGCTGGGCACAGACCTTGTAGTGTAAAGCCCGGCCAAGTGCACGAGGGAAACCTCTCCAAAAGGCTCGCAGCGCGTGCGTCGTCGAAAAGATTACGTCAACAAAAAATTCCGCCGTGGGCCAACCAATCCGCGAGTTGCACACTCTTGTTTATCTACTCTTGATCATATGTATAACGTTTAGCATAAAAATAGCATAATTCTGCAATTTTTTCAGCAATGCGAAAAGCATAATTTCACGAAAATCATTAGCATAATCCGTCAAGGCCTAGTCTGGAAACAGTGCCCAAAGTTCCAACTACCACAGGAACAATCTGAGTCCCAACTTGCCATAGCAAAACAATTTTTATAGTTGCAACTTTGCTCGCCAAGTTGCCTGAATGCAGATTACACGAATGATGGCATGGTGGCGAGTAAACGGAACCACTGATGGGCGATATGCATACAGTGTGAGTTGCTAGTGAGTCGCTAGTGCGTCGATGTTATGTCATGACTTTTCCTAAAACATCTCAACTGATGAGCGTATAACCTCAGTCATGAAAATGAGTCACAATGGAATTTGCCAAGGTTTTCATTGTGTGCCCTTATGTACGCCGCTCTGCCTGAATTCCGTATTGAGCACTGTCGCAGAACCAAAGCCTACTGCCTCTGTGATCGTATAACTTCTATAGCTTTGTAGTCCTACTACTACTAGTACTATACCGGACTCCTGTGTGTGCGTGTGTGTGTTGTGTGTGTGTGTGGTGTGTTGTGTGTGTGTGTGTGCGTGTGTGTGTGTGTGCGTGTGTGTGCGTGTGTGTGTGTGTGTGTGTGTGTGTGTGTGTGTGTGTGTGTGTGAGCGGGTGTGTGCGTCCCATATGGTGCAGTGATGTGTGCAGCGATTTCCAATCGATAGGTTGCGGGTTCGATTCCCGACAATCATGGTCACACATATCTTTCTTCTCTTTCTCAGACTGACTTTTCTTTCATTCTCCTGGGTGGTTACCAGCATCCAGTGCATGCCGGAGTATGTGGTGTGATGTGTGTGCGGGAAAAAAGATCAAAAAGTAGGGATTCACTGGCCAGAAAAACCCACTTCATAGCTGTATGGTGTAGACCAGGCTGAATAGTGGTGTTAATTCTTCAGCCTTGCAAGCTGGTGAATGGTGCAATCCCAGCACAAGTTGCTATGGTTTCTGCTGTAGTATCGCTATCATCGCCTCTGGCGACGGGCGTCAAATGGTCGAATGGTCATGGTGTGTGTGTGTGTCAGCTAATTCGGTTGGTGGGTACACTTATGCCAGATATCAAAGTGTTGGGTCTGTTGCCAACGGGCTCGGCTGCTTGAAGGTGTGTTGCTGTGCCTGCCACCTTTGTTGGTTTCAGGGTCCATGTACGCTGAAGTAACGTTACACACAGCTTAATCCTGAACTGCTTCTGGCTCTTGTGTAATCAATGATGTTAGTGAAGCCTATAATTATTGTGCACTTGACAGTCATCCTTATTTGGCGTCACGCCATCGCGTGGAATAAAAGAATAATACTATAAACTTCACTTATTATCTTGTCCGCTCTGATTTAGCCACCCGCACTAGAAGCAAGTATTAACCGGTTACCTTCACTGGGGGCAGGGGTGTAGGCAGTTGGATCCTGGGACGGATACCCTGATGCCGTCGATCCTTTTTCTGCACCTTGTCCTCACCCACTTACTGAGGTGTGGTGAGCCCATGAGTCGGATCATTTCCAAGTCCACCCAGAGTTTGGGGATTTCAGGGGGTGTCGGCCGTTGGGCGGTTCAAGAGCAAATTGAGTCATCCTTCCAAGATTCCTTCTGAATCTCTCTCCCCTCTTCCGGGCAGACTCGCGTGACCAGGTTTGGCAGTGAGTAAGTACAAGTAGCACAAGAGTGTGAATGCATGTGTGTTTAACCTTTAGCGCCTTAGCCCACCAGCTATTTGTCCTCACAAGCACTGTGCCAGAACTGCTGCTTCATAGCTCCCAGTCCACGGACCTACGGCTATTGCCCGCACCCCTCGGGCATTGAGTACTCGTTGGCTTTGGGCTTTGGTGCATCCTGCTGGATACTTCACTTGCATGGCGCTTTTTATTATTTTTTTATTATCTATTTTTCCATAAAACAGCTCATCTACAACATCCTCAACCCGTCACTGTGGTATATGGCCCAAAGCTCTGTCGCAATAATTATTGTATTGTGTACAGAATTTTAGATTTTCTTCTCCAGGCTTGTTTCTCCTCCCTCATGCAGAAACAACAAGAGTTTAGATATCAGCAAGCCAAGAAGAAAAACACTTGCTGAACTCTGATTGACTGAGGGTGGTTGGCCAGTCATTTCAGGTGTGAAGTCCAGAGCCAGGATAGGCTATAAAAGTAATCATTCCAGGAGGGGATGGTGGTCGGGGTTTGGGATGGTTAGTGCAAGTCTACAGTCTAGGTTGGAGACTGTGTGCCTCACGTGTTAGGTCACAGTCTCGGAATCTTGATACTGGATACTCCTCACAGAGTGCATTGTGTTCTTGCTGCATGGCACTATTGGCAACATTGCAGGTTTGACAATGTTCACAGGTTCCACTTACCTTGTATGGCATGTTCTACTGGTCACGTGATATTTCCCATGAAATGCAGAAGCAGATCATTCCCGAATCTAACGCAATTTGTGACCCAAGTTTTTGTCACATACTGCAAAAGCAGAAACTTTCGGTGGTGTAATATTTTCGGTATTCTCCAAAATCGGCGGTTCGATGGAGGGGAATTTTCGGTAAACCCGTTTTCCAGGTAAATATAGTACCGACATTTTCGGTGCGTTTTATTTTCGGTAAAAAATTTGGCACTGAAGATACCGAAAAAAAACGCCACCGAAAATTTCTTCTTTTACAGTATTGTATTTCCATGTTTGCTCCAGAGTGCCATCATCGTACACTAGCACAATGTATATAGTGTTGTACATGATTGATTGTGTAACAGCGATACAAATAATGGCAAGAACAGCAGTAGCAGGACGACACCACCACCACCAACAACAGCAAAAACAATAACCACAACAACAACAACGCAGCGGCTGCAGCAACAACGTCCGATGCACCTTTTTGCGTTCGTGTATTCTGTTTCTCATGCATTTCATCGGTGTGTCCTCAATATACTGAGACCTGTAGAGTGGTGTCAGTGCAGAATAACATTGCCGACTGTTAGTCGACAGCACCAAGCGCACCGAACACTGTTAGGCTCGACGGCATGCGAAAGCAGCAGCACGTGATGTACCGCTCGCACAGGGCGCAAGACAGCAACCCGTAAAATCTCACCAGCACGAACACACAAATGTATACGAACGGCCTGATGAGCATATAGTGGCAGCGTAGCATCTGTACGCGTTACACAGTCTGCGGCCTGTCACCGCGGCAACGAGTCACCCTGTGGCCCAGTACACTAGTGCTGGGGACTAATTTTAGCAAGACATTTGTTGTCCAGCAGATGCACCACGTGTTCATACTCCACCAGACAAAGTACAGTATCTGGTGCGTCTAGAGCGTGACGATGTCGAGACCAGGGTCGACGGAGCGCCTGGCCCCCATCACCATGGCTGCTGCATGTTACCATTGCGTGCACCACATGGCTTTTAGTAAAAAAATAAAAAATAATTTTAAAAAAGTTACACCATCCAGATCACGTGCTACTTGTTACGGCCTGCATTTCCTCATGCACCGCTAACTCACGTCATACCATATCCGTCCGTTACGCAGTGTTGAACGTCGGTCGGCTCTTGCCAACCGTCATCATGGTACTGTAGTGGCAAGACTCAGCTGACATAGGTCACATGATCTGGTCATGTCATGTGATCATAGTCGCATGACCTCTGGTCACGTGACAAGCGTAGCAACGGCACACTTGATCCTCCGATGCTTTCAGACTTGTGTGCTTGTGCAGCAAGACACCGCTGGCCGTGGTGGCACACGTGTACACTATCTGCCATAGCAGCTTATGTCGGCGAGTTGGGACACGAGCCGCGGCAATCCAGCACAGGGACACCGTTGTCATTGACACGGTTGCATCATGGCTCCGTAATTCGTGATCGACTCGGGATAACGGTGTGCAAATGTGCGCGAGCGACTCCCCGCACATGCGCTGCCCATCCTCAGCCCGGTCGTATCCACTTGTGCAGTGTCTTGACACAGCGTCTGCAGTGCAGCATAACACCGACAAAGTAGCCGACCACACCCAGCACCAGCAACGCCAGCACGACCAGAGATGCCTTCAACACCACTCTGCCCATCCTGCACATCCAGAACAAAAGAGTTTGCATGCACCAAAGCACACACACACACACACACACACACACGCGCGTGCGCGCGTACATGCAACACAGCTCATGCGTACACGATGGCACGCAAGAGAAAATCAGATCGTTTGGTCATGTACGGCGTTCGCAAGCGGGCGCTTGGGCAAGTATTTTAATGTCCCATAGATTGCAGTTTGCTTTGTCTATCACCTCATGCTTGTGTATATCTCTGTGTGCGTGTGCGTGTGTGTGGGGGGGGGGGGGGGGGGTATCAGGAGCCCATAGATTATATACAGATAGAAGCCCTGTCCCATGTGGGTGCACACATTCAGAGAGAGAGAGAAAGAGAGAGAGAGAGAGAGAGAGAGAGAGAGAGAGAGAGAGAGAGAGAGAGAGAGAGAGAGAGAGAGAGAGAGAGAGAGAGAGAGAGAGAGGAGAGTGAGAGAGAGCCTCGGAGATGGCTGACAGACCGACAAAACACACGAACACACACACACACACAAGTTGCATGGTATCATGGAAATAGCAGGGGCTTAGCAGCCGGTTCGGCTTTGGCCCGGACCACTTTTTGCCCGACCACGGCCAAAAGTGGCCAGAAAGCAGGATTTTGCACCCTAATTTCAAATTTTTCACGGGGGGGGGGAGACCCCTGGACCCCCTCCTGCCGGACCACTTCCAACGGCGGTGCTACGCGCCTGAATAGACATACCAGGATAGGATGACAGCCTTGCTGTTGCAGCAGTAGAATGAACGAGAAGAAGGCTTCGTGCAGCATGACGCCTTATCTGGCTCACCATGGGGCGGGCAAACGAGAGGACCACATGGCGTAGCAGCTGTTGTACAATACACACACACACACACACACACCCAAGTACACACGCACATGCATACACCAACTGCTTGGGTCCGGTTCCATTGTGTCCCTTGAGGGGATCGTCAATTCCGTTTCTTCGCACATTTCCGATTTCACCTACATCACTAGTATTATGATTTTACCGTGTACGTACAGTACTGTCAGTCGCCGAATAACTGGCGGTCAGCCTCCTAGCCTACACCGTTCTTATTTTCATGTACTGTGTAAGCAGAAATATTCGTCGGGAATTTAATTTCGTCTTTTTCGTCCAAGGAGCTTTTGGACTAAATCAAATGCTGGACTAATGTCGATTTGTCCAGCTTTTCAATGCACTCTTATGATCCATGGACGAAATTTTCAACTGGATGAGCTCCCTTTCTTTGGAGTTGGACGAAATTATTGACCGACGAAATTTTCTGCCTGTACAGTATCACAGTCTATGCACAGTTGAGTCACCGTGTATACATTGGTATGCTGTGCTTGATGAAACGGCCGTTCTTCGGTGCCCGACAGTACAGCACTGCAAAGTACTGTGAGAGTGCCCTATCATGTCGTCCTTTCGTGGCCGTCTTGTGAAGGTGGTTTCCTGCACGTAGGTCATACGACAGACCTTGTACACACAGTTCCTCGTTGTGCAGTCAATCCGTCCTCAGTTTAAATTAGAGCGAATGCGAGCTCCACACAAAAAAACACACGCCCAGTGTGACCTCAGTACACTAAGTACAAGCCTGATAGCACTCTGCCATACGGCTTTCTTTCCCGTGGCTGTGAACTCAAGGTGGGGCGCTCTCGCGGTACTTTACGGTAGTGGTATGATCATTGAACCTAACTGCATACAGTACTTAAATAGGGCCTCAAGGGCTAGTGGGTTATATCGCGACAGCCTGCAGGAGGTCTTATTACGGGCCTAACGTTTGTATTCACAAATACAGCCTCTTCTTGCTGCACATCAGTTAAAAAAAAAAAACTGGCGCACGTTATTTGCGCCCTATGTATGATCGATACAGGGTTGCACGCAGGGTTGTACGCAGCCCTGCATTGGGTTCAACCTCTCTCGCGGTCACTTTGCACTGTTGGCCAGCGTAACCTATTGAACAATGTAACGTGAGGAACCCGTTGCACACAGTTTGCGCTAGACGCGGCCAAAAGAGCGGGAGCTTCGTTGGCCACTGAGCATGCACGTGCTGTGCGGGCGCACAGCGGAGCTGATTTAGTGTACGCTGCATGCAATTTTATTTAATTATTTACTCAATCTGCGGACAGCATGCTGTTTCGTTCTTTTTGAACTCATCAGCGCAGCACAGAGGAAATGAGGCCGAACCTGATAGCAATGGAAATAAAAATTTATAATCAGGCCCGAACGTACCTTGCCAGAGTGCTCAAACTGACAAGTCAGTGAGCTCTGCATAACGCAAACAGCAAAGGCACTACCCCACGCAAGAGTGCTCAACTGCTACAAGAGCAGGAGCGAAATACTCAATCTGCGGACAGCATGCTGTTTCGTTCTTTTTGAACTCATCAGCGCAGCACAGAGGAAATGAGGCCGAACCTGATAGCAATGGAAATAAAAATTTCCAATCAGGCCCGAACGTACCTTGCCAGAGTGCTCAAACTATTTAATTATTTATTTAACTCACTCACTACAGCCACTAGTGCTCCGGAACAACCATACATGTTCGTATACTGATCACAGCACTTGAGCCTAGATGGTGCACGAAATTATGTACGACGTTAATTCCGGACGGAAATTATCCACTCCTGAAAATAATTACCCACTCTGTATGCAAATAAATCCAAGGTTTCACCAAGTAAAGAAAAACATCAAGAAACTGCACAAGACCCCTCCAAAAATGAAACAAATCCCCCTCTTTCTCGCCATGAATGCACTGCAAATCTTACTTACTGCAACTGCTCACAGCCAATCCTAAAAGGACCAGAGCTGCAAGTGACACCGGGCGAAAGGGCTGCATGAGCGCTAGCGATGGCGTAGACGTGATATGGATATGAATGAGCTTGATGCCGCGTGAGCGTTTCCTTTTCGCCTTTACTCTTGATCCAACTCTGGCTACTACAGGTGAAAGAGCGCAGCTGGAGCGTAGGAACAGTGCGAGTACAATACTCGGAAAGCCGGAGACGTCCGAGCTGTGACAGCTGTTCCAGTCTGTTGTACACTGAAAATACGGAGCTTTCCCCAATTCCTTTCTCGTGAGCCACGCAACTGAGAGAGAGACTGTGCCTGTCTAACTGCTGTACTGTGCCGCGCCTTTCTGTTATCAGCGACGGAGCGTAGATCTACTCCTACAAAATAAGACCGAGTGGCTAAAAGTGCAAATAGCCGTATTCCAAGCGGCTTTTTTCAGAGGTCATCATTAGCAAACTGCGCTGCTCTGTGAACTGATGTGAACGTGGTGAACGAACATACAGTGAGCTAGCTGTTTACGTTTTGTCGTGCGAGCGACACACCATTCAGCCTTTCAGGGCTTCAGCCCACAAGACTCTTTGAATGAATGATCTTGTCCTGCTGTCATCAATGGTCATCCGCGGCCGGGCGCTATCGATACTCTCCTTCAAAGAGTGTTGACTGACAGTCTGTTGGTTCTAGCAGGGAGTCGACCCCCTGGTTCTAGGTATACCCGTAGACCCGGGTGCTCGAATGAGACACAGGGTACCAAAACAGAAACACCCTGAAATTGTACCTAAACTTGTTCCGATTTCGTTTAGTTTTCACAAATACCATCAACATACGGCCTGCTAACGGTATGCCAAATTTCAGCGCTGCCCGGTAAACACTTTTTGAAATACTCGCGACCCACTTTTTGCTGGGTCCTTGATTCGAGGATATGGGTCTCCTGTACGGTGCTGCCAAAGACCTGCTGAATCTGCGGCTCCACTGACCATCTTGCTCTCAAAAATGAAGTAGTAAGTTACTACTCCCTGCCCTCAACTGCCACACCAAGGCAAGCGTAGACGATGGCAGACCCGTGTGCATGAATCGGAGACGATCTGACGATCTGATTCGAGCACCCAATTTTCAAATAAAAAATCCGAAGGAAATACGACAATTTTACTGCGTACTGTAGCTTGTGTTGTAGCGCACCCAGGTTCTGAATTCCTGCTGGGTGGGTCAAGCCAGACTCTCTTCCCTGTTCCATCGCCTCTCCAAAAGTATATTCTGACATTGTTGAGATTTACAGATGAGAAATTGCACACCTGTCAAATCGTTTCTGATTCGAGCACCCGGGTCTACGCGGTAGCGCATGTCATGTCAGCACTATACCTGCGCCGTCCGCCGGGGATAATGATACTAGTGTACTGCCAAGTGCCATGTCTAGCCAAGCATCGTTCATATAATTATCATGATTATGTGCTAGTAGTACAGTACATGACTGAAGCAAATAATTATTCTATAAAAATTTCTAATTAATTGGCAAGAATAGATAGCCAGGAAATCTAGAGACTGAATACATGAGCTTCACGGTACATGTACTGTACTGGTAAATCAACAAATTTGGCCCGTAAGAAGCTTTGGCCGATCTCGAAACGAAACTAACTTTTGGCTGTTTGGGGTTTTCAAAAAAAGACATAAAACGCTACAATAATAATTATTGTAGTTGTTGCTCTCACATGCAGCTAAGACTCAATCTTCCATCATTTGCCCCTATGACAAACTTACTTTGGCCGGTTGGCACCAGGCGGCGAAATCAGCGAAATTAACTTGATGATCGCCAGCAAAAATTAATTGATTTACAGTGATTGAGTTACCATGGCAGTATGGAATTTGGAAATTGCACCTTAAACCCTGTAAACACTAAAAGATGACATCATGGTGGCACGTCAGTGTGGGGTATACGGTAGGCACCGGCGGATAATCCACAAATGGTGGCAGATTCTGCTCGAAAAGCAGTGAAATTGACAGAACCAAACAAACCTTATGGCGGGCAATTCCTCGAATTCTGCTCCATTTCTTTATCCGCATACCAAACATGCATGAAACTTACCAGAAAAAGTACCAAATTATGCCAATTTTTCTGCCGGTGCCTAGTACACGGTAGGACTAAAGACTAAATGGACAAGCTTATCTATTTTTGCAGATTGTCATAAAGAATGAAATGGCAGGTACATGTAGCTCTATGTACATGTACGTGTTCGCGTCGAAGCGGTCCGGGCGAGCGACGGCAACTCAGTGGGACACTTGGCCGTGGTCTTTGTATTGGAATGTACATGTATAATGCTGTTTTCGCTGGCATGATTTTAGGATTTTGTTCGCGTTATTCTGTGGCCGTGGGGACAGAGAAAGCTTTAAAGAGCTGCAGATCTGTCACTGCAGAAATAATGTGGCTGCAAAATAATCCCCCCCCCCCCCCCCCCCCTCTCTCTTCCCAAATTATTGTCCATGTATCCGAGGGGACAGCCCAAGGCTGCTGACCCGTGACTTACACTAGACTACAGTAGAGTAGCCCGCTGAAGAACGTGGAGCCCAAGAACGTCCAGCCTGAAATGCTAAGAACGGTGGAGTTGGTTTCTGGCAGCTTGTGGGATACATAATGATCCAGTACGGATTGTTTCTTGGAACGTGCAATAAGAACGCAGCCAGATTGCTGAAAAATGAGAACGTTCCCGGCTAACCCCTTGGAAACAAAGTTCTTGGGCGCGCGACTCTACTGTAGTATCACAGAAGTACACGCAGTTTGTCAGGGGTAAATGCAGTTGCATCACAGGGCGGATACCTTGATGCAGTGAATTGTTTTTTTCTGCACATTGTCCGCACCTACTAACTTCACTGCTGTGAGCTCAAAACATTTATGGGATCATTTTTTTAATACAGTGTAAGTGCAACCAGAGTCTGCGGAGGGATTTCACGGCGTGTCGGAGACTCGGAGTGGATGGTTCAAACGGCAATCCAATTATTCCCACTGAAACTCCCCCTCCCCCCTCTTCCGGAGAGACCGCCGTAACCCGTTTCTGGGAGAGAGCAAGTTTTTTCTCGCACATGTACTTAAAAGTACATGTGCGAGAATTATATGCACGTGTGTGTGTGTGTGTGTGTGTGTGTGTGTGTGTGTGTGTGTGTGTGCGTGTGTGTGTGTGTGTGCGTGCATGGTGTGAGCGTGTGCTACACGTGCCATCTGTTTCCTTTGCCTGTGCTGGTTCATGCACTGTACAGTGCTGCTCAATGTACAGTGCTGCTCAATGTACAGTGCTGCTCAATGTACAGTGCTGCTCAATGTACAGTGCTGCTCAATGTACAGTGCTGCTCAATGTACAGTGCTGCTCAATGTACAGTGCTGCTCAATGTACAGTGCTGCTCAATGAAATCGGCGTATGCGTCAGCCATACGTTCGTCGGGTGCTGTGTAGCCCCAGACATGTGAACACAGGGCTATGCCTTGCATGAACAGGGCGCTAGCTTACTTTTAGTACGTGACTTGCACAGTCGGATTTCAACGAGCGTCACCGTAGTACGTCAAAGATTGAGCAGCACTGTACATTGAGCAGCACTGTACATTGAGCAGCACTGTACATTGAGCAGCACTGTACATTGAGCAGCACTGTACATTGAGCAGCACTGTACATTGAGCAGCACTGTACATTGAGCAGCACTGTACATTGAGCAGCACTGTACATTGAGCAGCACTGTACATTGAGCAGCACTGTACATTGAGCAGCACTGTACATTGAGCAGCACTGTACATTGAGCAGCAGTATTTTAAAACTAAAAACAAGAAGACTCGAAGTCGCAATGAATTTTGAAGCAAAGGGGCGTAAAGGCATGACTCCAGCTGTACCAACAGAACGCAAATCAATCAAAAAGCACACAGGGAAGTTGTCAAGGGAGCAGTCTTGCACTCGATCTAGCAGCCGGCACACCCACACACACACACCTACACCTACACACACCTGCATACACACACACACCCATGTACGTAGAATGGGGTGCTCAAATAGGCTGTTCAAGAAAGAAAGTTGCGGCAAAGGCGAGTAAAAGCCCAGCAACTGGCATGATAGCACGGGATTCGCACAATAACACGCTATGTGACATACAGGAATATGAAGCTATGTACACGTCAGCGGAATGACATCATCGCCAGCGAGCAATGGCAGGCTGACCCAAGCGAAGCGGATGAAAGGCCGATAGCGACACACTAAGCATACACCTTAGCTGTAGGCACAAGAACACAGAAACAGAACACAGCCCGCGGAGGTCAAGCAGAGTCAGCACAGCCCGCGGAGGTCAAGCAGAGTCAGCACAGCCAGCACATGGACCCATAGTCAGCCGTGCATTATTTCAACATTGCTGATTGTTGCTTACACTGAGTGTTCAACGCATGTCATATCTGCACCATATATTCCTCACAGCAGGAAGCTTGGCTACTGGTCATTGCGCAAGCACAGTTCTACGCATGGCCAGCAATCGAGGACATCTGAGAGTTGTAATTTTTGTACTCCTCCGAGGTGTGATTTTTGGCGTGCTGGGCCAAGCACAAGGAAGCCATCTGCAAAAAAACTGCAGAAAATGGTTGTTGTTTGATCCTTTGGTGCTATCTTTGTTTCTAGTCGAAGCTAGTTGCTGTTTGGAGCAGAAACGCTGAAATTGACTATTTTCTGCATGTACTCATACATGTACTCATGTACTCAGGCATGCAGTCTCACTAGTATTTTAGCTCTTTTTCTGGAATGGATGCTGCTCTGCGCCCCTTGGTGAACATTTCCTGCGCTCGTGGAGCAGCTGAAAGGACCACTGGTATGTCTGGCTCCTGGTTTGAAAGTTGAGAGTCGACTTTTGTGCCTTGAAAAAGGAGTAGAGAGCGATAAAGGTACGTCTGTGGCTTATTTTTGAGTGCTCCTCGTACATTTTTGATCGTGATAGAAATTCTCAGACCAAAGTCAGCGCGATGATGGCCGTACAGTTTTCTTGTGGATTTTTTAGTTGTTTCATCTCGTATCTATGTCAGTATCGTGATGGTGAAGTGGAGAGGGTGATTTTCTTCCTCTAGGCTTCGTTCGGCCGACTTTGCTTCGTCCTCGTTGAAAAGTGATCCGGAGAAAAAGGTCGATTCGCAAAATTATGTTGATTTTCAATGTACGTGATGCCATGCGATTGCTGGCTATGCTACTAATACCTGTGCATGTCGCAAGATATAACCGTGTCCAAAACAACAGCACCGTACAGTATCGCGGGAGATCTTCACCTTGATCTGAGATCAACATCCACACAAAGTATACTGGTATGGCTCGGAGCAACTAAGGCCATACCAAGAGTACCGGTAACTAGTTACACGACCCAAAGTGTACAACTCTGGGAGAATGAGACCGCGAAGAAATTTCTCATCTCAGCCATTTGGTTCAGTGATCATGCAAGCTGTTAAGTGGGTAATGTTTGCGATTTTTGCGAGAGGTTCGGGATCATAAACTTTGAACTGCGGAAAACTTGTAAAACGGTGGTAATTTTTGCAAGCTGCCGAATAAAAAAAGTTTGCCATTTTAGCGAGAGGCAAAAGACCAGATTTTAACTTCACAAACCAGTATCGATTTTCTAAACCGCAAAAGATTACTTGTCAGTTGTCACAAACGTTACTCATTTTTACAGTAGCCAGAGATCGAAGAGCAAAGAACTAGCTGCTAATTGCACACCGCAGCTATGGCAGTTGACACAAACCAGCGGACGGAAGATCCACGTGCCCTGAACATGATGAAGAGAATTGAGGTATTTACGAGGAAAGTGCGCAAGGTATACACACCGGGGAAAATGCTACGAAATCCTGCCGTGCACTACAGTCCATTCAGAAAAGGTTGAGCGCTGGCTCTGGAGAGCTCCCGTGTTTGGCGATTTTGTGCAGTGCCGCGCGATTCGAAACTTGAAAAAGGGTCCAAAAAGGCACCTCAACTGGGGTACGAACCGCACATGTACTGTTATGCAAGTGGAGTGAACGGCCTGGATTTTCATGGTTTTTACCCAATTCAGTGCTTTGGGGCAAAACCTGGCCGAAATCCTATTCTTGTTATGGCTTTCTTTTTGGAGAAATAGACTTCAAAAACACAATTGGAAGAGCATTCCATGGGAGATTGCCAAAAAAAGGAGACGGAAACTCAAAATTTGACCCGTTTGTGGTAAAACACTTCACTTTCTACTGTACAATCATGCACACACTGTCGCGGACAGCTGGCCAGCAGCTGCCGCGACAACGTCAAGATGGGAGAGAGACCTGGTTCGTTGTCACTTCTTTCACCACATAAAGAACACTGCTTGGAGAGAGAAAACTACCGAGAGAAGGACACGAAGCACTACAACAGAGCGCTCCGAAAAAGGATTCGCTCGCACGGCAGCGTACGCATGCCGTGCCAGCGTACTGTGTGCAAAAATGTGAAACCAAAAATAGATTATCATGATTTTGCTGCGTGCAAAAACCAGCCAGTTTGGGAAGTGCATTGTATACGCGCGTAGCGATCCCGCAATCGCGTATCGACGCATTATGGCGGCTGCACTGGAGAGCGCTGCCAGTGCGTGCATGCAAAAAAGGAAAATAAATAAATCAGAAAAACGCAGTTCAAATAAATCGACAGTTCGATCGAAGAGATCAAATAATTCCACACATGCAATTCATTGTCATTTCAGAACAAGATTATAGAGCGAAGCTAGTCATGTGTCAAGCTACCTTACTACAAATACTTACTATACCTAGAACGTAGCTATGGGCAGCGGACCTGGACCCTATCGCTCCTGGGATATACCTTAGGTAAGAGTGCGACGTAAAGACAAATTGTATATACTGTAAATTCAAATTGCACTCGTAACATGTATTCAAATATTAACAGTCCGGCATTCGCACATATTGCGACACTCCCGCCGAGAACAGTAAGCCTAGGTCTAGGACAAACATGCATGCTCAAATAATTAAACTAAACTGAATCCGACACAATCAATTGTCTTAGCTGTTCCATACTCCTTTTGGCCGCTTGCCTTTTGCTTTGACTTCTGTGCCGCCGTGCACTGTACAGCCGTCATTTTGGATTAGCTGCTGATCATTATCTGCAGCGCCGTTGTTGTTTGTTACCGAGCCGCCGTCCGCCGAACCGTTGTTTGTCGAATCGTTTTTTTCATTGTTTTTTCCATTAATTTATTATTAATATTCAGTTCCATCCGGTACAGCAAATTGAGTGGTCGCCTTAGCGTCTTGGCGCTTGGCAATCCAACTGTTGCTGACCTTACATTATTGTCGTTGCTCCGGTGTATTTTGTTAATTTCCCCAATTTTCCAAGTGCCGCGTGGCATCCTTTCCTCTTTCACTAGTCAGGGTTTGCACCAAGTCATGAAAATATTATTCAAGGGTTTTCAAGGGCCCCAAACCCCATTTTTTCAAGGACATTCAAGGACATTAGTTGGTGGGCTAACCGTTGGTGGAGCCAGACCAAACATTGTCACGTAGCCGCACTTGCGCTCGCTGCAGGCAAAGCTTTTCGCTATGTCGCTGTCCGGAAACATCCTGCAGAACAGTTTTGAAACTCCCACGCTGGAACGGTACGAGTAGTGGCATGTCACTACTTTCAATATCCAAAGAATCTCCGCTTGGAGGCAATCATTCCGGGTCACTCCGAGTGTCGACGCAGCAGCAGATTCGGTGGCACTACATGTTATTGCAGGTCCCGCAGTAGTACTACATGTACTACTAGCCGACGATGTCGACGTGGCGACTGGAACAGATGCTGCTATCGTTGCTGAGTCTGACGGAGACGGCTGGGTGGAAACGAAGAACTGGTTCACGGTGACCACGTTCTGCTCCGCCAGGTCTTTGTGCTTGCCGCCTTTCGCGTGGCTTCGAAGGGCTGACTCGCCCATCGCGGCAATATCGACCACCTTTTTGCACAGAGTGCATTTGGCTTGTCGCTTGTTGCCGGGGACAGACGCCAACCATCTACGAAACTCGGTCGTCTGTAGCCATTGCTCCTGAAAAACACACTTGCCACCTGGCATGATTGCAAAATGCTTCACTACGGCACTACTTACTATTATGACAGGCAAAACCATGCGCCCCACAAAGTCCTCCGAGAATGAAATGATGAAGAAGAAAGTGGCGATGATCGACGGTCAAAGTCCGACTCGACTCCCACTTTTGTAGCGAAAAGTTGGTTTAGTTCGCCGTTGCGACACACGTTCTCTGCACATGGACTAGCTGCTACTCAGTATATACCACCAAGAGTGGATCCACTCTTGGTACTAGATCTACGGACTACGGCACCGGTTACGGGTACCCAGCAGTGCGCGTAGACCTACTGCATGAACGTGAGTAGATCTACCGCATTCAAACCCAAATTCAAGGAAAAACACACTTTTTTCAAAAATTCAAGCACCCACACGAAAATTCAAGGTTATTCAAGCACTTTCAAATCCGGCTTTGACATTCAAGGACTTTCAAGGAATTCAAGGAGTGGTGCGGACCCTGCTAGTACGATATCCCCTGTACTTGGCTCACGCTCTACGGCACCTCGCTTCTCGGGCAGCCGGTAACTTCCACGTTCACGCAAACTACTCAGATAGCCGGTCTGCCACAGTTTCCAAAAGCTGGAAAGGATAGTGGCACCAACACGACACGTTTCCACCAAAGTCTGCGCCGAGCTTTGCTGTTCATTATAGTCAGTATCATCCATTACACTAATTGCAGGCATCCCTAGCCTGGGATTCATCGTTACAAAATGAGATGGGGTGAGGATATCGTCACCATCCACCATGTCTCCCACATACAATAGTGGCCGCGTATTGACTATTGCTTCCGCTTCTGCAAGAACCGTGGTTAATTCCGTTGTGGACAAACATTTTCGACCAATTGACTTACGCAGGGCGCGCTTAACGACCTGCACCATTCGTTCGTAGATGCCGGCCATCCATGGGGACAGCTCCACAATAAATGTCCACCTAGATCCAGTAGCACTTTTAAGTGCTACTGGATCTGGGTGGATATTTAAGTACGAATGTACATCTGCATCTTGAGAAATTGTATCCCACAATAGTTCTATTGCTTCCTTAGCCACTTTAAACTGAAATGCATTATCCGACAATATTCGATTGGGTGTTCCTCGTCTTGAAACAAATCTTCTCAATGCAAGCATAAATGCAGCAGCAGTCATGTCATCGACTAATTCCAAATGTACTGCTCTAGTAGTTAGGCAAGTGAATAAGCAAACCCATACCTTAGTAGTTACTCCTGATTGTTTCACGTACATTGGCCCAAAGTAGTCCAAGCCGGTATACGAAAAGGCACATGATGTAGTTAACCGATCGCGTGGTAGGGGTGCCAGCCGTGGCATTTTGAATGGGCCACCCTCTGCCTTGCGACATACATTGTATTGTTTAAGGATACGCTGCACCGTTGACCGTCCTTGCGGTACCCAATATTCAGTACGAAGTAACATCAGTGTATGACTCGCACCGCCATGCATTAACCGTTTGGGACATTCTTCAATTAGCAAAGTTGTGATTATTCTGTGCTTGGGTATTAGGACTGGGAATTTAGACCGTAGCGGTATATTTGCATTTTCCAGCCGTCCTTTGCACCGCATTATTTCGTTTTCATCCATAAACAGGCCGAGTTTGTTGGCTAGATCATTTCGCTTTCCTTTCTGAATTAACTTGAGCGTGTCTGGAAATTCCGTACGTTGCAAATGTCGTAGCCAAACCATTGTTGCATCCTTGAGCTCTTTTGATGTAAGAAACCCATTACAGTTATTACCACGCACACGTTCTATGGCTCTCAAAACATATGCTGAGACACGTATCAGTTTTCCCCAAAACGAATACCTTTCTAAATTCATTATCATTGGGTACTCCGTAGGACCCTCCGCCGCCGCCAGTAAGGTGTTGGCAGACTTTTCCAACTCCACGGTGTTCGCAGGAATCACCAACACCGATGGCCAACCTTTCTCATTGTTAATCCACTGGGGCCCGTGCCACCAGTTCTTGTTATTTTTCAGTGTGTCCACAGTGGCCCCGCGAGAAGGAGTGTCTGCGGGGTTTTCAGCTGTGTCCACATACCGGTACTCAACCGACGACAGAGACCGGATTTCATTCAAGCGCCGGTCCACAAATGTACCGTGTTTTCAGGTTTCTTGATCCAATGTAACACACATTGCGAATCAGACCACAGCACCAGTCTGGGTTGTTCCGAGAAATTCAATTGTGAGAGTACAAATCGTAACGACCGAATACCGATCAAGGCCGCCATTAATTCTAGTCTCGGTATTGTTAATTCCTTGATGGGGGCTAGGCGGGTTTTACTGAACACAAGATGACAAGAGTCAAAACCCGACTGCTCGTCGACAACCGCAAGGTACACACACGCTGCATATGCTGTGTGAGAGGCATCACAAAAACAGTGAAGTGTGTATGTGACTGCCCCTGAGTGTGTGACTGTCATCCGTCTCGGAATTTGAATTTCGTGGATCTGCTTTAGATCACCTGTGACTTCTTTCCATTTATTTAGAACTTACGTTGGGAGGATGTCGTCCCAGTCGCATTTCAATTTCCACAGGTTTTGAATCAGGATTTTCGGTTGCAACAGTATTGGAGATAGCAGGCCCATTGGGTCAAAGAACTTTGAGACGACCTGCAACATTTGGCGTTTGGTCCGAACGATCACGTGCTCAACGTCATGACCGACCAACGAAATCTGATCGGTGGGTGTACACCACTGCATACCAAGTACTGTCATGACCGTTTCAGAAACTTTGTCAAATTCTGGAATGTGAGAGAGGAAGTCGGAATTGTTCGAAGCCCATTCACGGAGGTTCATGGACGCCTGAGTAAATACTTGCTTTGTTTGATCATAAATTCGTTTGGCTTCATCTATTGTATTGGCTCCAACAATAACATTATCGACATATGTGTTGCCGAGAATCATCTTCGCAATCTCGTTGTCTGTTCGTTTTAAGTGCGTGTTGATAGTTGCACTCAGCAGGAATGGGCTGGAGATTACCCCGAACGGTATCCTGCAAAACCGATATGTGACAAGATTGTCCTTGGTGCAAGGCCCATTCAAGTCATCCCACCACAGGAACCGCGTTGTCTCGGTCTGCCTCTGCGAGGCCAACTTGCAGAAAGGCTTTCTCGATATCGCTAACAATGGCAAATCATGCATTCGGAATCGAAGTAGCAAACCAGCTAAGTCTGGAAGAAGGACCGGCCCTCTGAGCAGACATTCATTGAGGCTTTTTTGCTCCTTGCTGGATTTGGCGGAGGCATCGTACACGATGCGGACTTTCGTTGTGGTTTTACCCGGTTTGATTACACAGTGATGTGGCAAGTAATGTGCCCGTTGCGCAGTCCCGTCTGGATCGCGTATCGACGCATTATGGCGGCTGCACTGGAGAGCGCTGCCAGTGCGTGCATGCAAAAAAGGAAAATAAATAAATCAGAAAAACGCAGTTCAAATAAATCGACAGTTCGATCGAAGAGATCAAATAATTCCACACATGCAATTCATTTCAGAACAAGATTATAGAGCGAAGCTAGTCATGTGTCAAGCTACCTTACTACAAATACTTACTATACCTAGAACTTAGCTATGGGCAGCGGACCTGGACCCTATCGCTCCTGGGATATGCCTTAGGTAAGAGTGCGACGTAAAGACAAATTGTAAATACTGTAAATTCAAATTGCACTCGTAACATGTATTCAAATATTAACAGTCCGGCATTCGCACATATTGCGACACCGTTTATGGCCAAAAGCTAGGATATAAACCTTTTCTGAATGGACTGTAGTCAGCCACAAGTTCACCCTACAATAAAACGAATCCAGCTCGGAGCAGCCAGAGTGAAAGGGGAAGCTCACCCTGAAATCAAAATTCACCACCTGTAGTGAGAAATGAACTGATTTACAATAGTGAAAATCTCATGAGAGCACTCCCACCAGAGCCGGATGATCTCATTCAATTTGGTGACATCATGATGACATCATAGTTTGCCCAGAATTTGCCAGATCTCGGATGTCACGGAGATAAACCTTGTATGGGAGTAGATCAGGAAATTGAAGTATTTTTGCTATCCGCTGTCACCAAGAAGACAGAGGTTTTCAAACTCAGGTATAGGACATACCGGTATGACACCTTATCGGTGTCGCAACAGGAAAAAAAGTCTGGCAGGAAGTATGCTGTTGTGGCGGAACAGGAAAAAAATTGGCTGTTCCTCATCTAGTCCAATCCAAAGTTCATCCCTGTGACATTACACATGATCATAGACCTGGCCTATTCTAAACAAAGTGTGATGCCATCATGATGTCACCGAAATGAATGAAACCTTCCAACTGGCAGCTGCTGTAACTCCGAAGCAGATGCTTTGATCAATCTGAGATTTTCACCATTGGAATCTGTTCATTTCGCACAACAAATTGTAAAATTTTATTCCAGGTTGAACTTCCCAGTTAAAACTGATCAGCAGCTCCGAGCTGGATTCGTCTCCTACTTCTTTTGCGGCCAAATGCGAAAGACCTGTATTGGCCGGGGATACATGTAGTGCAGCAGCATGTGTACCTACTTGTGGTTGCTGTGCAGGCTACTGGCGCCACAGTCTGGTAGTTAGGGCCGGTGGTTGTGATGAAGGTCGTCTGCCTCTGCTGGCGGTACTGGAATACCGGGCAACATGCGCAGCACAGGCAGCACAGGATCACGCCGCCGAAGACCAGGAAGCACGTGGTCACAATGATGCCGACGGCCCTGGTATAACAAAACACACACACAGCGAGAGAATAGAGTAGGTTCACATCAGTTAGTCATGTGACTAAATTTGTGCAGAAAGTGATCACGTCATGTGAATGGTGGATTCCGAGTGGAACCAACATGGGCAACATCACGTGGCCCATAGGTGCGAAACGTTGAGTGGAGTTGGAACCAACATGGCTTCCTCAACTGGTCATGTGACATAATTATGTGAAACCACTGTATGCGGAGAATTGAAAATGTGCTCACCATCAGAACCAGTCCACTCCATGTACACATTACCCAAACATACACAAACCACCCAACGGACACAGCTATCCACTCAATTCTTTGTGTGATACATTCTCATCTTCAACATCCCATCTCCTTGGTGTCTAAACTGGTCTCATCCGCGCCGACACTACTAGACTCATGAAACTTCCTCATTGCCATAAGGGAAATCTAAAATAATGATACATGTACTCGCATACTTGGTCCGCGTCAGCAATATTGTCGCTTATCTTTCGACAATTTGAACTTAGACTTTGGACATCGACACGTGCACTTGAGACGATTAAACTTGGAATGATGGAAGGTAAGGTACAGAGTGATAACTGGCAATGAGGAATTTATTGTCCAAGGAAGGGTTCATACTTTTTAGTCCTCCTCGTCGCTGCTCTCAGCGCTGGTGACAAATATGTTTTGCTCGGGATCGATACTCTCGCTTTCGCAAGCTCATCTCTTTTCCTCTCCGCTGCCTGGCTATTTTCTAAAGGGAAGTCGACCGTGACGGTCGCCTTCTCTATAGGACTTCGCGTCGGCAGCACGACTGCCTGTGTGGTTCAAATCAGTCGCCGTTCTTTGCAAGATATATTTTGAACAACGACGATGGCTACAGTACTTGCAAATCTCCACGATGCGCTGGATACGCCGAGCGTTGGGCTGGAGACGAGGGAACTGCGATCTCAGCTTGGTGAGCGATCCCTGAGGTGAGCGACCTCGGCTGCTTTGCAAAATGGAACTGATTCTGAGTAGTCGATTACTTTCTTGTGCGTCGCGCTGCTCTTGCCTGTGCAGTGTGACAAGATAATCTATTTTGATGCGTCGCTGTATCAATCAGAATCACCCACCCGTCGCTCTCGAAATCTAGCTAGATCTTTCAGGTACTAGTAAACTAACTTACTAACCAAGATTGGGATGAAATGGGCTGCCAAGTGAACATTGGCGACATAAAAACAAAGCTGAAAGATAAGCGACAATATTGCTGACGCGGACCAAGTACATGCTTACAGTTCATTCAGAAAAAAGATGAGCGCTGGCTCTGGAGAGCTCCCGCATTTGGTGATTTTGTGATACTCTGTGCAGTGCCGCAAGATGCGAAACTTGAAAAAGGGTCCAAAAAGGTACCTCTCAACTGGGGTTCGAACCGCAGATATACTGTTCTGCAAGTGGAGTGAACAGCCTCGATTTTCATTTTTTTCCCCAATTCAGTGCTTTGGGGGCAAAACTTGGCCGAAATCCTATTCTTGTTATGGCTTGCTCTTTGGAGAAACAGACTTCAAAAACACAACTGGAAGAGCATTCCATGGGGGATTGCTGAAAAAATTGTGACAAAAACTCAAAATTTGACCCATTTATGGCCAAAAGCTAGGATATCATCTTTTTCTGAATAGACTGTAGACTAAACAAACGCAGGAGACACGGGGCTGTTTTTGCTGAAACATCAGGCTCGTCTGGTCTCAGCTATTTCTCTCCTTGTTCCTAACAACTTCAAATTGGTTTTTCAAGCATCCACAAGTCCATGTGTCGTTTCAAATGAGTTTCCACATCACTGCATGCTCAGGAAGGTGGGGAAATCCCTCATTCAAATCTGCGTAAGCAGCTATAGAGCAACGTTTGGCGGGATTCGACTTTCGAGCTTTGTAACCCTGGAACCACACATCGAAGCGAATCGGCAATTGTTTCAATAGACAGAAATGACTTGGTTACCATCGATTGGAATAAAGCAAAGTGTCGATCCAAGGCGAGTGAAAACTGTATGATCAGCATAAAAATAATTTTTGTCCCCGAGAAGATGTTCCAGTACGCACGCAGGGCCAGAGAATTAAGGGACCACGAGCGCAGTAACTCTTGCTATTGTGTACCACTCATTTTCTTTCCATTACGGTTAATTTTGTAACAATATAAATAATAATACATGGAACAAAAAGAATTGTTGCCCCCGTACTCACCATCCTGCAAGACCTACTGAGCAGCAGGCAGTGTTGTACACGCTGTACGAGCAGCACTGGGTCAACTCCGGATAGCCTTGCAGTGGACAGTGCACCAATCCGCACTGACGCGCATCTGGCATGCACAAAAAGAGAACAAGGCAGCGGCGAAGAGCGAAATCAGCCAACGCACTACCTCAGACCGAAAAGCATGGGGGGGGGGGGGCTGAACACTGAATAGGGCTACTGCAGCGCAACTAAAAACAAGATAGGTGCCTAGCAGCCGATGCACTGCAGATGTATATACAGTGAAACTACTGCATTGTACAGTGAGTGTTGGTCAATAGGGCTGGAAAGTGATGCCATGGGGTCACATCGACACCAGTCGGGTATATGTCCAGTAAAACCTGTCAAGGCGACCACTCGGATAAGGTGACCACCTGTCCCAGAAGACCACTGCAACCAGGATCAAGGGATGCTATTGTTGTAGTACGTTATTTTGTGTACGTCATGTTGGTGCATGCGCGTGTTGCTGTGGTGTAAAAAGCAGTCTTCGTCTCGAGTTCATGAGGTCTTCGTCTTGAGTTCATCATGTCTTCGTCTTGAGTGCATGATGTCTTCGTCTTGAGTTCGTCATGTCTAGTTGTGTTTCGTCGTCGTGTCAATAAACAGTCTTCTAAATGTAGTTATCGTCGTCCCTTTGTATAAGTGTGGAGATGGCACGGGACTGGGAGCAGGTAGAGAAAAGCGAGTTACAACATTGGTGGCAGCGGTAATGGAAATTGTTGTAAACTTCAACTTCTGGATTCGTCCTGCGTGGCCTTCGCTCCCAGTTTCCGATGTCATCTCCAGTCGTCCTATCGTCACAGTTTTGTCTGTCTTGAAGAAGTTCGTCCGTCGTCCTCGTCCTTCATCATTCGTCTCTCCCGTCTCTTGGCAGTCGTCGTCACTGGTGGTCCCGGACACGACGTAAAACTGTGCCCAGATCAGAAGAAAAGAAAAAGAAGGATGGATGGTCCCGGACACGACGTAAAACTGTGCCCAGAAGAAAAACTGAAACAGAAAAAAAAGAAGGATGGAAAGTGAAGGCTGCAGAAGGATATCGACGCTGAGCAGCGCTCCTTGAGATGGCGGACGACATGGCAGACGGCGTGAGGAGTTTCGTTGGTGAGAGGGTACGTGTGTTGTTGTTAACGTGATGAGTATGTGAGTTGTGTATTTTCTGTTCTCCCAACATTTTGTTCTTTATTATTTGCTCTCCTCGAGGGTAAAGAGGCGCCCGCACAGCGCGTGTGTTCTGTTTGTTTTTTGATTTGCTCTTCTATGAGGATAACTAGAGGCCCCCACAGAGCCAGTGGATTCTGTTCTTTTTGTTATTCTTATGATTTGTGCTCTCACATTTTAGAATTTTTGGGTGATCGTGAGGTGGTGTGTTGTGTGAAGTAGAGTTTTTGAGGTTATCAGTTCCTACACGTGTGACAGCGATCGTGGCTGGTGTTCTGGGTGGGCGGACAGAGTTTTTGAATGATCTGCAGTGCAGGCAGAGGTATTTTATTTCTGGGTGTGACTGGTGTGGTATGATTGAGTGATTTGTGTGACCTTTTCCTCTTTTTTGTTTTATTATTAGAATCGAGGACGATTCTACTCTTGGGAGGGAGTTATGTTGTAGTACGTTATTTTGTGTACGTCATGTGTACGTCATGTTGGTGCATGCGCGTGTTGCTGTGGTGTAAAAAGCAGTCTTCGTCTCGAGTTCATGAGGTCTTCGTCTTGAGTTCATCCTGTCTTCGTCTTGAGTTCATGATGTCTTCGTCTTGAGTTCGTCATGTCTAGTTGTGTTTCGTCGTCGTGTCAATAAACAGTCTTCTAAATGTAGTTATCGTCGTCCCTTTGTATAAGTGTGGAGATGGCACGGGACTGGGAGCAGGTAGAGAAAAGCGAGTTACAACACTATTTCCAGTCAAATGACCCTGGATAGGGAGACCGCCCGGTTGCAAAAGACCACTTTTTGAAGGTCCCTTGAGTGGTCGTCTTGGACAGGTTTCACTGTAGTAGCAATTGCTCATATGAATGCTTTATGTGTTGGGTCCCTGGGTCCCTGGGTCCCCCCCCCCCCCCCCACACACACACATGCTACAGTGCTGGTCTATGAAATCCGATGGTGTGAAATTAGATTGCACCCTGCGCCAGTTCACATCCCTGTGTTCACAGGTCTAGGGCTGCACAGCGCCCTGCGCCAGTTCACATCCCCGGCAGTGTTCACAGGTCCAGGATGGAACGGCACGCAGGCGCGTGCTCGGCGATGGGCACGGGGGGCACGTGCACCCCCCAAAAATTTTCAATCTGGGTAATTGCAATTGTAATGTATGCAAATATGCTCTAAAATTCAAGAAAGGTTGTAAACAAATTGCAGAAAATTGCCGGGGGGGGGGGGCTCCCCTCGGCTCCCGTGCATCCCCCTAGTTGGGGGGCCGAGCACGCCCCTGCTGGTGCATACTAGACTCACGCTATTGGATTTCAGCGAGCAGCAATGCAGTTCGTATGTGAAGTGTGTTGGACTAGGAATGACTACAGTGAGGGCCACACATGCAACCAGCCTGTATAGTTTCACAGGGAGCGTTGCCCCCCCCCCCCCGGACCCCCTCCACAGCTGCCCCCCCCCCCCCGGACCCTCCACAACTGCCCCTCCCCGGACCCCCTCCACAGCGACCTTTGTTCGTACCACTTCCAAAGCCCTCCTACGACCTCGCCAGTGGCATTGCACACTGTACCCGTATGTGGTTGCTACATGTACCTGCACCAAGAGTACATAAGTTCCCGAGAGTGTGCAACTCTGGTAGGGATCTCAGCGCGTGCAGTGCGAAGCGTGTTTGTGCATACATTGTGTCATCGAGTTTTGAGTGCAGCTCGCGGACACAGCAGAAAATGGCGACGGTCGATTTTCGACACTAGCGGAAGCGGTGGACACTAGCGGAATCGTCATCTTCATCGTCGTTCGAGCATACTTTGTGATTCCCGCCAAAGGACAGCGTGGCCAAGGCGATATAGCCCCGGTCGATTTTCCTATAATTTGCCATGCGGCAAGAACCCACTACAGAGAGGATTCAGTCAAGAATTCAGACGTTTTCTCCGGTTAAATTGTCCTAACTTCGATTTTCAGTGCATCAGCCATCGCGAACATCGCCACCATTATCACTCAGAGAGAAGACATCCCGCTCAGTAGAAGAGGTGTTCACGCTGCGTCCAAGAGTGAAATATTGTAGTGCTGAAACGAGTACGCCGAGTACTCGAGTACCCGCTCGTTGAGTACTCGACTCGATATCAAAAAAGGACTCGATAAATAAATAAATAAAAAACTTGATAGCAACGTACACATCCGTCGTCCATGTGGCTTTGCAATGAAAATTTGTGTTTATTGAAGGATATTGAATTGTGTAAATGGTGTGCAAAAAATGGGTATGTGGTACTGACATATATGCGCATGATTGCTTATAGAGTACTCGATACTCGACTCGATAGTGACAGTACTCGCTCGATAGCTTATAGAGTACTCGTTTCAGCACTAAAATATTGTGCTCTTTGACCCTCCATAGTTCCTCTGAGAGTGTCTGGGAGATAGGTAGCTTGGATGGCCGTAGAACGTGCTTTCCTGGATGCAACATTCAGCCATTTCTACTGTCTTCTTCAACTTGATTTATTTCGAAAAAATGTTCTTTTCCACGGTTTCTTCACTGGACGCGTTTGGGATCGAAATCTCACATGCATAGACTGGCTGCGCAGTTCAGCACACTGTGTTGTTGTTGTTGTTTGGCTTTATTTAAAGTGGAGTTCCAAAACAGGCCTAAACCTAATGACAATGGTCCCACTGATAATAAGAGAAAAGAAAATATAATAATAAGCGGACAAACAGAACCAAGAAGAAGATACAGCTGTAGTTAGATAACTAATATGAGCACGGCAGCAGGGGAAAAAAAGTCACAAGCACGGCAACCGGGAAGAAAGGAGTGAGTGAGTGAGAGAGAGAGAGAGAGAGAGAGAGAGAGAGAGAGAGAGAGAGAGAGAGAGAGAGAGAGAGAGAGAGAGAGAGAGAGAGAGAGAGAGAGAGAGAGAGAGAGAGAGAGGGTAGTGAAGCAGATGAGTTCATCCTAGTTGACGGTACTGCCTAACAGAAAGGCCAGGCTTAGCGATTTGAAAGTGGAGCGCTTTCTTTCGAGGCGTGCTGTGTCTGGGAGCTGGTTCCACAGGATAGCTCCAGCATGGCTAATGCGCTTAGCTGAGGATGCAGTGGGGGAGACAGGAATGATGAGTAACTTGCTGTTCCCTCCTCGTGTTCGGAGAGAGGGACTACGGGTGAAAAAGCTTGCAAACAGAGTACTTGAAGATTTGTTCAGGCAGCGCCAAATGAATACAAGGATGTGCATGTGGGTGTATATGCTGAGGGTATGGGCATTCATGCGTTCAAGTAAGGGAGCCGTGTGAGTGCGAGGGGCTGCCCTGCACACCGAGCGAGCCGCACGTTTGAACAAACTATTTAGGCGCTTATCCTGATAAGACGATAAGAAAGGGGCATAGGCAGCAGATGCATAGTCAAATTCTGATAGTATAAAGGACCTGAAAAACTGAACACGGCAAGAAAAAGGCAAACATGCTGCACTTCGATTTAGTAGCCCAATCTTAGCGGCAACGCGGCGTGCAACATGGCTTGTCATGGTGTTCCAGCTCATGTCTGAGTCGAAATGTAGGCCAAGATACTTGGCCGTTTTCACAACAGGCAGCGTCTGCCCATTACAAATGACATGCAGCTCAAGTGCTTGAGATGGGGATGGGGGAATAGGCAATATCTGTGTCTTTCTTTCGTTAAGAATTAAACCACGGCCCTTCAGCCAGGTGGCCAGGTGCTGAACAGCAGCTGAAAGGTGTGCAGAAACAGCTTCCGCAGACTCCCTGCTACATCGTATAGAGATGTCATCAGCAAACTGGATTGCTCCCACATTAAACGGTGATAGTTCTTCTGCTATGCCGCGGGCATAGACAATAAATAGCAGTGGGCCCAGTACCGACCCCTGGGGGACACCTGAGTAACTGGTGTACGGGAGACTTCTAGTCTGGCCAACCTGAACGTACTGTTCTCTATCAGAGAGGTAATCCACCAGCCAACAGAGTGCCGTGTCGCAGATGCCAAGTTCGAACAGATCTTGCACAAGAGTTTGATGTTTCACTTTATCGAATGCCTTTGACATATCAACAAAGGCTACACCTGTGTTGAGTCTGTTCATGCGGGCCTCACAGATACCTTCCACAGCTAGCACTAGTGCGTCGGATGTAGAGTGGTGGGATCTGTAGCCGAATTGAGTTGGCGGGAATAAATTGCTCTGAACTAGATATCGTGTGAGTTGCTCGTGGACTATCCTTTCCAACACTTTGGATGTAATCGATAACAAGGACACTGGTCGATGATTCTTTGGCATGCTCGGATCTCCGCCTTTGAAGAGTGGCGATATCCTAGCACTTTTCATCTGGGCAGGAAATATGCCCTCTCTCAGGGACTTGTTAAAGATCAAAGTCAGGGATGGCGCCAGTACGTCTGCATGTGCGCGGAGAAGGGCTGCAGAAATGTCATCATCACCGCTGGACTTGACCGGATTTAAACGTTCGAGGAGCTTCCTCACTCTGGCAATAGACACTGGCGCAAAGGCTGTCAGATCAGTGCTTGAGGCGGGCCCGTAGGGAAATGAGAGATGCACTGGGCGGCTGGCGTCCTCTACTATCTCTGCAAAGGTGTTTCGGATGGCATCAACAGAACATTGAGGTGGCTGAGATTGTCGATGTTTACCACTCAATTCTTTGATCGTGTGCCATGTCTGTTTGGTATTGCCAGACGCAGCTCGAAACTTGGATTGGTAGTAGGTCTCTTTCTGTTGCCTATTATAGCTGGTAGCTTCCCGCACTGTGTGGTGTTCCATTGTACATCAGCCAGTTTTAGTGACTGGTGAGCTTAGAAATAGCACTCCGGACAGAAACCCGCTCATCTTATGCAAGTCACCAGTCATGATCATGGCAGTTAGTAGTACATCAGCCTGTTTTAGCGACTAGTGAGTTTTGCTTGTACTATCGTACTCGTCAACGGAAGTTCGGAGTGATTGTATTTGCAGCCCACCTGTCAACTTCTAGTAAGTAATATTTTGTGTGTAATGCTATGCGGAAACAAACATTCGGCTGGAGCCTGCCGGCACTCCTTCCATAAATAGCTGTATCAGCATGCCGCCCACAGTCACAAACCGGCCCAGCGGAACAATACTTGGCAGGTAATGGAATATTAAAGAGAGTACATGTGAAACAGCGGGAAGCAAAGCCAGATGTGAGCCGCCCACAAAGCTCAAGCAATAGCTACTCGGCACCTAATCCTCAACGCCCAGGCAAAAAAATTCTTCGGCCAGCACATATCATACGCACAGAAAAAAGGCTGCTGGTATTAGTACATAATATTATTATTATGCTTCAGTTGTTCTTACCAGTCGATCCAGCGAGGACAATCAGCACGACGCCAATCAGGGCGTAAACTGAGAGAGCCATGGCTGAACTGAAGCCTGAAGGGTAGGGAGCGGCTAGGGACAGTCACACGGAAGGAGACCGGAAAATGCTCAACAACTAATTACTTGAACAAGTACTTGCAGTGCTAGTAAGCCAAGGACAATCGAATGCGCTTGCGCAGCATCCATCGCCATCGCGGCATCGGCCATCACCAGATCACGGCATCAGGGATCTGGGCCTGGCAGATTCTGCTCCGCTCGCCTCGATATTTTGCCGCAAAATGTTGCTGCGAAATCTTCGATATTTTGCTGAGCCTGGCAGAAGAAACTCGATATTTTGCTCCATTTTGCTCCGGTTCCCGTACAATCCCGTACAACGTTTCATAAAAATCGCAGGGTCGGTTTCTCAACACAGGTTTCCACGCACGTGTCCCTGAGTTCTTCCAAAATCATGTTGCTCCTGTCGCGTGCTACGACTTGCTACGTCATAATTCTCACAGTCACCCACGTGGCTTTTGTGCTGCCCACGCTGCACTTTTCCGCAATGTTTTTGGAAGCACTGGCTTTAGCGTAGATCTACGTTAGCATATAGGGCTTGAAAGTGCTACGTCACTCCATAGCAATGGCATAGCAACAATTTGAAAAATTCGAAAACTGGATCCACCTGGATCCAGTTTTTGTATGGATCCAAGCACATTTCAAGCGGTCTCACTCACAGCAAGGTGATGTTGCCAGTGAAACTGACTGATTTGGCTAGTGGGGGCGGGGTTACAACTGGTGGCGAAGTAAAAGTTGCACCTGCATACGACATGAGTGGGTTGCTATGCACCCACATACTGAGGCAATAGCAAAGTCACACCTTAGTGGATCCAAAATAGAAATCTGATGTCAATTTACTACTCCCAGGCCGTTTTTGACGTCATCACTTTCAAGCCCTATTGGCGTACCGTATGCCACGAACCTCACTTTTGCATACGGCTGCCGCCAGCCAGCTTGCCTTTCTCTACCTGACAATCTCTCTGCTTGCTTGGCCCTTGCCGAAGCACCTTTTTATGGCTCCTTGCCCCTGTACTTATTTCTTGTTCATATGTAGTCTGCCGAATCTTTCTAACTGTAACGTGTAAAGTAATCATTGCCGCTAACTATCGAAGTGTCCGTTGTGACCAGGAAGTGGCCCGATTCGCGCGCCCCCTTAGCAGACGCAGACCTAAATTTGCTAAAATCCACAGTGAATCCCAGTGATACTTCGGTGACATGATCTCGTCCTGGGCAGTGTGTCCTGCTGAACGAGTAAGAAACAAGGAAATCCAAGTATCAGGCATCGATTTTACCCAACATCTCGATATTTTGCTCCCATTTTGCCGGCAATTTCCGCTCTTTCAATTCTTCGATATTTTGCCGAAAGAATTGCCGGCAGGATCTGTCTGGGCCTACTGGGGAGTATCAAAAAGTATTCTTTCTAGACCAAAGAGTGGTATATTTGATAACATTTTAATAACGATAGAAATTCTTACGATACTTCTCCAGACGTCAGTGGATAAAGAATTCTTTATCCACTGACGATGTTGTTCAGAACAACTAAACGTCTGGAGAAGTATCGTAAGAATTTCTATCGTTATTAAATGTTATCAAATATACCACTCTTTGGTCTAGAAAGAATACTTTTTGATATTACAATGAGAGTGAATAATCAACGGCTTGTCCACCAACTCTTCTACTGGGGAGTCGTAGATCTACTCACACCTGATTCTGGTACGTATGCTGGTAGCCCTTTCCCAAAGGTGCTCTTTTCGCACTTAGTGCTTTTCGCGTCCCTCAAAATATGCTGAAAAAGTGCTCTTTTTTCAGTGAAAACAGACAAAAAGTGCTCTTTTTTCAGTGAATACGCACTCTTTTTACAGAATTGTGTACACCGGGTACAAGCTTGTACCCGGTGTACACAATTCTGTAAAAGTGGGTTTTTTGAGCTTTACTTCCTGTTTTGCCTTTCGAAGAGTGCGTATTCATTTCTCAGCTTGGCATTGGGTTCATATTTGCACATGTATCATGGGCCTTTCATGGCTATGCTTCACTGAAAAAAGAGCACTTTTTGTCTGTTTTCACTGAAAAAAGAGCACTTTTTCAGCATATTTTGAGGGACGCGCCAAGGCCCATCGAGCACTCGGAAACTGTGATCGCATGCATGAGCAAACAGATTTTAGCACTTTTTCAGCTAAAAAAGCTCAAAAAGGGCGATATTCACCAAAAAACGCAATAAGGGGCGAAAGAAACGGGCTTTTCCAAAAAGGGCCAAAAAGGGCGAGCACCTTTGGGAAAGGGCGATATGCTGGTCTGGGCACAGATCAATTCTGCTCTGAGTACGTGTCCCAGAAGGTCGCATCGTGGTGCAACGAAATACACGTCTTGGCCAAGTACGCAGCATCCCAGCCTCAAGCAGCCTATGCCGTCTTCACTCATGCCCTACGGCACAAGTGGTCTTTTCTGACCAGGACCATGCCTGCTATCTCTGATCTCCTTGTGCCCCTGGAACAAGCCATCCGCCTCATCTTTCTGCCAGCACTCACTGGTCGCCAAGCTCCGGGTGAAAGCGAGCGCACGATGCTATCGCTCCCCTGTCGCAATGGTGGCCTGGGACTCATCATCCCCACCGGTTTATCCAGCCAGTACTCCGCCTCTGTCTCCATCACCAAACCACTAGTGGAGAGGCTACTGAAGCAGGAGGAATCCACTGAAGACGTGTTTTCTGCCATCAAAGCCGCCAAGTTGGATGTACGTGTGACCGCACGCCATGATCAAGCTGTGGCCCTGTCCTCCTTAGGCCTTGACGGATTATGCTAATATTTTCGTGAAATTATGCTTTTCGCATTGCTGAAAAAATTGCAGAATTATGCTATTTTTATGCTAAAAGTTATCATATTATGCCGCATTATGCTCACATAATTATGCTTCTAATGCACATGTATATGATGGTTCTGTGCAAAATAACAAGGGAATTGTTTTGTAGAGGGCGTTATTCTGTAGTAGCAAAATTTCAATGAGGTCAACGCACCGTCCAACCTAGCTACGACCGTCACTGATTGCAGTGGACTGGACTTGTTATCACGGGAGTCATAAACCTACGACTTCCTGGTGCATCTACTTGTACAATGTACTTGTACATAATGTACAACTGTATGGAATTTGATGCGAACAGGCGGATTATGCGATTATTATGCAATTTGCCTCGAATTTTGCGATTATTCGATTTTGGTAGGAATTATGCGAAAAATTATGCTAGCATAATCCGTCAAGGCCTAGTCCTCCTTCAGGGACCAGCTCAGCCTGGACGACCAAAGGATCTTGGATCTGGCTGCAGAGAAGGGCGCCTCAAGTTGGCTCACGTGTCGGCCATCTCGCCGCTTTCAATTCACAATGCCAAAGTCGGGATTTCGCGATGCCTTGTGCCTACGATACGGCTGGACCCCTCCCCGACTGCCAACCCATTGCGTCTGCGGCATGCACTGTCGTGTTCGGTTGGTGGCTTCCCTGGAATGCGGCACAATGAGATTCGTGACCTCACCGCCAATTTGCTGGGGGAAGTAGCCCACGATGTTTGTGTGGAGCCTGCACTGGAGCCCCTGTCCGGTGAAATGTTCCCTCTTCGGTCGACCAACATCGAAGACCATGCTAGGCTGGATGTGGCAGCGCGGGGGTTGTATGGGAGTAGGTTTGAGAGGACAATGTTTGATGTTCGGGTGTTCAACCCTTTTGTCCCCTCAAATCGAAACCTTACACTCCCGTCTGTCTACAGAAAGCATGAGCAGGAGAAGCGGAGGAAATATGAGCGGCGAGTTCTGGAGGTAGAGCACTCCTCCTTTGTGCCCATTGTCTTCTCCACCACTGGTGGACAGGGAAAGGCCTCATCTGCGCTGTTTGCCAGGATTGCCAGCAAACTGAGCGACAAGCGCGACGAGCCTTTTTCCGTCACTATGGCTTTCGTCCAGACCAAACTGTCCTTCAGCCTAGTGAGAGCCATGGTTGCTAGTCTGCGCGGCTACCGGCGCTCTTCAGTGCCACTTCCTGTTCACTCGGCTGCTCTGGCGGCTGCTGAGTGTTCATTGTAAGCGTATGACACAAGTACCAGGTCCGGTTGATGTACATGGAGTTGCTTTTACCTCTCTTTCTTTCTTATCTTTTCTTTTCCTTCTTCTTTTTCTTTTTTCTCTTTTACGTTTACTTTATACCAGGCGTGGGCCATCCCCTGTACATAGGTGCCATCATTTTTCTTTGTTTCTTTTTGGCCAATCCGGATTCAGAATTTCAAAAAAAAAAAAGTTTCTCAAAAAAAATTCGGGTACGTATACCAGACCGCTTGCATGCTACCAGCGTCATGAGCGTGAAAAACGGAGGCGATACGAACAGCGCGTCAAGGAGGTCGAGCGTGGAACCTTCATCCCTGTGGTTTTCGCAGCAACTGGTGGTACTGGTATGGTATTTTTTTTGGGTATTGATTTATTTGAATTCGGTATCTCAACAGTACATTGTACAACTTGGGAAGATCCGAATGACATAGATACATAAACATAAAAGTGGAGTAGGTGCTACAGCGGATCATTTTATCGCAGATTGTGGGACTAAACTAATACCAGTATGCAAGTACACAAGAAATAAAAGCTGAATAAATACGACTGCATGACATTGGAGAAAAGCACCAATTAGAGCAAAACAAAGCGACACATCACTCATCGAAAACATTTTCAAAAAGGAGCTGTTTTAACCGGGTACATTGTGGCCCGTCATTAAGAAGGCAGGCAAGATGGGCGTTAAATGCAGAAGACGTATTGCAAGACTTCATTTCGAAGGGCAGAGCATTCCAAAGTAAAGCAATCCTACTAGACAATGAGCGATACCCGCATGCAGTCTTATATCGGCATAACGAAAGATTATTTGCAGAAGAGCCGCGAGTGGTGTAAGCAGGTGTACTGTGCCTACAAAATAGAGAATCTAAACTGGCAACCGGGTGAGCTACTTTACACTGAAAGATAAATTTAATGAACAACTGTAAGAAACGGTGGTCCAGACGACATAGCTTAAGAGAGTGGTAAAGGGGGTCCACGTCAGCACAGTAGTAGTGGTAGTAGTAGTAGTAGTAGTATTCTTTTATTTTCCATCGGAAGCCTCAACAGTGATGAACACAACTCAAGAGGGCCGATAACAGAGTAGAGGGGTGTGGGGTGAGAAAAAATAATAATAATAAGAGAAATTTAAACTAAACTAAACTGATACTTGGAACAATAAAGCAGCAGTAAGCAGTAAGCAGTAAACACAGGTATACAATACAAGCGATGCAGATCAATGAGGCCGTTTGCTGAAAAGAAGATCAAAATACTTCTGAAAAGACGCTGCGTCTTTAAGCATGGTCATAATGGGATAATGCAAGAATTAAAGAGATGTTTTTAAAAACGAATTTAAACTAGGAACGCAGGAAACACAGTTATACAATACAGGCGGTGCAGATCAATGAGGGAGTTTGCTGAAAAGAAGATCAAAATACTTCTGAAAAGACGCTGCGTCTTTTAGCATGGTCTGAAGGTGCTTAGCAAATGTAGTGCGGTGCTGGGTGCGCCACTCCACAGGCAAAGAATTAAAGAACAGGGCAGCACGATTTGAAAAGGAATTGACACCGTCAGTCGTCCGGAATTTAGATATTGCAATAGCAGCATTAAAAGAGCTTCTTGTTGTCCTAGGGCCGGTTGAAACTTGAGGGAAAAGGTCCGTCAGATTTGGGAGAGGGAAAACGACATGATTAACATGGATAAATTTAGCAATGCTACGAATAAGGTAATGTTCAAACGGATCAATCGACAATCTAGCTAACAGCGGCATGACGTCGTCTTGTAGTTTCGAGCCACAAGCAGCGCGTACAGAACGACGATAAACGGACGAGAGTCGCTGTCTGTCCTTGGCGGATAGCTTCATTGCAAAGCAAGAGCAGCAGTATAATAAGTCAGGCAGGATAACAGAGAGGATAAACTGCCGTGTTGCCTTCAAACTTAGTTGCCGAAAACACCGTCGAAGAGCGCCAATTTTCGTGCAAGTCTTCCTAACGATAAAGTCTATGTGACCAGACCAAGAAACATCACTGTCTACAATGACTCCCAGGATTCTCGTGCTAGACACTTGAGTCAGAGGCTGTTGGTTAAAAACGATTGGAGTTGAGAGGGGTTGAGAAGACTTAGAAATCATCAAAGTTACAGTCTTTGTTGTATTAATGCGCAGCCCAAGCTCGTCTAGATCCACAGAAATTGCAGATAACGAATCAGTAACGGTAGCGACGGCCTCAGCTTGTGTACGTCTGCTGGCATACAACGTCATGTCGTCAGCGAACATCGGGAGCTTGCAAGAAAAGGCCTCGGCTGTCAATGGGAGCTTCCGTACATAGATGTTAAATAGAACCGGACCCAGAATGGTGCCCTGTGGCACGCCACTAGTGATTGCCACCAACGGAGATGTTCCAGTGTGGGTAACCACCCGCTGTTGTCTGGCACAAAGGTATGATCGGAACCAGGCCAGGACCGCTCCCGAAATACCGACAGCTGCGAGAGCAAGAAGAAGCTGCTGATGCTTCACCATATCGAATGCTTTTTTCAAATCAATACAGACAACCGCCGTATGCAGTCCAGCGTCGCGCGAGACAAGCCAGTCGTTCGTAACCTTGGTGAGAAGCTGTCCGGTAGAACGGTGCTTCCGAAAGCCAAACTGGTCCACATGGAATGGGCAACGATCATTAAAAAAAAGATGTATACGAGAAAACACAAGCCCCTCCAGGAGCTTGGCTAGGATAGATGTTAAAGATACTGGGTGGTAGTTAGAAGGGCAGTCGCGGGGGCCTTGAGTTGACTTCAGAATTGGTGTAATGTTTGCAATTTTGAACAAGGATGGGAATTGACCAGACGAGAGGGAAGTGTTGAATAAGATAGCAAGTGATAGAGCAATTACGTCTTTTGATATTTTAAGTAGACACGGAAGAATGCCGTCCGGTCCAGGGGCTTTATTACTTTGGAGGTCACCGATCCGAAGCTTCACCTCTGCTACTGTAACGGCTGAAAACGTAGTAAGGTCGTCGGATTTAGCAGGTCTCATTGGGAGCTTGTAATTCGCTTCCTTATCTGTGACAATCGAGTGAAAATAGTCGTTCAATCGTTCAGGTGGGATGGTAACCGTTTGCTTCGGAGAGGAACGCTTTGTGATCATATTCAAGGCTTTCCAGAACTGCCGAGGCTCGCGTTCATACCGCTGGCACTGGTCTGAAAAGTATAGATTCTGTAGGTGTCGATACAAGTTATTGCACTGGTTGCGCAGCCGCTTGAATTGTACAGATAGGCTCTCGTCTCGAAAGTTAGTAGCTTTTAGTTTCTTGAAGACCGATTTGCGCTTTCTAATCAAGGCAAGGAGGGGCGAGGTCATGAACGGTCAATTTTTCCGACGGGACTTCCTGTGTTTCCTGGTTACGTACGGTGCGATGATATCAAGCACAACATTGACTTTCCCTGTCCACTCGTCCAACATCAGGTCTGGGGTACGGGATGTAAAGATATGAAGATCGGAGGACAGCAGCATATCGCAGAAACGCTGAGCGTTGAAGTTCCGGTAGTCTCTGCGTGTTTGATGGGTAGTAGTATTGCTCCGCGCATCCATGATGGGCACTGGGACGGAAGTAATGACGAGGCGATGGTCTGAAAACTCACAGTCCACGACAGAGGCTGACGGAACTCGATCAATGTTCGTGAGAATACAGTCAATGGATGTTGGTTGGTTGGTTGGTATATTTTATTTTACTTCGCCAGAATGAACAGGCATTGCTGCCTTCTTGCCTGGACAAGTGGATTGTCCAAGCTCTCACAAAAAGACGAAGAAAGGAAAGAAATATTACATGAGAGTGTGAAGCATGCAATCTTATATAAAAAATATTTAAAAAAAAAAAAAAATTCCATGAGAGTGTGACGCATGCATGATGAGAGAGGAGAGATAGATTCGAGATAGATAGATAGAGAGAGAGAGAGAGAGATAGATAGATAGAGAGACTGCTTTACTGCCTGGACAAGTGAACTGTCCAAGCTCTTACAAAATGACCAACAACAACAGCAACGGCAACAACAACAACAGCAACGGCAACAACAACAGCGACAGCGACAACAACACCACAGCAGCAGCAACAACAACAACAAGAGAGAGAGAGAGAGAGAGAGAGAGAGAGAGAGAGAGAGAGAGAGAGAGAGAGAGAGAGAGAGAGAGAGAGAGAGAGAGAGAGAGAGAGAGAGAGAGAGAGAGAGAGAGAGAGAGAGAGAGAGAGAGAGAGAGAGGAGAGAGACGGCTTTACTACCTGGATAGGGAATTGTACAAGCTGTCACAAATTGACCAACAGCAACAGCAACAACAACAACGACAGCAGCAGCAGCAGCAACAACAACAAGAACAACAACAACAACAACAATAATAACAACAGAAAGAGAGATAGATAGATAGAGGGAGAGAGAGAGAGAGAGAGGGAGAGAGAGAGAGAGAGAGAGAGAGAGAGAGAGAGAGAGAGAGAGAGAGAGAGAGAGAGAGAGAGAGAGAGAGAGAGAGAGAGAAGAGAGAGAGAGAGAGAGAGAGAGAGAGAGGAGAGAGAGAGAGAGAGAGAGAGTGTGTGTGTGTGTCAGAGACACAGAGAGAGAGAGGGGGGGGGGGGGGAGGAGAGATATGCGGATTGTTAAAATGGATTTCGACATGAAGTTAGGTACACAGAATGTTAATATGGGTAAAGGCTGGGCAAGTCGAGAGCCGTGGCTAGAGCTTTAAATGTCTGCCAATCACCTTCCGTACGGACTGCAACTGGGAGAGCATTCCACCGAATGCTGCTAACAAACTGAATTGAACGACGTCCAGCAGGACCAGGGAGGAACGGAACTCTCAGCAGGCTTGACACTTGACCCCGTGTCGTCCTCAGCTGAGGTGTGGCAGGGTCGTTGATCGGCACGAACAGATTCTTTAACAGGGGACTTGTCTTGTCATTTAAACATTTGAAAACGAAGATGGCAAGCTTCTGGAAGAGAAGCTGTGGCAAGCTTGGTACACCCAGTAGCTCGAGAAGGGGGGCAGTCGGGACCAGAGTCCTTTGCTGCAGGGTCGCTCTGACACCGGATTTTGACAGGCGGTGGAGTTTATCCAGGAGCTGCTTGGAAAGACTGGAGAAGAAACAGTTGGATCCATAGGACAGATGAGCATGTATCATGCTGACATACCAGACTTGGCGTGCTCTTAGGCTCAGGGACCTGCCGTGTCGCCATAGCTGTCCAATTACTGGCCCGATCTTGCGTGTTACATGGCTGATATGTGGCTGCCAGGAGAGGTCATTGTCGATTACAACACCCAGGTATTTCGCAGATGTTGTTGCTTCCAGGGGTTGTCCTCGACAACGTACATGTTCTTGAACATCAGCACCGCCTCTTGGCTTTACAAACAGAACTTGGGTTTTCTGGGCATTCAGAAGTAGGCCGATGTCATCTAGCCACTTGGCGAGGTTGGTCACTGCAGACGACAGAGACTCGCAGACTTGCTTGGTACGGGTAGAGCCTGTTATTCTTGTTGCTTCAGTTACTTTATTGGCCAGTCTGCACGGAAGTAGCAAAGTGTCTTTGAGATGGTGGAACGCACTGGACGTCTGACGCAGAAAGTCCACATTTATGTCACCTAGCAACACAATGTTCTCGCCGTCCAGCTGCTCGGTGGATGTAGCGAGTCGATTCCAAAACTCTACCGGCTCGGATGGGGGACGGTATATGCAACCAAACAAGGTACTATCTTTGCCTGTGCCAGCTCTAAGCCACATCAACTCTAGACTGGAGTGTGAGTGATCCAAGATGTGCTTAGCCTTAACATGTTCCTTTACGAAGATGCAGATCCCGCCTCCTTTACGACATGGAGTGCAGGAGGATAGGCAAGTGCATCCATCAGCGCACGGCCTGTCTCGACGTAAGAGAATTGTGCCTGGTACAGAAACCTCAGTGTCCGAGATGCTTGAGTCGAGCCACGTTTCCGTAACCGCCAGCAGATCTAGGCAGTGCTCATCTATTAGCTTAGTTATAACATGGGTTTTATGTCGTAGGCTGCAAATGTTTATGTGGCCAACATTTAGTCGGTTGGATGGATGAATTGTAGAGTAGAATGCTGGGGTTGAGGGATTTGGAGACGAAGGGGTGAACACAGGAGCATGCGGGTTCAGGGGCTGTGAATACCGGTAGGTGGTGTATGGCATTATGTGAGTGCTGGAGCTGTGCCGTCAGCACCAAAGCGCCATTCACGAACTGCAAAACCGAGCGAGTCCGGCCAAAATGCTTTGTCCTCTACGGTGGTGGCGTCCGACGCCAACACTAGGGAGGTTCTGCTCTACGTTTTGGGAACGCGACGCAAAGAATCACGCGAACTTTCTTCGCGTTCCCGTAACGTAAAGAAATGCTGTTCTGCTCTACGTTTCACCTAGAGAAGTCACGTGGAATGTGTACTGGGAATTTCCCCTTCCATATTTGGCAGTTTTCTGCATGCAGTTGATCGATACCCAGCAAATCCGTACGCATTTTCTCTGCGTGTGCCACAACGTAGAGAACCCCATCTCCGCGTAGAAATCTGGAGCCAAAACACGCGAAGCCGTAGACTCTAACCCAGACACCTGCTCTCTACGTGATTTCTCTACGTTTCACGTATAGCAGAACCTCCCTAATGTGACCCTGGCAAACCCTGTTCGGAAGCGCTCCGAGGTGTACACAACACTCTGCACGATGTGTACATCCTGTGCCTGACAATGCTCTGCAATTGATTTGGCATCACATTCGGGGTCCACGTTGCCAACGTAGAACACTAGGGAGGTTTAGTCCCACGTAATCCGTGGGTACTTTACGTGTGTGTACCACGTGATACTCAGTGACCCACGTACAGACGTTTTCTGATTCACGACATACCGTGTATGGAGGCTCACCCACGTTCCGCCAGAACGTGGGTGAAAATCAGAATGGAGCACATTGTGCGAGCTGTGAGAGTGCTCAGCTGAAGAAGTTTCCGAAGCACGAAATCAAAATATTCGATGAGCTTCTTAGGCCCGGGTAGCTTCGTCTTTGACCAGGTTTGGGCCTTTCGCTTCATGCTTTTGTTTGTTCCGTGTGACTAAACACAACATTGCAACGTGGGTGCCCTTCATCCACTTTACGTGTATCACCCACGTACGCGTTTCCGTTACGTGGGAACTAAACCTCCCCTAGTACTTTGACTCTTGGTGCACATCGGGTGGTGCTCTTTGGAAGCTTGGGTGCCAGCCAGCGAGACGATTCCTGTCGCCTGTACGGCTTGGGAGGCTGGCGTTGTGGCCTTTGGGCAGCTGGGGCAGCTGCAGGGGCAGTATTTTTGGGCTGCAATGCTGGTTGTTGGTGCAAAGTTTTTGCATACGTGGGTCGATGTTGTGGGGTCGAGGATACGGTTTTGGCAAAGCTTGGTTCAGTGGGGTCATTGTTCAAAGTTTGAATCACCGTATCGTACCTCTCAACTTTGGCATGCAGGTCGTTCCTAAGTTCCCGTACTTCCGTCTTCAGGCTAGGCCTAGCCCAAATTTGCTCGGGGCGCTTCGATATTTTGCCGGCAAATTTTGCCCAAGCACTTTCCATATTTTGCTTGGCATTGCCTTTCGTTTCCGATATTTTGCTCCACTTTGCTCCTGCTTTGTGGCAAAAATAGCTTCGAATGAACCGTCTACTTTGGTAAAAGTGGATGGTGACTCTGTTGAGGAAAGCAAAACTGAAAATGGTGTCAGTATTACGGATTTTGTAGCATGATTTCAAATTTATGTACCCCTGACAACCTGCACGAGCTATTTCAGCACGACGTTGGCCCAATGAAACCAAAGAAATTAGAATAAAATTGCCAAAACACACCCGGATCCCCTGTAAATTCGATATTTTGCTCGGAATTTGCTGGCAATTTCTTTTCGTGGGAAATTTCGATATTTTGCTGGAAGAATTGCCGGCAAATTTGGGCTAGGCCTACTTCAGGCACAACACCTCTCTGGCAGAATCGTTGAATTTAGCTTCTATTTCTCTCATGGCGTGTAACTCAGTCTTCAACTCTCGGACGACATTAGTGAGTTCAGACAGAGCTGAGCACAGGCTGGCAACAACACCCTCATTAGCAGCCAGGGGGCTCGTGCTAGTAGGTTCACTTACTTCTTTGTCCTCATCCAGCGATGTTCTGAGCAGGGCAACAAGATCGGGTCTGGTGGCTTTTCGTGGGATTTCCAGTCCACGCTGCCTGATGAGGTCCCTCAGCTCCCCGTCGATCAGGACTGCAATGTCCACTTCAGCAGCGGGCTTATTAGACATTTTATTACTAAATAAATAGTGTTGAAACGATCTCACCGGATACTCGTTAGCTCGCTCGCCAGAAACTCGGCTCGTTTGTGCGGCCAGCTCGTTTGCACTAAAGAACACCGTACACCGTACTCCGTACACATGGCAGTACAGTAAGTATCGTTTATAAAGTGACCGGATATAATGATATACCGGTTATAGTGATAGAACACGTCAAAATCAAAATCAAATCAGAAAAAATACAGCTAAAATATCACTATATACACTATTATCGGCTATACCGATATATCGCTTATTGTGATGGACTTCAGGAAGCAAACCATATCAAATGTACAGGAAAATATCGCATATAATGATCAAGAGTGATCTTTCTGCATGCTCTTGTCCGTTTCTGGCTGTGTTGCCTCTCACGATGATGTTGCCAACTCACGTACACAGCCACTCATGTCTATTTCTGGCTCTACGCAACTCGTTGGACACCGAGTAGATCTACGTGAGCACGGATCCAGCTCAGGCTTTTTTTGGAGAACACGCTGAAGAAGCAGCCATGCCACATGATGTATCGAAGTTAGTTCTAGTACATGTACAGTCTGTACTCGTACTGCACTGCCATGCACTGCTCTGTGTCATGCACCGGTACACAGTCCAGGGAGCATGCATGCACTTTCAGCATGCTTTTTCCAGCGTGTACGCATCATTTCATGTGCAGTCATGTGCCATGTGTCGGTCAAACATGCAAATCGGCTATAGTGATGCACCGGATATAGTGATACATTTTCGAAAATCAAAGGGGCACGTTATATCCGATATTTACTGTACATGTCGACCGGGGAGTCGTAAAATATTTTACGACTCCTTGGTCGATCGAGAGTCCAGTCCCGCGCAAAGTGAAAACCACTCGCAGTTGCAGTGACTGTATGCCTGCACGACACTTTGAGTTGCTTCAGTTGTCGTTGCAGCTTTGGTGGACTCTACTGATGTCTTGTTCCGCATCTGCTGACCTGTCGTAGGATATGCTTCGGTCACCTCCATTCGAGTGAAAGTTACGCTCAGTCGTTTGGAAGTTTTCTCCCGCGATGCAGCGAAGACCAGGGCTACTTCCCATCTTTGCAAAACGGTCTTTTCTTTCAAAGGCTGCTCAAAGACGGCGCTGAAAAGACATCTCGACACCAAACAACAGTCCGAAGTGAAGCAGCAGCAACCCCAAATGCCGGCGGTGATAATTTGAACCATCTGAAAAAAATCGAACTTTAATAGAAAAAAATTATTCAAAAAATCATATTTGCCACATCAATAAAACTGGTTAGCTCGCTCGATAGGTTGCTCGTTAGTGAAACTGATCGCTCGTTTGTTATAGATACGCTCGTTTCAACACTATAAATAAAGGACTTTTCCGGTGGCCTAAAGCCCAGGAAATTACAAAAAAGGCCGCTTTTCGGGAGCCAAAAAAGGTGCTGCCGCCCGTACGAGGTGATTTGGCTTTTTTCAGTAATGGGCACCACAGGCAGCTCGGATCGCACGACGGTGAACAGCAAATAGGCGCCCACGGTCTTTTGCAGATAAGCAGGGTAAGAACGATTGAAATGCAAATTCTAGATCAGATTGAATTACGCATAGCACATAAAGGCGACAAGCGCACGGGGACAGTTGACGAAAAGAACGCCGTAGAGCACCAATTTTGCGTGACACCTTGGCAACAAGCTTATCACAATGAGATGTGAACGAGAGCTTGTTGTCAATTACAACCCCCAGACAGCGAGCACTGGTTGGTTGGTTGGTTGGTTTTTATTTCACTTCGCACATTCAAACGGGATGACGACCCAATAAAATGACGGCGAAGGCTTAGCCTAGAAGTGGCTATGGAAGAACATAGTAAAAGCTATGGAAGCACATAGTAAGAGAATAGGATACTAATAACTGCGGGTAAACGGGGGGAGAGAGAGAATACGATGTATCTGTGATACTACGTGCGGGTTACTGAACTGCACGGGGAGGGAGAGCAGACCAATCAGCAGCAACTCGAACTACTCCCTACAGGCGTATGGTACACATGCATACTGGACACTTCTGTCAGCACTTTACCATCGATACAGATAGTGGGCGTGGGACAGACCGGCGAGCGCTTGGGAGCGATGAACATTACAACAGTCTTATTCTCATTGATAGTCAGGCCAAGTTGCTGAAGATCAATAGCGAGTGCTGATAACGTGTGGGAAACTAAATCTGCAGCCTCCTTTGCCGTCGGACAGGATGCGTACACCGTTTTGTCGTCCGCAAAAGCGAGCAATTTCGTCCCGGATGTGTCAGCAGTTGCAGGAAGGCGGCGAACATAGATGTTAAACAGAGTTGGGCCCAAGACACTGCCTTGCGGGACCCCACGAGTGACAGGTAGAAATGGAGAGACCTCACAGCACCTGAGGACCCGCTGGGCTCTGCCAGAAAGGTAGGATTTAAACCATGAGAGTGCTGATCCGCTGATACCAATCTCGTGCAAAGCCAAGCGTAGCTGCTGATGCTGCACACGATCGAACGCTTTGCTAAGGTCAACAAACGCGACAGCAGAGGTCAGGCTCTGGTCCCGAGCAAGACACCAGTCATTAATTGCCAAAGAGAGCAGTTGATGGACGGAGCGATTTGGGCGGAACCCAAATTGGTGATCATGTAGGAATGCAGTCGAGTCCAGGTGACAGAATAGTTGCGACATTACCACGGATTCCAACACTTTGGACAGGATCGACGTCAGCGAAACTGGGCGGTAGCTCGTTGCGTTGTAGACGTCGGTCTGAGCGGATTTTGGGATCGGGGTGATGTTGGCTCGCTTAAAGGCAGAAGGAAACACTCCACTGCTAAGAGACGCGCTGAAGATTTGTGCCAAAGAAGGCGCCAAGGAGGACGCCATGGCCTTGAGGAAACCAGGCAGAAGGCCATCTGGACCCGGTGCCTTGTACGGTATAAGGGAGCGAAGAGCACGCTCTACCTCTGTAGTGCTGACCCGATCAAAAGAGGTCAATGCATCTTCAAGGACCGGTCCAGACGGCAGGTCGTACGTGCTTGTGGGGTCGTGGACTATAGCATGGAAGTGGTCATTCAGGTTAGGTGCAAGAATGGGAGACGACTTTGGTTTACGCTTTGTCACATAGTTGATTGTAGCCCATAAGCGACGCGGAGATTTTCTGTATTCGGCACAAATTCTCTGATAGTGCTGGTTCCGCAGACGACGATAGAGATTGTTACATTGGGTGCGAAGGCGCTGAAAGCTGTTGTAAAGCTTGGTGTCTGTGGAACCTCCCTTGCGCCACGTGCGAAAGGCCGCTTTGCGCCTCCGAATTAGTGCTTGTAGCTCTGACGTAACAAAGGGGCACTTTCGACGAGGAGCATGTCGGTAATGCTTAGACGGTTTATATGGCGCTACCAAATCCAGCACTGAGTCAACTTTACTTGTCCATTCGTCAACCATACTATTCACGCTGGAAGAGAGAGAGAGAAAGTACAGAGGTTTGCGGACTCTAAGAGGGTCTCCAATTGCTTGATATCGGTGTTGGAAAAGTCCCGACTGGGCAGGCGCTGGTTGCAGTCAGTCGGGAAAGAGTAGGGGTCGGGGGTGGTCAAGGTTGCACATACCAAACAGTGATCGGAGTGCTCAAAGTCATGAACAATACCGCCTGAGACAGCATCTGTATTACTTAGAATGTAGTCAATTGACGATGACGACTTCGGACAAACACGAGTCGAGCTGCTGCCGCTCTCCTCAAGAGAATAGCTGCAATGGTCTCCGACAAATCTGGTGAGCCATACTCTGCAGTGATGGCATGGATCCGCTGCAGGTTCAGCTTTGCCCTTCTCCGTGCCGGCGTGGCTTGCCTGCGTGGTGCACGACGGCTGTATTCACACCCGGAGGTGGCTGAGTCATCCGCTCGACTCGCTGTCTCGGAAGCTGCCATACAGCACTAGCTAGACACTTGTTTATGCCTCGTCATCATTGCTTTTTCTCGTATGGTCCATGTATGTAACTACTGGTACTTGTTTTTATTGTATCATTGTGTTACTTAAAGGGGAAGTTAAGGCAAAAATTAAAATTTCACCAGTGGTACGTATACCAGACGTAGAGTAGGGCCCGGTGTAATATGCCCGAAACTTTGCCGAAAATGCCTTTGGGAAATTCTCGTAAACCTTGCCGAAAATGCTCCTAAACCTTGCTGAAATTGCTCGGAAAATGCTCATTTTTTTGTATCCTCAGCACACGCCGGCGCCGTCAAAAGACTCAAAACCAGGGAGTCAGAAAATACCGGTATTTTACGAATCCCTGGTCAAAACCATTAACTACTCAACTACTCAACAAGAAGCTAACCCACGCATGCTCAAAAAAATGCCGGCATATTACACGTACGGGGGCCTAACGACTACGTACACGCGTAGAGTCTACGACTCCTGCGGATGTCGCGGAAATGCCTCGTAGAAAGGCCTACGCTGCGCGCATATTATACATGTTTAAGCATGCGCGGCGCGCCTCCGCCACAAAAATAATCTCGTAGATCTACGCATACCGTACATATATGGCCGTGTTTGTTCCGCGATCCGGGGAATCTTCTGGCCCACACAGTCTAGTAAAGGTCGAGGGCCTTAGGGGCGAGGGCTGCTGGTACCATGGTCCATGGTGCCTCCGCATAAAGCCAGCGCACAGATAACCACAGAGAATCAACTAGCTAATATTTACTTCAAGTCGATTCAAGAAGACTTAAGAGGAGTACAATTACTGTACCCGTAAACTCAGATCAGGGAATCGTCAAATACAATCATGTATTGTAAAACCGGAAAGTTTTTAACGTTTCTGTAATTTTGGCATGATAAGACTGCCTCTGAACAAATCCCCCGGAGCTGATAGGATCACCAATGAGATCCTCAGGAAACTAAGCTACTCAATTGCCCGCCCACTCTCCATTCTTTTTAACCTTTCCCTCTCCTCCGGCACATTCCCGTCACGATGGAAGTCAGCCACTGTTGTTGTTGTTGTTGTTGTTGTTGTTGTTGTTGTTGTTGTTGTTTATTTATTTTACATCGCATGGCAAACGGGCAGTTCTGCCCAATATTATGAAAGCGATGACAACCAGTAAGAAGAGTCAGAAATGAAGAGAAAATAAATGAAAATAAAAATACGAAAACGGAAGTAGCAATGAGGGGAGGCAGGGTCAAGACGAGCAGAAAAAAATGGATCTCAAATTTAAAAGTCCGGTCATCGTAGCATGATTCTATCGAGTCTCATCAGCAGGTTACGAAAGCCATTACATTTAACCGAAGTAGAATACGCGTAGCATGCGTTTGAATTCACGGACAGATACTATGGACTTCATACAGTCGGGCAGGCCATTCCAGAGTCGGCAGCTGGCTAGAAGCGGTCGGCATGCGCCAGAAGCACTGTGGGCCAGGGGGAGGGGAAGGTGCGTCCCAATTGACCTCGAGTGGTCATGCCTGTCGGCGGGCCTTGCAATACAATTCGGGACGACAACAGCTCACTGACGATTCCAGAACGGATTCTAAATGTCAGGAGTCGGAGCTTGCATTCCCCTCGTTCCAGCACTGGGCAGACACCCAGCCTGGTGTACAGGGGAAGAGTGTGGGCCAATGGGTGCTCATCGGCCACGCAAAGGATGCAACGTTTATCCAGTTTGGCTACTGTGTTCCGCAGCTCAGCGGACAGTTATGGGAGAAACGCATTCGACGCATATAGAATATCCGGTATGACAAGGGCAGAGTAATACAGCATCGCCTGCCGCACTGTTAGGCAGTGCCGGATCTGGCGGAGGATCCGCAGCTTCATGGCGGTGCGTCGGACGATAGAGGTGACTTGCGGTGACCAGCGAAGATTTTCGTCCAGAGTGACTCCGAGGTAGCGAGCCGTACTGGTCTGGGCAAGAGGCGTGCCAGTGCAAGTAATGTGGAGGTCGAGGTGTGCCTGCCGTCCAGCTTTGATTGCAAGCACTTGCGTCTTTCCGGTGTTGAGGATAAGCCCTTTGGCATCGAGTAGCCTGGCGACAGCTGACACTGCTGCGGAAAGGGTGATGTTGATGACGTGAGCGCTAGCGTGGCTCAGGTACAGCATGATGTCGTCCGCGAACATTAGTGTACGCACCGGGTCAGCTACTGATGCGACACATCTCGTGTAGATCGCGAATAATATCGGACCAAGCACGCTTCCCTGGGGGACATCGCACGTGCAAGCTGTTTCCTCTGAGCGTGTACCGTTGGCAGTGACCACACACTGGCGTCGTGCGCTGAGGTAGTCCGCAAACCAGTCCAGTGCCGTAGAGGAGACACCAAGTTCGAAGAGATCCTGGAGCAAGGTCTGATGTTGGACCTTGTCGAAAGCTTTGCTCATATCAATGAGCACCACGCCGGTATGCAGGTGCTGGTCTGCGGCTTCGTAAAATTGATCCACAGCCAACAAGACTGCGTCCTCTGTGGAGTGGTGGGCTCGGTAAGCGAATTGCTCGGCAGGAAGGAGGTCATGTTCGGTTAGGAGCACACAGAGCCTTTTATGCACAATCCTTTCCAGGATCTTTGAAACAACCGGGAGCAAAGATATAGGGCGGTAGTTCTTAGCAGTTTCGGGGTCTCCTGCCTTGAAAATGGGGCGAATATGGGCCAATTTCAGCATCATCGGAACCTTTCCCATGGCCAGTGACGCGTTCATCAAGATAGTCAGTGACGGGGCCAGGACCCGAGCGCAGTGTCGCAACACATAGCAGGGAATTCCGTCGCTACCCGTGGCCTTCCTCTCGTCTACCTTCAGTAGGAGAGCAAGCACTTCTTCGCATGTGGCTGATTCGAAGCGGTTCAAGCCATCTGCTATACCCGGTCCCTCAGGTTGGGATAGGACATCAGGTCGCTGCGGATCGCTGACAACTGAACTGAATTGGGCATTGAGGGCAGACGCAGTGAGCCGAGTAGGAGTTGACGATTTCTTCCGACCGCAGAGGTCGTTGAGGACCTTCCAAATTTTCCGGGGGTTGGATTGACACGTGTCCAGTAGTTGTGTGTAGTAGGATGATTTCAGCTGACGAGCAAGCCGCTTTGCTGCTTTGCGGGCATCTGAAAATGTGTCGTAAAGTTCCGTGTCCGTAGGTTTTCGGAGCCAACGATGGTGGGCATGATTTCGTTCGCGGACTGCATCATGGTAAACGGCCGTTTTCCATGGGGATCTTGTGAGAATCTGATGTCTAGAGCTGGATAAGCGGTGCTCCTGGACAGGAGCATGCCTGTCAAGGAGTGAGGTGACCTTGTCATACCATAGCTGCCACATATCTTCCAAGGATTTCGCCGTGCTGAAATCTTCTAGACGAGAGTTGACCAAGTCCTGGCAGAGCTGCGGAAGATTTATTCCTCTGGTGTTTCGGCTAGATCTGAGTACTGGCACGTTTGGCATTTCGAAGGCAAGGGTAGCCAAGATGGGGAGGTGGTCACTGAGGCTATGCGGAAGAACGCGGCAAGAGCCCACTGCACCGTCCTCAGCCAATAGGAGGTCTATGGTGGTTCTGGACCCACCACGTCCAACACGCGTCGATTCAGTGACGTGGTTCAAAATACAAAAGTTACCGCAGAAGTGTTGAAGATGCGTCAGCTGGGCGGCTCTGGAAGACGATGTGTCGATATTGAAATCTCCGACCAAAGCAATAGGCCCTGGGCGCGTGGACTGAGTCCACAGCGTCTGTCAGCTTGTCCCAGTACGAGACCAGCGACCCAGGAGGTCGGTAGACTGTGCCGAGGATTAGCTTACCATTGAGGCCGTGAACGAGGAGAAAGAGAAGTTCAAGATCGACACGAGCAAAGTCCTCTAGCCGAGTAATATGAAGTGAGCTCCGTACATAGGCCGCTACTCCACCACCGAAGCCAGGTCTGTCTTGACGGATAAGTTTATAGTTTGGGATGTTGACAAGGCTGTCCGGGGTCTCTGAGGTCAGGAATGTCTCGGCAAGACACATTATGTCTATGTTGTGCTTGTGGATGAATTCCTCGACCTCGTCCTTCTTGTTAAGCAAGTGACAAATGTTGAGGAAACTAATCTGGAGGCCCGCTATCTCAGACTGAGAAGCACTACTAGCACTGGTGATCGGAGGTGGTTGAGATCTAGTACCTAAACTATGATGATGATGATGCAAAGGGTTACGGGATTGAGTGAAAAGACCCGGAAAAAAGGGGGCGGCATTAGGATTAAGGTCAGACATAGGTGAGAATAATGATAAGAAAGTTATAGCGTGGATATACTAGAATAGTTACCTTGCAGGACACTGTGGCCGTTAGCAGCTTTCTCTGCGGCAGCGGATCATCATGTTGACTGCTGCAGTTGTCGGCTGGGGATACTGCTCACGGGTGAGGACGCGGGGATGGAATGTGTGTTTACCTGAGGCCAGGGTAAAACCTTCCTCATCCGGAGACGCATGGGCCGCTTTGCCCCGGGATGCCAGCCGGAACGCTGGTATAACAGGTGTAGTTTGGCTACTGGGAATCCTGGATCACTGCTTCTGCTCTGGTTGCTGCTGCTGTTCCTGCTGCTGCTGCTGCTGCTTAGGCAGTGGTAGCCGCGGCTGCTGGGGATCGGCCTGCTGCCCTTGGGCGGATGCATGACGTGCATCGCTGTGGGGAGTTGCCGCACCAGTAATGCCATGTGCGTCCGCTGTTCCAGCAGTAATGTCCGCGGACGCCACTTGCTGCTGCTGCTGCTGCGTGTCGTCACTGAGACCAATTTCCGGACTGGAAGTTTTCTCCCAGCCACGCTTCTTTCCCTTCGTACTCAGTACGGGGCAGTCCCTTGCCTCATGACTTGGCTTGTTGCAGTGCCAGCATGTTTTAGCCTGTCCTTTGTGCCATGTACGCAGTTTCAGCTGGCCGACTGCTACACACGAAGGTACGACTGTACGCGGTAGAATGGTGACGTACCTGGTGCCGGTTTCAATTTCGAAGTTCTCAACCCAGAATTTTCCTCGCTGAGGGACCCCTATCACTGAGCCAAATTTCAGGAATGAGGTTGCGACAGCACTATCCGACAGGGAATGGGGGCATCCAAATACATGGACGCTGACAACGTCAGCGCCACTGATAGTTAATTGAACGGGCTTACCAGCAACAGAGATGCCTTGGGAAAGCACACGATCCCGGACCGCCAGGCTCGAGACAGTTACTGAACAAAATCCACGACGGCCGTGGAGGTCGATCTGCAGGATGTCAGAGACCGCAATTCCGCTGCTCATGAGGTTGTCTATATAGAACATGTGCTGGCTTGGCCAGTCATCTTCAAGCTTGAAGGCAAATGCAGTAGAGACTGCAGCTCGGTTTTGGCCTCCCGCCTCCATTTAAAAAAAAAAAAGTTGTCGTGTAAACGCCATGTCATTCCAGTGTACAAAAATAAAGGCGACAAGAACCGTGTTGAACCCGTCTAATTACCGACCAATCTCCCTCCTGTCCTGCGTCTCCAAACTGCTAGAGAGAATAGTGTACGACCGGCGCTTGTACGACCATATCTCCCCTCTTCTTCACCCCGCACAATCTGGCTTCCGTCGTAAGGACAACGCATCCCTGCAATTGTCCCGCATAATCCAAGACCTCTGCTCCCTAAAAGGCCAGCGGCAGGTCTCCTGCATCTGTTTCTTCGACCTCTCCAAGGCCTTTGACACCGTGTGGCACAAGGGCCTGATCGCCAAACTTCGTGCCCATGGTGTCTCCGGCTCCCTACTCGCCTGGATAACTAGCTACCTCTTGGACCGAAATCAGTGCGTCACAGTAAATGTAACCTTATCTGACCCCGAGTCTGTGACATCCGGAGTGCCCCAGGGCTCCATTTTAGGTCCCCTGCTCTTTCTCACATACGTCAATGACCTCCCCTATGCAATTCCCAATATTTCTTTGTTTGCAGATGATACCACACTGTCCTTGCTTCCTCCCCATCTCACGCCACCCTGTACCCCAAAATTGTATTCTGTTTGCCCGTAAACTGAGAGGCCTTTATTTTACAACCCGGATACTAAAAGTTCAGACCTGTATCAACGACATTGTTCACTGGATGAGCACTTGGTACCTTAAAAACCAAATGTGACCAAACCCGAGCTCCTCCTTTTTCCCCCTCCCACAGATCCAGTGCCCATCTTCCACTTTTCCCAATGATCCCGGTCACCCTATCTCTGTAGCGCCCCATCATAAACACCTTGGCATTGTCATAGATTCCCCCCTCTCCTGGTCTCACCATGCTGATCATGTGTCGTCCAAAGTATGCCGATCTGTCGGCATAATGTCAAGTCACTTGTCCCATTTGCCCCAAAATTGCCGGATTAATTTTTATAAATCATACATTCTTCCCCTCTTCACGTACGGCTTCCCTGCCAGGTCCACCATTAACAAAACCCACATAGGTAAATTCTCCATCGCCGTATACTGCGCATCATATTTCGTACTGATCGTTATGTCTCAAATCTAGACTTGTATGCTGCTGCATCCACTACCACTCTGCAACATTACCTTGATGCTTCCAAGTGCAACCTGGCACATTCAATTTTTCTTGACCAGCACCCTGCTCATGTACAGTGCCTTAATTGGTTCAATTCAGGTGGCACCACCCGAAGCTGCGTTCGTCTCCCCCTAGCTAGGTCTACCCTATTCGTAAATTCCCCTTTCCTTTCCTCCTACTCCACGTGGCTCCAACTGCCTCCCAGTGTTAGACAAGCTCCAGATATGCCCAAAGTCCGTACCCTCGTCAGACAGCACTTCAGTATCTCCCAGTAAACAAAGTCACAGTCCCCACTTCCGCTGCATAGCTCGCTGAGCATCCCATTGCTTTGTAAGTAATTTTATTAGTTGCTAATCCCTTCCCACTTTGTGTACGTACTCTTCATTTTCTTTTTTCTTTTCTTCCGTGGTTGGTCTCACCCTCTCCTCAATAGATGACTTGCACAAAGATCCGAGCCGCGAGTGAGACGGGGCAAGTGCACCCTGTGCACCCAGGCTACACTGCGGGCACCCTACACCGTTTGTAGTGTAGTGTACTTTTTTTGTCAGCATGAATGAACGGTGCACGGCATGTACATGTACATGATCAGTACCGTCACTGTCTTCAGCAGCTCATGAGTCATGCATGTGCACTTGTAAGTTGTAGGGTTAGTGGAAGCAGGTATTCTACTACTCCCTGAGTGGAAGTACATGACTGGATTATTATGTGAAGAGAAGCCAGGCGTCCAAACCAACCCAAAATACTCTTGCCTTATTCTTCGGTGAAATAGTTATAAAAAATTGTCTTACTAAACAACAGTAAGCATAGAAGCAACCTCGATGCACCCAATAATATGGCATCCGGGAACAGCAAGTGTTGCACGAGGATCCCAAGAACACGTCAAGTTCCATGCTACCCGCCGCCATCAAAAGAACGAAGGATAACTGTGCTAGCCTAGTTCATATTCAATGTAACGCTAACGGTACGGGATATAGGAGCCTGTTGGGAAGGCGTGGGTGAGCTGTAAAATCTTGTACGGTTCGCACAGCACAACATACATGCAGCAGTTATTGCGACGGTTAACGTCGATGGACGAGAGTCATAAAGCACAGTCCATGGGGGTTGACGTTTCTGGGCTTACTTTCCGAAAGGAAAGTTTTATTTCTTCTAAAAAAAGCAGAATCATGCTGATTATACCAGTCTGTTATGAAGACAAGGAAGCAGCCATGGACATTGTGCCATACTAAAGGAACGACAGGTAAAAGATAAAGCACTTCAGCTGAAAACTCAAGGACTATCCATAAATACAGCAAATGATAATCCTAGCCTGGTAATGTCTAACTCCGTCATGTGAGCCATTCGGTGAGTTATCATGGGAAGCATAATGTTCGAAATGCTGAAATTTGAACAGTTGCAGTTGTGTTCGTCGCCACACAATGCCATCGCCAGTTCACATTTGAAATGTAGCCATTTTCACGCTTGTGTCCCCCCTCGGCATACACGGCATGGAAGGCTGAGCAGATTCAACTCTTCCATCGCTTCCTGATCTGTACAGTAGTGCGGTTGCGTTCCCGTTCCTGACACATCGGTCTCCGCTAACCAGCATCATGAGCACTCCAATGGTTCCCGCCGCTCCTTCCGTATCGTCCCAGCGCGCCCTGTCAAAATTTGAATTACTGTAGGCAACGGAGCCAATGTATGATGAAGGCGAATGCACTGTTTGATGATGCTCCAACAAATCCTTTCTGAGACTGAGACCCAGCCGGAGCCGCATCGTCGTCATTACCAGCTAATCATGGGGAGGTATAATGTGACTTTCCACCACTCCCTGATTCAATCATAGTTTGCGAGCCTGCGCCAAACTGCTTTCTCACTAGAGCCAGGCATTGGATACATATGGCTTCAGTAAGGTTTACAATGCTATGTCTCTGGCCTAAGTCCAAGTCTAGATACAGCTGCTCAGAGTCAGGGCTGATGACGTGTTCATATCGGAACAAGTGAGACTTCAACAGTAGCTAGTACACATCAGGCCTGAGGACTTCGCAGCGTTTCTCCAGCACACTTGCTCTCTCCTTCAACTCAGATACTACTTGAAGTACTACTAAAGGCCATCTGGCTCTCACACTCAGTCCTTCCACCCCTCATTTTCGTGGTTTGGGCTTCCACTCTTGACTCGGCAGGTTCCTGGCCTCTCCGCAGTCTGTCCTCAGGAGACTGGGGTCGCTCTGGAGCTAGTGCAGCTGAATCGAAGGGAATCGAGTTCTTTCTCAGACGTCCACAAACTTTCGTTGTGCTTGACTTCGCTTCCACTGCGGGAAAGTAGTCACACTTCAGGACCACGACGTGCTTGTTGCAGCCTACACCAATGATACAAAAAATTAATAATATTCCCTCATTTTTTCTGCCTCCCGGCCGGCCGGCTCGAAAAGGAACGTATGGAATGGGAGCCTCAGTTCCATCTCTCGTCTGCTAGTGCATTCAGGAGCGTAGCAGCGCTTCGGCATGACGATACAAGCCGAATCAAAACAACTCTACTCTCTAGCCAAAAAAACTAGCTCAGTGTTCGTCAGGCAAAAAGCGAAACTTCGAAAGTCACGAACTCAAAAGGTGGGGAAGTCAGAGTCAGAAGGTCCACTTGCCCCGTCTCGAACCCAGACAATCTTTGTGCAAGTCATCTATTCAATTGGCTGTCTTGACATGCCACGAGCGAGGTGCAGAAATAAATAAATAAATAACGTGCAGAAAGTCTAACGATGGCTACCTAGTACCTGGCCACCCATAATATGCATCGCATCGATGTATTCGCATCTTTGCACAGACATCCCGAACCGAGTTCGTGATACCGTTTCTTCAAATAACGAAAAACAATTAGTCGTTAAAACGTTAGACTTTGTGGCTAGGCATACGCGGATAATGCCGGCAGAAAAATTGTCAGAATCCGGTCCATTTCCTGGTATCCATGGAACAACGCATCCTCCGCATGTGACTGACTTCAGTAGCAATGACTACTCGTGCCACTCGAACTCGTGCACCACACAGGTCACTGTAAATGCAGATGTTTAGTATCCCTCGCACAATGCCACACAATAATGTCGACATCGCTGACTCCACTCGAGTGGGCATGTATCGGATCACATGTTACACTGTTTTCTCGTTCTCCAAAGAAAAATCTATCAATAGCAAAGGTAAGAAGTTATTGTAATCGACCCACTGGCTCAAACATGGTTGCTTGAAAAACACAAGAACATACTTAGGTAGAGCTGAGTGCTGCCAGCAAAAGTTGAATAAGGTAAACTGAGTGAATGTCAGTGATCGGCATAATATCTGGAGCGTATGATCACAGCCTATACAGTGCCAAGCACAAGCAGCGGTGCAGAAGCTTGAAAGAAGCAGAATACAGACAGAGAGTAGTAGCAGGCTGCTGGAAGTGAAGCTGCTGGAAGGTCGACGGCGACACTCTAACTGTACACTTTAGCTGTGGGTGCAAGAACGGAGAGATAGATAGATAGATAGATAGAGAGAGAGAGAGAGAGAGAGAGAGAGAGAGATACAGGGAAGAGAGAAGAGAAGAGAGCGAGAAAACAAAACAAAAAACACACAAGCCACTGTCAGGCAAGGCCTCACGGCACTGCTGCAATATGATCTAATGGTCAGTAATGCAAATTTCACACCAAGGTTCAACTCAAAGGTTCAACGGGAGTGACAGGAATGTGCCCAAACAGGCTGTAAGTTGTAGTAGACCGCGGGCACGGTGACCAGGTAACTGGTGTACAACTGTACGCATGAGCACGTGACCGCTTACTCGACCATGTTTGATTGGCAATAAGGGCCGAACGCTGCTTTGCAGCCTTTTCGGACCAAAACCAGTCGACTCAGCGTCCAAAAGACTTTAACATAAGGGCCAATCACGTTCATCCGTGCTTTATAAGAATGAAATGGCGCTTTTAGTGACATTTTGCATACAACCCCCCCCCCCCCCCCTAGCAGGGCGCATTCACCCAGTTTCGGTGGAAGTGACGAGTTCGATTGGGAATAAAGGAGGAAGGGAGCATCTCGGCTTCCTCGGACCAAGACCATTCGACTCAGTACCCAGAAGACTGCAACTGGTGAAAATTTGATTTTAGGGTATACTTCCCCTTTGAAGGAATTTCAATGTCTTCCTGCAAGTGTCCCAAGTCATTCCCGTGGTATATTCCAGTGGTGTAACATATATACGGTTGAATGCTGGACAGAATCTGGACGTGTACATACTTGTTGTTGGTCCGGTGGTGCCGGGCACCGACTGGTAGCCGGTGGTTGTGACATAGGTTGTGTTGGAGTACCTCGCCCGACGGTATTGGAAGAGCGGGCAGCATGCGCAGCACAGGCAGCACAGGAAGATGCCGCCGACCGACAGAATGCACCCGGTCACAATCACACCGATAGCCCTGGTAAGAGAACAAACACAGAAGGAGAAGGAGAAACAGCACAGAGAATTGGCACAGATATTTCGGGTCACCAGGGTCCAGTCCTTCAGTTGCGCCTGGCAGCGCATTGAGTAGGACATTGCACGCTAGACTTCACTCATGGGCCAGTGTGTGCATCCCTCCATGGATGACAGCCCCAATAAAGTGGCTCAATGGTTGAGACGTTCCCTGGCCAAGAAACCGTCCCTGGTTTGTGTCCCGGTAGCGTGATTCGCATATTGTTTATCTTGGCTTTCAATACGTAATCAGGAGAGGTCAACGAACAATAGACCGCAACTGGTGTGCGACTTGAAACACAATTTCTTCTGCCGTAACTTGCATCACAATAGCATTGTAACTTTGGGGTCTTCAAAAATACACTGAAATAGCAGATACATCCTAACCAGAACCCTTGTCTCTTTTCTTGCACTACTTTCTCCAGTGTGCTTATTGCAAGGTGTGGTTGTTGTCGATAGTCAATAGGATGATATTCAATAACTGGCCATCAACCAAAAAAACCTATCTGTAGTACTCCAAGTTACAAGCCGAAAATTAATGTGCATCGCTGAGCACCACATATACATCGTCCTCACCATCCGGCAAGAATGATGTTGCAGCAGGCGGTGTTGTAGATGCTGCTTGAGCAACACTGGGTCAAGTCAGGATAGCCTGGCAGTGGGCAATCCACTGAGCCGCAGTTGTACGCATCTATTGTGCACAGAGGGAAGAAGGCGGTGGTGAATGCAGTGCAGTCTCAGTGCAGGCCTTGTCAAACACAGCAAGTAGACCCAAAACAGCAGGCTGGCATGGCTAGGGTTCTACATATACACGCAGTGCAGCTTCTATAAAGGCAATTTTGCGGCCCGACATGGATTTCACTAAAAAAAGTGGGCATTGTGTGTGTGTACGTGTGTGTGTTTGTGTGTGTGTGTGTGTGTGTGTGTGTGTGTGTGAGAAAGAGAGAGAGAGTGTGTGTGTGTGAGAGAGAGAGAGAGAGTGTGTGTGTGTGTGTTTGTGTGTGTGTGTGTGTGTGTGTGTGTGTGTGTGTGTGTGTGTGTGTGTGTGAGAGAGAGAGAGAGAGAGAGAGAGAGAGAGAGAGAGAGAGAGAGAGAGAGAGAGAGAGAGAGAGAAGAGAGAGAGAGAGAGAGAGAGAGAGAGAGAGAGAGAGAGAGAAAGCGACACTGAGAGAGAGAGACAGTGAGAGTTAGAGAACGTGAGAGAGAGGATGATCAAGCTGACAAGTCCAGTCACCAATGTGGTGATTCAGTAGCGGTGACAGGAACTATGTGTCCTACTACTACTTCCTTTCCTTCACAACCCATTACGGTCGGAAGGATAGTGTTTGACGTAAAATATATCACCAAAGTTACTTTCAATATTGAAAGAGCGAATGTTCAGGCGTAATCCTGACAGTTCCAAATCCCAATTGCCGGAGCAACGCTTCCATTGATTCGGACATTTACCGACAACACCTAATGACTATGTATTTCAACAAGCTCGCATTGTCACGCTGGGACTGGGTAGTGCCATACACCACAGACACGGATTCGGCACACTCTGATCTGGCCATCACAGCCTGAACTAGCCAAGATATGTGCATATTGCACTTCGAATCAGGCCTTGCCAACTTTGAATTGTCTTTCAGGAATCCCACACGTTGTCTGTGTACAAAAGAGAAAGGACCAAGGAATTGCAAGTTACGCCTTGGCTCTCCATCCGAGTTTTCTATGTAAGTGAACTTTGTGGGGCTTTTAAGTTTTAATCAAGCGTGCGTGCTCAGGTCGATGTGTGAATTATCAAAACTGGTGATAATTATGGGATCACATTGACCGAAGTGAGTCCTGGAAGAAAATTCTAATAATTTCGAAGCCGTCTACAATTCCTGAGAGTTCCACCTCTAACTTATTGTGCGGTCTGTAATACATGTACGTGTGCGCGATGTACCCATCGTTGACTTGACCGGCGCTCACCCCTGTAATATCATCCGTATCATGCCTGTCATGATTGTCTGAAGCTATTTTCCGTGTTGTGGTTGACTTCACTCTTTAGAACTATTGACTGGCCTTTCGTACAATACCTATTGATGTCTAGAGACATACTGTCTAGCCTTCCCCTCGTGCGCTTATTGATACACTATCCAGCTGTCCAGTGGCTCTCCTTCTACCGCTCTCTATCTCGCTATACTCTTCTTCACACTCTATAAGTATAAGTTCGTGTCTTCTTTACAATAAAATCAGTTCAGTGACTGACGAGTTCGAGATCACAACAACCCCCACCGTCCCCGAACCACCACCACTTGAGTGGCAATTATTATGCTATGGGATACGGACTACATAAATACATGTATACCGGTACACGTGGTGTGTCCCACCATGCGCAACCTATCCCTTCACAATTTCAACCAACTACCCCCCCCCCCCCGACCTGCGTGAAACAAATAGCAAGCATGCGTTTAAATCAATGGCGTCTAGCCTCATTCTATCATCCATATGCTCCTGTAGTAGCTCACACTGTACCCCATCGTGACCCCATCCCCCCTGCAATGTGTTGGTTTCCTTACTTGCTAGACTGATTTTATATGATTCTGGACTGATTTGAATCATATTATCTTCCTTATTGGCCATGGGCCATCGTGGAAATAATAATGCGACGAATTCCCAAAGCTTACGGGTGGACGTTCAGGGGCTAGCCAAAGAGAGATGAGAGAGGAAAGGTCTTCTACTATTCCGAACTTCAACTGTTCAAGATGTTATCGGAAACCTGTTATCATTCCCCTTCGATTTCGCCTAGCCTACACGATGGTACACATGCTGTGTCGACCCACAACGTGTACATCAAACTATACATCGCGGCCTTTGACTTTACTCCTCGTGCCACACAATCGGCATGGCCGGCCTGAAGGAAAATACTTCTTTTCCTGGACTACCATGGTCATGGGGTGTACCACCGGAACGGTACACATACTGGCCAGGCAATGAAAGAAAAATAGGAGCGAGGAAGCGGGGAGCCCGGTACACCTGTACTGTGCGCTGGAAAGCACGTGGACACCCCACTCAACCAGCTCAAGCCATCATAATAGTTTCGCCACGAAGCGATACGCGATACAACAGAAATCAAACACAGAGAAAAGGTTGGCGTTCAGCATAATTATGCATGCACTCGGTTCTTACCGCTCGGTCTGGCGAGGACAAGCAGCGCAACGCTGATCAGGGCGTAGACTGAGAGAGACATGGCTGAAGTGAAGGGTAAGCGAGTGGCTCGGGACGCCCAAGAAGACCAACACCTGCGTGCAAAGACCAATAAAGACAAGACTTAGTGCTCCAACCTAAACTAAAGGCTAGCCTAAAGCCCGAGCCGTTACGGAGAAGACTGCGGCCAAACCCAACGAGGACGGAGGAATGCGATTGCGCGGAACGGCACGCGGCGTTTGTAAGCAAATACAGAGTCGTGACGTCAACACCAACAGAGTGGAGACGTCTGCGGCGGGATGCATGGCTGCTCGATCGGCTGCGCGCGCGTGTGCGCACGAAGACTTTTGGCGTAGTGTACGTGGGATCCGGGAGCGCTATTCAGGAAATACTGATCTGGCAAATGCCCAGCTAGGAGAGCGCTCTCTGAGTCATAATGCCATTAATGGACACACACAAGCAGCTGCCAGAGAGGCCGTCATCCATGAATGACTATGCGCATGTGGCGAATTATTTTGTACTGTTGTGTCTGCGAGCCACATGTCCAGTCGAAGTCTCTCCAGCAAAAATAATTATTAATTCAGGTTTTTACAGTGCCGTTTCCATGGTTGTAGCCAATGAGCGACGTTCCCGCGGTGGCCTTGATGAGCCGATAAAGGCCCGCACGCTGTCAGCCTAGCTCTACAGTGCAGGGGTCTGCGTCAGTTTTCCGTTGCCATCTCAGTTCATCTCAGGACCTTGCCGTCCTTGGCTTTGGAGGAGAGTAGAGTAAGTACATGGTTGAAACCAGGTCTACAATCATGTAGATTGGGCATGCCTGTAGACATGACCTCATGCCCAGTTCTGTTCATTGATGTAATAAACATACAAGTACTATGATGTAAGGTAGCAAAGGTGGCTACATGTAGTAAGCAATCCAGTATTCTACAAGCTAATGGCGATGTTGACAACAGGTTTGTACGCGTGTCAGTAAAGGAGTGACAAAACTAAACAGCTACAACCTGAAAACAATTCAAAACATTCTTCTTCTTCAAGGCCAAGGGAAAAATGGCAAGAATGACTATGCGCATGTGGCGAATTATTTTGTACTGTTGTGTCTGCGAGCCACATGTCCAGTCGAAGTCTCTCCAGCAAAAATAATTATTAATTCAGGTTTTTACAGTGCCGTTTCCATGGTTGTAGCCAATGAGCGACGTTCCCGCGGTGGCCTTGATGAGCCGATAAAGGCCCGCACGCTGTCAGCCTAGCTCTACAGTGCAGGGGTCTGCGTCAGTTTTCCGTTGCCATCTCAGTTCATCTCAGGACCTTGCCGTCCTTGGCTTTGGAGGAGAGTAGAGTAAGTACATGGTTGAAACCAGGTCTACAATCATGTAGATTGGGCATGCCTGTAGACATGACCTCATGCCCAGTTCTGTTCATTGATGTAGGAGTTCAATCACGTGACCGGGCACATACATTGGGTCTCTACACGCGGATGTACGCATGACGTGGCCAGGTGGGCAGCGTCGCGTTTTTTTGAATGTTTTATTATTATTATTATTATTATTATTATTATGAAATGACCCAAAGGCAATGTGCCTATCGAGGGGTTCATTTGATTGAAAGAACAGTAGATGTAGATGTATGTACAAAGAGAAGTAGGGATTGATGAGGAGAGAAATGGGGAAAATCAACTGCAAGGTGGCGGAATTCCGTTGATTGCATAAGCATAGTCAGCTGTAAATTTCCTGAGGGCAGCTTTGAACTTATAGAGCGAGGCTTCCGATGTTAGACTGGGGGGTAAACAGTTCCATAGAATAGCAGTTCGGAACATGAAGAGAGACTTAGACAATGATTTAAATTTGGGAAGAATGATTTTATTTGGTCGTCGCTCACTATTCGTAATCTTGAAATGGAAATCAGCAAGGTAATCACGATGATGGAAAACATATCTGTGAAAAGTAGTGAGACTGATGATTTTGCTGCAAGCTCAAATTTTTGATCAAGAAGACGGCCATTTCCTGGTTCGTGAAGACAGTAGCTTTTGTTTGGTGTGTCGCTTGCCTTCATTGAACCGTTTTCAGACGTCCAAAGTTCTGGAGGAACTTTTCGATCGTGTTTTTCAGTATTTTCTTTTGGTTGCTCGCCGAGGAAACGCTCATATTCGTGTAGAGCACCCTCGAATTTAGTAAGATCGAGTCGTCCTGCAACTTCAGGAAGTAGCAAAAGTCTGCAAAATTACCTGAACGATGGCAAGTCACACAGAAAAGGAGACAGGTGACAGCAGCAAGGACGTCGTTGGAGATATGTGTAAAGTGCTGGGTGTGTAAAGTGCTGGGTTTGACTCGGACGTCGCTGCTAAATTCAGTGGAAAACAACGATGCATTTACGTCGCTGAAGCGTAGTGCTGAGAACTTGTCCAATGATCTTGTGTTGGAGCTTTTCCGATTAAAAGAAACGGAGAAACTGACGTTCAAGGCTTTCACAACATGGCTGGAAGGAATATCTGGGAGAGAATGTTCAACTTTAAATTCGAAGGCAGTGTCTGGCAAAGTGAACAGACTGAAGACAGACGTACTTACCTCCTGAAAGCAAACAAAGAGCAGTAGCATTTGCCGTCTGAGCAGGTATTTGAGCTTCCAGCTGGTGTGGCAGCCCTCCGCACTGTTGCTGAAAAACGAAGTGCGCTGAGGGCACAGCTTCTGTTCCGTAAAACTTTGTGCACCATGATGCACCAGCTGCCACATTCTCCCTCTCGAAGGATGGGCGGCAGCACCCCGTGGAGAAGCTGGTGGACAACCTGAAGTCCCTGCTACCTGCCATAGTTCTCGCATCTGGTATCACAAATTCGGCCACCACATCCCGCCGCCGCAACTGGGCCGGCAAGGTCTGTACTGGCACCCGGCACTACTGATCCTGACCAGGACTCTGGGGATTTGGAGCCAGCTCCAAAGCGCGTACCAAGTGTTGCACCATAAAAACCTGACTTATTGCATTTCCAGGAGTTACTAAGTACATGGTCGTCTATATCTTGGCCGCCGTCACCAGACACGGTGTCGCAAATATCTAACACTGCTGTAAAACATAAAACTCTTCAATGCCACTCACGTTTTGTTGTTTCATCTTCTCTAATCCACTGCTTCTTCATTAACAATATGCTTGGTGTTCAGAATTACCTTTCCTGCAATGATATATTCCTGGTTTTCCTAATATCCATATCCGATGTATGCGGTCAGAGCGGTTGCCATGGTGGTTGCTATGGACAGAATTTGAAAGTCTGTAACTGAATTTGAAAATTAATTTTCATTTGGTATCCTACAGACTGTGTTTACTCCTTGGGTGGAGTTTCAAGACAATCTGGAGAAGTTCATCGGTTGCTATGTGTAGCTAGGGCTGGTCCGAAGATGCCTTTGGTGCCATGCGATGTATGCACTTTCATGATGAATTTGCCGCGACTTCAAATCACCATAACTCTGTTGTTTTTCAAGGTATCCACTCCAAATTTCGGCTGCTACTTGGTTTTACCCCATACGTTTCAAAAATCCGCTTAGAAATGGCCAGCTGCCAACATGAAAAAATCATGTGAACTCCCTACAGTCAGGACCTTGCCGTCCTTGGCTTTGGAGGAGAGTAGAGTAAGTACATGGTTGAAACCAGGTCTACAATCATGTAGATTGGGCATGCCTGTAGACATGACCTCATGCCCAGTTCTGTTCATTGATGTAATAAACATACAAGTACTATGATGTAAGGTAGCAACGGTGGCTACATGTAGTAAGCAATCCAGTATTCTACAAGCTAATGGCGATGTTGACAACAGGTTTGTACGCGTGTCAGTAAAGGAGTGACAAAACTAAACAGCTACAACCTGAAAACAATTCAAAACATTCTTCTTCTTCAAGGCCAAGGGAAAAATGGCAAGAGTTCTTGCCACCACGTCCCCGACCTCCACCCCTAGGTGGTATCGCGCTTATATACAGTCTACGAGTACGAGCATCAAAGGACGACTTAACCTGAGGAGTAAATAATTGGAAAAAATGGGCAGTATTCTACAAGCTAATGGCGATGTTGACAACAGGTTTGTACGCGTGTCAGTAAAGGAGTGACAAAACTAAACAGCTACAACCTGAAAACAATTCAAAACATTCTTCTTCTTCAAGGCCAAGGGAAAAATGGCAAGAGTTCTTGCCACCACGTCCCCGACCTCCACCCCTAGGTGGTATCGCGCTTATATACAGTTCGCAAGTGAAACCTGACCATGAATCAAGGCCAAGGGCGCAGGCCAAGGCGCGTAGCGCCGAGGCCTGCGCCCGCGGCCGTACGCATGAGCTTTGGCAATTCTGCAACTACTTCTTCTAAAAAAATGGCAAGAGATCCGTCCACCACGTCCCCGACCTCCACCCCTAGGTGGTGTCGCGCTTATATACAGTTTCAAAGAATGCCAGTGAAAACATGACCATGACTCCGATGAGCGTACGGCCAGGCAGGCCCAAGCCAAGGCCCGGGCGCTGGCCAAGGCACGTAGCACAGTAGATCTACGCACGAGGCCTTCATGTACTGATGTAAGCGAAAACTGATAAGATCATCGCGTGTCAGCAAAGAGTGATAGTGTAGCCACCACGTCCACGACCAACCTACTTGTTCTTGAGCATTGAGCAAAGAAAAAAGGCAACAGGTCTAGCCACCACGTCCCCAACATCCACCCTATGTCAGTATGTGGTATCGCGCTTATAGTTAACTTATACCGTCTACCATGGTCTACGCGGCTCAAAGGATGTAAGTCACTAAGTCAGTAAGTGGAAACCTGAAACACGATCATAGAGTTCTGGCAGGACTTTCCGCCTTCATCAAGGCCTCGTGCGCACGGCCGCGGGCGCAGGCCTCGGCGCTACGCGCCTTGGCCTGCGCCCTTGGCCGTATGCACTCGGCCTTGATTCAGCCATAAACTATGATAAAGTCCTGCCAGAACTCTATGATTGTCTACATCATAACTGGATCTGCCCGGGCGCATCCTTATCACTGACTGTGTACTACTAGTAGGCAGTTCAGTCACGTGACAGGACCTGTCAAAATTTGCTAAGGTGAGAGTGCGTACTTGCGTGGCACCAGTCAAGTGCATGCGCAAAACTGCACAGGTAGATATGCCATGTATTGAAGGGGCTGTTAAGTGATGACGTCACAGTTCCTTCGATACGCATAACAACGATCCCACTGGGGACAAACAAAAGTAGCGTCGTCTCCACCGACCCAGTTGTCAGTGGCAACATATAGGAATCGTGTACATTTCTTCGTTTCTTCTTTGCTGTTTTCAGTGAGTGTTTTGTTTTCTCTTTGTCCTTGATCTCGACGATGTTGTCGTGCTCATTACCTTACTGAGACGTCTCTTGTGACTGTAGCCAGTGTCATGGAGTATTTTATTGGCGTGACAAGGTAGATCGCCGAGATCGAGCGTGAAAAACGCTCTGCATTAGTAGCTCCTGTAGAATGTTTTCTGGGTTGGCCTATCCATGGTCAACAAAACCAAGGTGCAAGACAGCATGAGAGATCGTGTTAACGATGTGAACTCCAAAAGGTAAGCTCCTGAACAAGTGGAAAGATATGGGTATTTACAAACTCTCTCTTCATCCATCGATTGGCGCTATGCATTGCATTTTGTCTTCACAGATAATCTGGCCAAATTTATTGTAACTAGAGAGTGCAATCGTGCACTGCTTGGGGCCCATCCCAATGTCATCACATGGCTGTGGTGACTAGTGTATATCTGGGAGAATTTTTCCTCGACTGATACGGAGTGCAGATGGATCGATTATGAGAAATGCGAACATGTGAAGTAAGTAATTAGTTGTGTCGAAGAAATGTGCAATAAAATAAAATTTACTTTACACTCAAACATACACTGTAGATGTACATGTAACATCATGATAATGATTCCATCTTCATTGTCCCGCAACTGGTATACCATACGCACCGAATACATGGTGTGTGTGTGCGCGCGTGCAAGCGCGCGCATGTACATGCACACACTCTCATGCGTGGCCGAGTCAGCCAGATGAACAGACCATGCATTTACACGAGGTGTCCGTAATGTCATTGGAATGCTGTACTTTATGACTTTATTCCAAAAGAGTATGTCTTGCCCCTGACGAATGGAGTTGTGTCTGTGCTCAGCGGGTATCGGGCTATGACGCAACACTGCAATCAGCGCTGCAATTAAAAGAGCACTGCATGGATTATTTTGACTAACTTCCTTTGCGTTTACTTGGTTGAGCCCGTGGTTTCATTTCTGTGTTCTGTCATGATTGGCCTCTGGAAATAATCAGAGTGGATGTCATTTTGCCATGTGTGCCTTGTGCGACAGGTTCAAGGCTAGATGCACTTCACATTCGGCGTGCGATCTCAGCGTCTGGGACCTGATGAAGTCTTGGTTGGATGATTATTCAAGCCTGATACTACTCGACACACCAATGTACATGTCAATGTAATTTTTTCAGAGCTGCACTATTTACGTGTTGATGCTTACTTCGTTGTTAGCGTGTTTCCCCCGGATTGTTTCTATCATCATGATCGTGTGTTCTTGGGCTGAGCGAGCACATGCACAAGTGTGCAGCTATAACCCTGTGTATCTTTGGTTACACTTTGTTCTGCAATGCATGTACCTTGTAACATTATGTGCTTGCACTGCTTTGTCTGGCCTGCGTATTTCAGGACTATTCAGTGCATTAGACCCAGTTTTGTTTGGTTGCCGGATGACCTCTTGTTGCGTCGCTCTGTATTTGTATTCATCAATTTTTGGGCTTGAGAATTGAGCTGTTGTGTGGTTCCCAATATGAAAACATCATGCTGGTGCTCTGTGTTTCGATTATCGACTGTCGGAGCAGTCATGCATTTATTAGCAGAACGGTCAATACTGTAGTCTTTTCACGTGTTTGTCTTTTTTGTGTTTTCGCCGGGGGTATTAGCGGTAACGTTGCACACAGAACGGCAGTGTTGCATCACTGGACGACCCTGCCTCTGCATCTGACTTAATTTCCCCAGGATCTGGTGCAGTTACACCAGACAGCCACTTCCTGTAAACACGCAAACAGCAAAAGAAGAGATCCCGCAAATCAGGAAAAACCATTATGGAAAATTTAGAGTAGATCATACAACATTCAATAATCTGGAGTAATTACAGTGAGACAAACACTTCAAACAGTGCTCTCTCTCTCTCTCTCTCTCTGTCTCCATCCTTCCAAAAATACCCTATGACAATTCCCTAGAACGATTTTATTTTATATTCTTAGGACATCATTCTGAACATAATAAATTCTTCCATGGGTCTTCAATCACCACGGAGGGCGAAAATATATCTAAGTCATGCAGTTTACGGGAGGTACGAGCTGTCATGGATATAGAGGCTGATACTGTGCCAGCGTGAGGGCAGAGACAGAAAGAAGACACTGATTTCTTGAACAACTCACCTATATATAATCGAATCCACAAGGAGCGCTCATACTTTGATCCATCAGGACGCGAAACATCTTCAAAGCACTCTCAAACACGGAGTTTTACTGTGGGCAGCCAATTTCACAGCCATCATGAAGGCACTCGACGACTACAGGAGTTTTGTAGAGGAAAGAACAAGGAGTAAAGAGCGACAACAATCGCTTGAAGAAAAAGCAAAGAAAAACAACTGTCTCTCCAGTCATTTAGATGCTGTTGCCCTTGACATCTGGTTCCATCCAGAGGACGCGACTTTTGTTTGTCCCCAGTGCTCTCCGTTGCTATGCGTATCGAAGGAGCCGTGACGTCACACTTAACAGCCCCATTGTACTACACATGTACCTTGACCTTCCTAGGATCTGCCAGCTCTACTGCACTAGTAAGAAGGCAGACGCACCTGCGCACATGCCCATTACTATACTGGTAGCCGGCCATGATATGCCCATTCCTATAGCCGGCCATGATATGCCCATTCCTATAGCCGGCCATGGTATGATTTGATTTGATTGATTGATTTTATTTTACTTCGCAAGTTCAAACGGGTTCCTGGCCCAGTTATATGAAAGCGAAGGATAGAATTTGCCAAAATCCTAATGAGCAACAGCATAGGCAATATTATCATAGAAGTGGAGTACTATGCGAGCGAGAATACTGAGACGAAAGAAACATGTCAAACCTGACGAAACACAACCTATTTCAGGCATACATAAGGAAGGCAGGCTAGCTTAAAATCTTGCAATCTGGATACGGTGCGCACCTCTCTAGGCAAACTGTTCCACAGCAATGCTCCTGCGGTGGCGAATCTCGTTTGGCCACACCGACTGCGAGCTGGCTGGCTGAGCAGACCATTGGCATGCTGATGGCGCGTACTTCTGCCGCTGCATGCTGCTGGTTTGAGAAGCTGGGCTAGAGCAAGGCTAGTGGAGTCATTTAGACAACGCCAGATGAAGATCAGGAGCTTTTGTTTGAAAAGTTCAGTGACGCGGTAAATCGAGTTGGCAGCCAGGAGGGGCTGCATCGCGGAACTTGGCGGGCTGCCATCAATGCATCGGATCGCCCGGTTTTGCATGGCTTGCAGACGCTGAAGTTGGGTCACGCGGAGGGCTGCAGAGAAGCTGCAGGCACCATATATCATATCCGGCATGACAATAGCCTTTACATATACCTTGCGCGAGCTGCGGGAGAGGCATCGACGGGCTCTCCACAAGGCGCCTATCTTCCTCGCAACTTTGGTCACTATGGCGCTGACGTGTACATCCCAACTCAGGCGGTTGTCAAGAAAGACACCAAGATACCGCGCAGACTTCACTATCGGTAGAGAAGTATCGCAGCACACGATAGAGACCTCAGGCCCGGCATGCTGCGGTGAGATAGTCATTACCTGGCTTTTGGAGGCGTTTAAAATTAGGCCGCGTGACTTAAGCCATATGGCGAGATCAGTGACAGCTGAAGAGACGGATTTGGAGACTTCCCCAGCGGAAGCTTTTGAATCATACAGAGCAATGTCGTCTGCGAATTGCACGCTGGGTATTGGCGATGAGACCGATTTCACATCACGGGTGTAGACGTTAAAGAGAACAGGCCCCAAGACGGAGCCTTGGGGCACACCACAGGTGCAGTCAAGAGCACGACTTGTGGCCGAAGCGACTGTAACTTGCTGCCTGCGATCTGTCAGGTAATTCGCGAACCACTTCAGGGCGACACCAGAGATACCAACGTCAAAAAGGTCTTGGATGAGGATACCATGCCGGACTTTGTCAAAAGCCTTGGACATGTCGAGGAGGCACAGCCCAGTTACCAGACCACTGTCCTTCGCCTTCTGCAAGCTGTCCGTGAGAACACAGAGGGCATCCTCAGTGGAGCACTTCTTCCTGAAAGCAAACTGAGAATCAGGTAGGGCATTACTCAAGTCTAGATGGCGAACTAGCTGACGCTGCACCACTCTCTCCAACAGCTTTGAGACAACTGGAAGGAGGGACACAGGGCGATAATTGGTGGGGACTGATGGGTCCCCGGTCTTGTAAAGCGGTACAATGGTCGCCAGTTTGAACGCCAAAGGAACCGTGCCAGTACGGAGGGAAGTGCATGCCCATTCTATAGCCGGCCATGGCATGCCCATTCCTATAGCCGGCCATGGCATGCCCATTGACGTTTATCATCCGTACTCTGACTCCGACTCCCCGAATATGAATGATGAATGTCGCCGCACTAGCGACGCTCTTGGACCTCTGGCTCCCCAACTCTCTCAAGTCCTTCATCCTGACGCAGTAAAATAAGCTGCTTGCACCTGACACCGGTCTGGAGCTCGCGCTTTTCCCACCGACCTGACCCTTGACTGACCCACAACTGCCATCCAGAGCAAACGAAAAGTCCATCGAACCTTTGACTACATGTAGGCACCACTCCCTGCTCAATACACTGTGTTTCGGGATTCACCCCTCATCAGATGAGCTTGAATAGGCTGAGGACGATTGTGCCTGAAGTGAAGAGCACCACTTGTACAGTGCTCCCAAAGCCAAACCATCAACAACAATGGATACTCTCCAAAAACAACAATGGATACCGTGCTAACCGAGGCGCTCTGTTTCCAGCGCGACAAACACCTCGTGAACACCAGGTAGCAGGGTGAGTCAGAGTCGCTCATGAATAGGTAGAACAGACGGCGAGGACCTTGCTCAGGCTTGCTGGTGATTCACAACGCTGTCACCTCCAAGCTAAGCACAGTCATGTAGTCGTAAACCCGCGGTGGGCACAACGAAGTAGTGCTAGGGACTTCGGCGTCAATTTTTTTTAAGGAAGTACATGTTTCTGAACATTCAAGCGATGCCGACGCGGATCCCGCGAATATTATTACCGGTATTATTTGTGCAGTAAAACCTGTCAAGGCGACCACCTCTCCAAGAAGACCACTGAAGCCAGGACCAAGGGACGCTATTTCCAGTCAAATGACCTTGGATAAGGAAACCACCTGGTAACAGAGACCACATTTTGAAGGCCCCTCCCTTGTGCGGTCGTCTTGGACAAGTTTCACTGTAGTTGGCTGCTCCCCACACTGGACTCGCGCCGATGCGACTTGACACTCAACTACTTCCTCACGACTGCCATCCACAGCACATGAGAAGTGCGTCGAAGTTATAAAAATAGCATGAACGAATACAGGAGACAGGAGGCTGCATGCTTTTGCTGTAGACGTTTTAATTTGCTTCTGACACCGACTGGTTATGAGAAAACTTTGACCAGTACATATACTGTTCTGAGCAGGCCCCTACACCTGCCATCTGGTTATGTGCTTTTTCAAGTAAATAAAAAAATAAAATAAAAATTAATTTAGAAGAGAAAAGGACATATGGATACGAGTTAAGAGTAACTCTCCATCACTGTAACATGATAAAAATAATAAAAATTAATTTACTAGTAATATAGTGCTGTTTCACCCTCGGTGGTGGTATCATTGTCCTGTTCTGCTATACCATGTATACCGCTTGTGCTGGTGCGTACTACTACTAGTAAGTAGTATTCCTTTCCTGGCCTGATCCAGCCGCCAATGCATGGCGCTGACCCACGCACTACCGCTACACACGTACACGCAAGCTGACTCATACATGTACACTAGTCTACAGTCGAGTCAATAGCTACCCAGTATAATTGCTTGATAGACGCGCTCAGAACAATAATACTGTCTGTGAAACTTCACTCCTCAGCTCCAACTCAGTCTTTTTACTGCAATTCAGTTCAATTTATATTGCATATGTAATGTACAATAAATCGCAGAAAAGAGACCGTTTTTGGATTGAGGAGTGAAGTAACATGTGTAAGTGGTTGCGGACAAAACGAAAAATCATTATACTGTCTGATGACAAAGTGCATGAAACTTCTAATAGTTACTGCGAGGACTGCCTCCTCTACCCTGTAGTACTGTATTCGTATATCCAGGACCACCGGAAGCAGTTGTTGATTGGTGCGGTAGTTTCAGTGCCTTTCATACAGTGTGTGCATGACATGGCGGGTACACATGACCTCCATAGCAGTGAACATGTGTTGGTAGCCACAAAGTTGGTCCGGTGATGACCTGACCAACCTGACCGGTTCCGGCAGCCCTGATATCATTCTGCACTCTGGTGCATTGAGCAGTCTTGTGAGCTTTCCCGACTGGCCCAGATTGTAGAAAATTACATGGATGACTTCTATTGCCGCCGGTATGTATGTGTTGAACCCTCACTGCACCACTTACACGCGGCAGAATTAGAACCCAGGGTGGCATTCATAATGTAGAAGTCAATGCCAAATACCGCTGTTTTGACGATGGCTGAAATGCGTGATACTTGAAGTTAGTTACAGCTGCACAGGCTTTCGCATCAATTGTATGTGTATACTGCTCTGCTTCGAGCTGCCTGTACCGGTCTTGTTTGTTCATAATGATCATGTACAAGTCATTATACAGTAAAACCTGTCAAGGCGACCACCTGCCTCAGAAGACCACCTGCCCCAGAAGACCACTGTAACCAGTACCAAGGGCAGCTATTACCAGTCAAATGACCCTGGATAAGGAGACCACCTGGTAACAGAGACCACATTTAGAAGGTCCCTTGAGCGGTCGTCTTAGACAGGTTTCACTGTACCTCTGAAGTACAATAGAGACATGACTTGCCATCCAGACAATCAATGGCAAGGTGGGAATCAACTTAATATCCACCATGTGCCTATAGCATGGTGTAGCCTCAGGCTTTATTGTATTTTAGTACTTGTACCATTTCAGTACTGCATTGTGTGGCTGAGGCGCTACCTGGTGGACACGTTTCATTGCTAGACTCCGACAACACTGTGCAATCGCTTGAACTTACAGGTAGCAGTAAAGTTTTAAACATCTGAGGTGTGGATCAGCCCATACCAGCAACAGAATACTAAACACTCCGAAAGGGTAACTAATTGATATGGATAATAGTAACACACTAGGTGAGTTGCTAAAAAGGAAACTGATGAAATCCTCATAAAGAGGCTAAGTGAAGATCGACAACAAGCACACTCATGTAGAACTGGGCATATCATGCTACTTTGAGAACTAACCAAAGACTGTAAGTACTAGAAGGAAGGAGAAGGAGGCATGTAGGCACAACGTCAGATGATGTGTGTGCATGTGTGCGTGCGCATGTGAAGGTGAAAGTGAATGATGTCATCACCAGAGAGCAGTGGTAGACGATTCACAGGGAAGCGGTCGCTGGAAGACCGACAGCTTCACTCATCATCCACTTAAACTCTGTAAGCATGAGGAGAGAGAGAGAGAGAGAGAGAGAGAGAGAGAGAGAGAGAGAGAGAGAGAGAGAGAGAGAGAGAGAGAGAGAGAGAGAGAAAGAGACAGAGAGAGAAAGAGACAGAGAGAGAGAGAGAGAGAGAGAGAGAGAGAGAGAGAGAGAGAGAGAGAGAGAGAGAGAGAGAGAGAGAGAGAGAGAGCGGCAGATAGATAGATAGAGAAATAGAGAGAAAAGAAAGAGAAAAGAAAGCAACAATTAGGCCAGTGAAGCACGAGGGCATAATCAGGAACATAATTATTATGATCACTGAATATCCAAAAGGATTGTGCTAAACATGTAGGTTATACTGTTCTACAGACAGCTGTCATCTTGGAATCGGGCCAGAATGTGAGAATTTTATAAAATACACTCCACCCAACTCGCACATAGAGCAGCATTGATCCATGCAGCTACATGTATATAAAGCGTACATATTAGACGGATGCATAGCCCATTATAGGATAATTCTTCTGACGGTTGTCAAAATTGTAGGTGGAATTGTAGTAATATTGCTGCCATTGCTAGGTTCAAACCTGGCATTCACATTGGAGGGCAATATCAGGCTTAATAGAACAGAATACACGTGGAAACTCACTTTGAATGCACAGTTTGCATGTGTATGCTAAACCTAGGTGAAACTCGTTACTAAAGAGGTGCACAATCATGCCTCCTATACTACCCCCCCCCCCCCCTCCCACTCGGACTTTCAGGGCTCACCACGACCGTACAAAGCGTCAATATTACCAATCAGCGCACGGCAAAACGGGCTGTTTCTTGCAATTGTGGGGTGTTTTCTGAGTGGAACTTGGCTGTATTCGTTAGTTTGAGGCATTAGGCCATTGTGGATTCGTGTTCAGAAGGTGTGTCTTTGGAGGGTTACCGTCTCGAATTTTTCGATTTGGCCTTCGTTTGCCTGAGATCGGATAGTGAAATCACTCAAACGCGAAGGCGTGCGAACAAGTGAATGAAGAGAAAATTAGAAATCGGGGATGGTAAACCGATAGAGAATTCCAAGACCTTGAAAATGAGCTATCGATGGTAAAAATCGGCCAAGGAGAACCGCTGTTCTACTTTTTGAAGACATCAAGGTCGGCCGTGCGTCCCCATGGTCCCCGCGCGCACCAACAAAAACTGGCAGCCGTGCGCATATCTGCAAGTGCAACAAGAAAGGACGGAGGAGACAGCAAGCGTTCCGAGTGAAGAGTTTACCTTCGTATTGACTCAAGCTAAGGACTCATGCCAGTCAGGGATCATACCAGTCACCTCTCATCATGGTCATGACTAAGGGATTCATTTGTGGCCAGGAAACTCCCCACTCGCAGCGTGAAAGCTGCGAGGCCAAACAGAAAAGAGTGTGCCGAGTCGCGATCAGGAAACGCTGAGTTCTACTGACAACATTGGTTAGCTAGGCGCGGCAAATTCTTGTAGATGCCAGGACTCCAGTTCATCAGTACCTCACGGACATACATTGTATCTTGGTCGACACCCACCAGCGGGTTGAGAAAAATGACCAAGATGGCTTGGAGAAAGGACGTCTTCTCCGCCTGTCTTTCCCAACACCAAACAACAAGATTCGCTTCGGCACTGGCCCTTCGCTGTACAGAATAGACCAGGGAGTCGTAAAGTACCGGTATTTTACGACTAGACTGTACATCAATCAGCATGAACTCGGGTGCGTAGCCGCTATGACTGCACAAACTCTGGCCTTGGCGGCATCGCCATGTTTTCAAAATGGTGGTCGACGCTTTTTTGAATTTTGTATGGTTGTGGTGAGCCCTGACTTTGTTTGTGTTACTGTAAAAGCAGAAATTTTCGGTGGTGTAATATTTTCGGTATTCTCCGAAATCGGCGGTTCGGTGGAGGGAAATTTTCGGTAAAACCCGTTTTCCAGGTAAGGCCACACTTTGTTTTTTCTATGTTTCTTGTCGGCAAATTTTAACAAAAGGTATGCGGGCGGGCGGAAAAAAAAACAAAAGCCAAGGAAAAAACAAGAACAATTTCTACTGAAAACTGTATACATTTTACATGTATATGCGTGATTCATTCAAGACACTGTATAAACCATTACTACAATGTACAATCATGTACATGTAGTCCCATACATGATTGCACCACATTATCGTATCAGCCCACGAATATCAGGCAAACTGCAACAATGAGAGTATAACGTTTGATGAATACGAGATGGCGAAGAGCACAAACATTTATCTGCTATCGCATCAACAAACGCTTTCCCACTTGTCATTTTTGGTTTTGTTACTTCAACGTTCTTGTGTCCGCTTATCAAACTCTTGTCTCCACGCTGCTCATCTTTTCCTCGCCATGCGTCTATTGCTTGGATTTTCTGCCCACAACATCGTTCCACAGGCGCCAGTTGCCACGGAACGCGTCCGACTTACGGTGTTCCTGGGACCCACAAGGCTCAAGCAGTGAACGACTGGAAGCTTCGTAATGGCAGCCTTTAATATCGCAGAGAACAGATAGGACGGGGAGCGCTCCTTTGCTGCTGTGATGCAAACGTTTACGATTTTGATTGACGCATCTAGCTGCTGCAGCATGTGCAGCGTACATACATGTACGTAGTACACTGTATGAATTTTTATTCCGAAATTTCTGAAAACCTACGCGGGCGATGACGAGAAACATAGAAAAAACAAAGTGTGGCCTAAGTGTACTACAGTCGTCCGTCTCTAATCCGGCACCTTTTGCTACGGCGTTTTCTGCTGGATTAACGAGGGTGCTGGATTAAGAAATCCTGCCCTCTGACCCGGCCCTACCCAATTGCATGCATGTGTCATACGTCAAAACGCAGGGTTTTTCCGTGTCGATCCAAGTATTTGGTGCACAACTTTATATTCTCAACTGTTCTCCAGGAATATACACAGTGATAAAGTGATAAAGTAAAACAGAGAACATGTTCACATGTACTCTTGCACACACACGCACACACACACACAGACCTGAAAATTGGCAGGACACTACTTCTTGCTAAAATAAGAAAGTATGGTTGACTGCTTAGCAGTTGTCTCCTGGACAACATTGACCCTCTTGAGAAGGCCACGCAAGCAGTCGACATCATGCAGGTCGAACGACGGATGTCCTTCGGAGCAAACAATTGCATCAGCAAGTGCACGGGATGCTTGTGCCAGAGTTGGAAGGCCGTGTTGGAGTGCGCATCCAAGATGTGCTAGAGCTGTTAGCCAGTTAGTTGTAGAACGTCAGTACCGTCGGTCAGTGTCGTGCATCGTCGCTGATTGTTTAGTAACTGGTGGTGTTAGTGGACAGTATAGCGTAACTTGTAGTTCCTTGGTCTTTCTCTTTGTATAAATTGAGTTCGGGTTCGGAAAAGTCCTAACAACCAACCACGCGCGCGGCACTGACCAGACTGGCCTGGCAAGGAGTGCACCTGTACGGTACGCGACTAACGACTGCCGGATTATGAAATCAAACTACGTGCAGTTTGAGCGATTCGTTTCAAAAAGTCACTGCCGGAGGCGGAATTCAAGTGCCGGATTACGATGTAGGAATTGAACGAAAAAAATCGGTTTCATCAGAAAGTGCGCCGGTTGGCAAGGGTTCCGGATTAACAAGTGCCGGATTAGAGAGGGACGACTGTAGTACTACATGTATACAGTATCGGTTGTACCTAAATTTTCGGTGCGTTTTATTATCGGTAAAAATTGTCGGCACCGAAGTTACCGAAAATAAAACACCACCGACAATTTCTGCTTTTACAGAATGTAGCATTAGGAGTTGCATTACTTTATGAGTTGAATCCATAACGAGGCACAGCGGTATATTTTTAACGATTTAACAAGAAACGATCCATTGTTAACCGTGTGAATGTTCTTACAAACTGTTCCTTCTCTCCTTTGTACTAGAGCAATGAAGGACGGGTGCGTGATAGCAGGGTCGTTAAACTTTGTGCCCGCAAAGTGGAAACAATGCAAATAGTTAGACTTTTTGGTTCGTCACACTTTCATCTCTAACAGTATGTGTAGTAGGCCTGTACTTGCAGTACTGCCATGGTTACATACTTGATGGTGTGGTGTCAGCGATGTCTGCTACATCCCACTAAGCACGCGTAACAGTGGTGGTGGTGGCTACACACGGCGGGTAAGCAGGGGTTACAGGCCCTGAGGATGGGTACGTAGCCGTGGTGACGATTGCCAGCTGCTTCCGCTGACGGTATCGGACAAGAGGACAGCACGCGCAGCACAAGCAACACAGGATGATGCCGCCGACTATCAGGATACACCCTGTTACGATCACTCCAATGGCCCTGGGGCAAACAGAAAGACCAAAGAGAACCAGAGATCCAGCTGGAATGGTCGCTTGTTCAGACTCCACTGCGGCCAATTCATTGGTTACGCCAAACACCAACACCAACACATGCACACACACACACACACACACACACACACACACACACACACACACACACACACACACACACACACACACACGTACACATACACACACACACACATGTATACTTGTACTTGCTCACTGCCATGACTGGTCATGCGAATCTCACCCAAAGAGAGAGAAATTCAAAAGGAATCTCGGAAAGATGACTCAATTGGCAATTGAACCACCCAATGGCCGACAAACTCTGAAATCCCCAAACTCTGGGTGGATTTGGAAATGTAAAATAGAAGAAAAACACATTGGAACGAGTTATGAAGCAACAATCCACGACTATCCACGATTTCTATTGGCTCAGTTTCCGGGTTAAACTTTGGATTTGGAAACGATCCTACTTATGGGCTCAGCACACCTCAGTCAGTGAGCGAGGACAAGGTGCAGAAAAAGGGATTGACCTCATCAAGGTGTCAGTCCCCGGGATCCAAAACTGCATTCACCCCTGGTCCGAGTGAAGGTAATACTAAGATGCTAGTGTGGCTGGCCTAATCAAAGTGGATCTGATAAAGGCTTCACTAGCACCATTGATTACACAAGAGTTGCTCTAGCCAGAAGGTGTCCATCGGCCAACTGGTATGTATTGTATACTTCAGTAGAAAGTATGTGAACCCTGAAGCCAACAAAGGTGGCAGCTAAAACATTACACCTTCAAGCAGCCGAGCCCGTTAGCAACAGACCCAACACTATCTGGCATACGTGTACCCACCAACCGAACAAGCTGAACATTTTATGCACTCTATTATTTCCCCAGAACACTATAAACATCAGATTCCTCAAAACAGTGTTTAGCCATGCAAGTGCATGACTAGTGCAGAGCCCCTCATCAACCAATCCTCACCATCCAGCTAGATAAGTCGAATCCAGCGTATCAAAGCAGCACAATTTGTCGTTGGGACTGTACGAGCAGCAATCAGTCTGACTGATGCCAGGAAAGTCAGGAATATGCGGGCACTCTACCAAGCCGCACTTCTTCGCATCTAATATTGTACACACAAACAGAGCAGGAAGCAGTGCAGGATAACATTTCTTTCAAAGAAAACGATGCCACGGATGTCTGCAGTGCAGAGCAGCCGTTGTCTGAAATGTCGCTAACATAGAAGTTAGAACTCTTTAAAGGGGAAGTTAAGGCAAAAATTAAAATTTCACCAGTTGTAGTCTTCGGGGTGCTGAGTCGAATGGTCGTGGTCCGAGGAAGCTGAGACGCTCCCTTCCTACTTGAATCCCAATCGAACTCGCGCACTTCCACCGAAACTGGGTGACTGCGCCCTACTACATGTAGATGGGGATTTTGTATGCAAAATGTCACTAAAAGCGCCATTTCGTTCTTATAAAAGCACGGATGACCGCGATTGGCCCATATGTTGTAGTCTTTTGGACGCTGAGTCGACTGGTTTTGGTCCGAAAAGGCTGCGATGCAGCGTTCATCCTTTATTCCCAATCGAACATGGTTGAACAAGCGGTCACGTGCTCCTGCGTACGCCAGTCACCTGGTCACCGTGCCTGCAGGGTACAACTTACTAGCCTGTTTGACCTTTTTTGGGTGCAGTCCTGTCACTCGAGTTGAACCTTGGTGTGAAAGTTGTCGCCTGCTGGCGTGGTGACCAGGTGATTTGGGCATCCAGGGGCACGTGACCACTTGTTCAACCATGTTCGATTGGGAATAAAGGAGGAACGCTGCATCGCAGCCTTTTCGGACCAAAACCAGTCGACTCAGCGTCCAAAAGACTACAACATATGGGCCAATTGCGGTCATCCGTGCTTTTATAAGAATGAAATGGCGCTTTTAGTGACATTTTGCATACAAATCCCCATCTAGTAGGGCGCAGTCACCCAGTTTCGGTGGAAGTGCGCAAGTTCGATTGGGATTCAAGTAGGAAGGGAGCGTCTCAGCTTTCTCGGACTAAGACCATTCGACTCAGCACCCCGAAGACTACAACTGGTGAAATTTTAATTTTTGCCTTAACTTCCCCTTTAAGGTGGCAGACTACCCAAAAATTCGCTGAAAAATCGAATTTGTAAATTCATATTGAGTGCTACGTCAGTTGAAAGAGCATGAATAGCTGCAAATTCTCTGAAAATTGTGTCCCGATCTGACCGGCCGTTCAAGAGTTATGGCCGAAAATGTGCCCTTGCAAGGGAAGATTTTGTTGTTGCACGCTGTCATTTGTTGGCAGCACTGTATTTGAATGTGAGCAGACCGTGCGCAACTTGTCGTATCATGGAAACACGTGAAAGTGTGCAGAATTTTGCTCCAAGTCCAAAAAATCAGGTTTTTGAGCCACGTATTGGGCTGCACGGCGGCGGGCGAAGCCCGCCGCCGTGCAGCAGGACTTTTGCCAGCACCCTCGTGACGTTGCAGATATGTGGCTTGATTACTAGTATTGTACTTGACGTTGATTTAGTGACTTTGGCAAGTTTGAGTCGTGTCAAGAAGTCAGGTAGGATTCAGTACTAGGCAGTAGTGAAACGTGAGTGGTAGTCTTTGCCGGTTTCTGAGGGTATCCTGGATTTGGTGTGCAGCGCTGTGGAAATGGCTTGCTGTGGAGGTCCCAGCACTGGATGTTGTATCAAAGGTACGACCTCGTAGCACGTGCTAATCCTAAAAAAATTCGAAAATTGACTTGGGTCTGTGGGAGTGTGTGAGAGAACGCCCACTCGTTCCGTTGTGACAGATTCCAGGGCCTCGTTGAGGGGCCCTACCCCATCACCCATGGCTGCTTCTGGACTTGTTCTAGGTTTGAGTCCCGCGCACGAACAGAATGAGCACGAAAATGTGAAAAATTGTAAATGCATTTGTTTGGCTCCTGGGTGGCTCGCACACCGTGGCACTATGCCGGAAATTTGAGTTTTTCCGGCCTGGAAAGCCTGTCAGTGAGGCGCAAGAAATACATAATCCTACACAGTTGCGAGGGCATGATGCTCTGATCAGGCCCGAGGTCTGTGAGTGATCTTGCCCGAGGCCCAAGGGGCGTAGCCCCGAGGGCGTCGCGACCAAGGGCAAGATCACTCACATGACCGAGGGCCTGATCAGAGCGGCATGCCCGACGCAACTGTGTAGGATTGCGCTTCAGACAAGGCCCACCTCACAAACAACAAGGCCCAGTACAGTAGAGAGATTCAAACAGAAAGAAAGCCTTGACGGCAAATGAGTTGATGTCACATTGTGTGCAGTGACCATCACAAACAGCTATTTGTTTGGTCGGAACTTTCCAGTTTTGAGATGAAAGTATTCAAGTACAGTGAAGGCAGTAGTAACGTTAGTACCAGTAATATGACGGATTCGGAATAAACCCGTTCTTCGAGTTAGATGATTGCCAGAGTAAGGTTCAAATGCGAGTGCTGAGAAGCTGCAGCCTTAGGGCAGGTACAAAGTGTACTTGTGGAGGTCTGCTTCCCTTGTGTACGTTTCGCCGCGAGAAACAGGACCAGCTGCAAGGTCGGTTGGCGTTTCTGGTCTCCCTGCAGACGTTCAAGACAGTAGTGAGTATATAATCATTTTGGACAAGGGAGACAAATTTTTAGTCCTCGTCGTCGGAGATGTTGCCCAAGGCAAGGACTTCGAAAAATGGTAAATGCGTATGTGCAGCGCGATGCTGTACGACTGCTGTTCTTGACCGGCTAAGCGGTCAAGATCGACTGATCTTGACTGCTTATTCTGGCCGCTCATTGGCCGTCTCCTGGCAACAAGCACGTGCCATGTCTGAACTTGTAATTCAGACATGGCACGTGCTTGTTGCCAGGAGACGGCCAATGAGCGGCCAGAATAAGCAGTCAAGATCAGTCGATCTTGACCGCTTAGCCGGTCAAGAACAGCAGTCGTACAGCATCGCGCCGCACATGCGCATTTAGCATTTTTCGAAGTCCTTGCCTTGGGCAACATCTCCGACGAGGACTAAAAATTTGTCTCCCTTCTCCAAAATTATTATAATACTCACTACTGTCTTGAACGTCTGCAGGGAGACCAGAAACGCCAACCGACCTTGCAGCCGGTCCTGTTTCTCGCGGCGAAACGTACACAAGGGAAGCAGACCTCCACAAGTACATTTTGTACCTGCCCTAAGGCTGCAGCTTCTCAGCACTCGCATTTGAACCTTACTCTGGCAATCATCTAACTCGAAGAACGGGTTTATTCCGAATCCGTCATATTACTGGTACTAACGTTACTACTGCCTTCACTGTACTTGAATACTTTCATCTCAAAACTGGAAAGTCCCGACCAAACAAGTAGCTGTTTGTGATGGTCACTGCACACAATGTGACATCAACTCATTTGCCGTCAAGGCTTTCTTTCTGTTTGAATCTCTCTACTGTACGTACATACATGTACTGGGCCTTGTTGTTTGTGAGGTGGGCCTTGTCTGAAGCGCAATCCTACACAGTTGCGTCGGGCATGCCGCCCTGATCAGGCCCTCGGTCATGTGAGTGATCTTGCCCTCGGTCGCGACGCCCTCGGGGCTACGCCCCTTGGGCGTCGCGACCTCGGGCAAGATCACTCACAGACCTCGGGCCTGATCAGAGCATCATGCCCTCGCAACTGTGTAGGATTATGTATATCATGTCCTGAGGGCCAGCATAGTGGCAGGAGTGTGTGGTCAAAATTTCACTCAAATCCATTGAGAAACACCAAAGTTACGGTCAATTGAATGCCATATGAAATTTATGGGTAGGCTGCCCCCTTAAATTAATCTACAGTCAGTAGACAGTGACAAGTTTGCCAGTTTTAGTATAAAGAGAAGAAGTAATCTACATGATTGTGCCAAGTTCTTACCACTCGGTCCGGCAAGGACAAGCAGAGCAGCGCCGATCAGGGTGTAAACTGAGAGAGACATGGCGAAAGGATGATTGTCGTGAGCAGCTATGGACGCGCGTGAAGGTTTTCCCAAGCTTGAGTCGAAAGCAAAACCCTGGAAGTAGCCACTGTCTACTGTGTCGAACTACTACAACTGTAGAGTGTAGTGTAGGCAACAACACGAAAAGAACTGAGAAATCCGATTCGCGCATTCAGTAGAATACACGTGCACGTACGTACATGCATATAATTGTTGTTGATAGATCACGGCGCATGCGCAATTGCGCTTGGCGGGACACAAGGCTAACTGTTCTGGCAGCCCATGCAGGTGCACTTTTTGACCTTTGGCCTTTTTCACATCATAAATGGCATACAACAGTACATAACAGTACATCGGAAAGTACCGGTCCGAATTAGAAACAGCTGCAGCTGCTGGAGCATGGAGCGGAGGTGGAGCATTGCGTGCACTCAGCCACTAGTGCGCAGGGCGCAAAGCCAAAAATTAATGTAGATCCTTCGCATCAGGGAGTCGCCAAATACCATATTTGACGACTCCCTGCTTCACATACGCACTCATACAAGCCGTTACAATGGCAACAACATATTGGGCCCCAGCCTCCAAAAATAATAGTTTTCAGTACATCAGCCGGGTCCGCGGGGTACTCATGTACTCATGACGGCCGGAATATCCAAGCGAAAGGCGCAATTATGTAACCAACAACTGGTAACGGTGGGGATGGGGGGGGGGGGGGGGGGAGGGGGAAGAGAATCAGTCTCACTTGAGCAGGGAGTGGTGCTTTCTTGCAGGTTCTTGCAGGTTTGCCGAGTGGACGGTTCGACGGACTTCTCGTGTGCTCTGGATGGCAGTCGTGAGTCAGTCAAGTGGGAATTCAAGTCGGCAGGAAAACCGCGAGTTCCCATGTAGGGATCCCCCGGGAGCAACACACAATTCCCCAAGTATCGCCGATGTCGCACCAACGTCTTCTTCACATAGTTGTCCCCAGCGAGGGCTTGCGAATTAGATGGTCTGGAGGCAACAACGTTGTTGTTTTCGTTGTTGTTTTCTTTATTTGAATCGCTAAAACCAAACGGACAGAACTGTCCAGTGACAAGGGAGCGAATGATGAGCGTCATAATCACTATGCATCAAAACATCTCAGGACAAAATGAGACAGACTATATTAAGGGAGGGTCTGCACAACACTTTTACATAAAGTGGAGTACGAGAACAAAGGGCGCGGCAGAAGTCGAAGCAAGAAAGCAATCAACGCCAGAGATATTTTGTCCGCCAAAAACAGAGAGAGAGAGAGAGAGAGAGAGAGAGAGAGAGAGAGAGAGAGAGAGAGAGAGAGAGAGAGAGAGAGAGAGAGAGAGAGAGAGAGAGAGAGAGAGAGAGAGAGAGAGAGAGAGAGAGAGAGAGAGAGAGAGAGAGAGAGAGAGAGAGAGAGAGAGAGAGAGAGAGAGAGAGAGAGAGAGAGAGAGAGAGAGAGAGAGAGAGAGAGAGAGAGAGAGAGAGAGAGAGAGAGAGAGAGAGAGAGAGAGAGAGAGAGAGAGAGAGAGAGAGAGAGAGAGAGAGAGAGAGAGAGAGAGAGAGAGAGAGAGAGAGAGAGAGAGAGAGAGAGAGAGAGAGAGAGAGAGAGAGAGAGAGAGAGAGAGAGAGAGAGAGAGAGAGAGAGAGAGAGAGAGAGAGAGAGAGAGAGAGAGAGAGAGAGAGAGAGAGAGAGAGATCCGAGAGCGAGAGAGAAGACAGAGAGAGAGACAGAGAGACTAACATATGAAGGCTGAGCCTCTACAACAGGGCTTTTACGTCTGAAAACAACCGCACGAATTAACAAGCAAGTTGTCAGAGAACAGGGAGAGAGACGGGCAGGCAGGCCAGCAGGCAGGCATATAATGAAAATATGGCGATAGTGATCCGTCTGACCTCAAGGGTTCATGCTGTGTGGAACAGCAGCAGTGCGAAATTGGGCCGGGTGCGGTATGGCCCGCACCTCGCTGGGCAACGCATTCCAGAGCCTAGCTCCTTGGAACGCGAGACAACTCTTACCCAGCTCAGTGCGGGTTGGCGGTGGTCTTAGACCCATAGGTAATTGCAGTCGAGTAGGAGCGCCACTGGTTGGTAGCAACAGCACTTGCAGTGTGGGGCTAGCACGGGAGTAGCGGCAGCGCCAAACCAGGAAGATGAGCTTCTGGATGAAGATCTCCCGGACACGGTAGGCGCCGAGTTGGACTAGCAGGTTTCTGGCAGAGGTGCGCGGCGAGCATCCGTACACAGCTCGAGCCGCACGATTCTGCAGAACTTGGAGGCGGTCCAGGTGCTTACCCGCCAGCGATGCTGAGAAGGCATTGGAGCCATATGAGAAATCAGGCATTATCACAGACTTGAAGTACTGGATGCGGCTTTGCATGCTGAGGCAGCGGCGCATCCGCCACAGCACACCGACTTTCTTGTTGAGGCGGGCAACGCACCTATCCATCTGGGTGTTCCAAGACATGGCGCTGTCAATGTGAACTCCGAGGTAGCGAGCAGAAGAGACAGATGGCAGCTTAGTCGCATGACACCATACGTCCAGTTCAGTTTGCGCTTCTAGCTTCCCAGCCGGTACTACCAATGCCTGACTTTTTGATGCATTAGGGATCAAACCTCGCTGCTTCAGCCAGTCAGCAATGCATGTCACTGCTCTGGAGAGAGTGGCGGTCAGTTCCTGTTGTGTTGGGCGACTGCAGGTCAGTGCGATGTCATCTGCGAACTGGATGGACTCAGCTTGTGCGAACTGGATGGACTCAGCTTGTACGTTGTGAATGGCCAACGGTCCTCAGCGCTTGTTCAGCACCACCATGAGCGCCACTGACTCACTCTGCTATCTGGTGTTCACGAGGTGTTTGTCGCGCTGGAAACGGAGCGTCTCCGTAAGTGTGTATCCCTGGTGATGTTTGTGCCTGGAGAGCACTACATGTATATAAGTGGTGCTCTTTACTACTTTAGTCCCCAGCCTACTCAAGCTCAACTGAGTAGTAGTAGTAGTATTGACATATCCGCGGCAAGCCGCTTATGTACAACGGCATGGGAGAGGATAACAAAAAAATGAAAATATATTTAAAGAGTCGGCGTGGAGAAAGCAATTTTATTAGTGCAATTAGGAGTATAATAGATGCAGACATGGCCAGACAACAACGAGTTCATGGAATTTTTAAGGATTTTTATGTTATTCAAAATCGATTTTCGTCACTTGTTATCACGTCCAGATTGTCTTAGTGTGTACGATGATTCTCACTTTTCTGTTTTGTGCCGCGCAAGTTATGTTAAGCAGTTGAAGGTTCTGGAAGCTGTATGTATTCGTGTGCATAATCCTGTTCTTTGTAACAAAAGAAGCATGTAGTCGGGCTAAAGTTGTTCTCGTAGCTGGTTATCAGATGTAAATGTTGTGTCATGTTGCACTGTATCACCTCATGCTTTGTGCCTGCACTCAGTTATATATGTTAGCACTATGTTTGACACCTATTATGTAATGCTGTAGCACTTCCTTTTTTTGTTCACACTTTTAATTATGCTGTTATAAAATGTTCTATTTTTGTACACAGTACCCTCAGTTCCGATACTATTCACTGATGAGCGGAACACGAAAATCGATTTTGAATAACATAAAAATCCTTAAAATTCCATGAACTCGTTGTTGTCTGGCCATGTCTGCATCTATTATACTCCTAATTGCACTAATGAAAATATATTGTTGGGGAAATCCACGCTATTATCGAATATTCAACAATGACGGGTGTGGGGTTATACCAAGCTCAACTTATGAGGGGTGAATTCCCCGAAACACTGTGTATTGAGCAGGGAGTGGTGCTTTCTTGCAGGTTTGCCGAGTGGCCGGTTCGATAGACTTCTCGTGTACTCTGGATGGCAGTCGTGAGTCAGTCAAGTGAGACTTCAAGTCGGCAGGAAAACCGCGAGTTCCCATGTAGAAAGCAACACACAATTCCAAAAGAGTATAAAAATAATAAATAAAAAAATTCGACGGTTTCGCGTACCGGGCAGGTCAAGAATAAGGAGTCGTACGAGGCCAATTTTTTGGCCTAAATTTCAGTGTATGGAATTCTGGACATGAAAGTAAAATAGAGTCAAAAGGCATCCTATACTGTACCATTTTGGTTATTTTTCTATTGCTGGACTGCAGTTGGCCTCTTCACACTTCCAGCCAACAGGTCCCAGACTATACAGCGTCGAGTGCACATGGGGAAGCCAACTTTTTATTTTACTCAAAATTCAAAATTCTCATGCGACATAGTACCACAAAACTCGTTGAAATGCCTCACAAGCAAAGGCTATCAACAAGGCATCGACACGAGGAGAAACTACAACAACCCAGTTGTCAACTACGGCAAGAAAAAACTTCATCAACCTGACTGACTTGACTCTACACGCGACGAAAAATTATTTTACTCGAAATGTCCAGAAATGTCCAATGTCCAGAAATAGCAATTCACCTCGTACAACTCCCTGGTCAAGGACCACCTTTCCGCTTCCGTGGGACGCCACCACCCCATGATCAGGCGTCAGATGCGGCTCCTAAACGGTGGGGGAGCATAGATCAGATCCACCAACCAGAGGCCAAAGGCCTAAATCCCATTTGTCACATCCATGTTCCTCATGCCAGGCCACGAGTTCCCAATTAGAATCCTTCCGCTTCCAAGCAGGACTTCAACCTGGTACCTCTCGTTTCTCAATCATCCACATTGACTTCGGAATCTTCTGTCCATGTATTCAAGAGAGAGCTGCGCAAACATTCTTGTCAGTATTCAGGTCTACTCGCTGGCATGCCGTTACCCTGTTCATCGTAGCCATCGTAAATTTGAGGTGCACAACATGCATGTAATTGGAGAACCGTAGAATGAAGCTGCAAGAAGAGCACCAAAACTCATCTTGAAGAGGAATATTGCCAAGTTGTGGCTTTTAAAAGTAAAAAAACTTTTCAGCACTTGTGCCAATGGCAATGGCCGGGATATGGGTGTGAGAGTGATTCTCTCTCCCCCCCCCCCCCCCCACACTGTTACTAGACGTTGGTGCTGCACCTCCCGCTTAGATACTCCGTCCGTCATGAGTACCTGTACCCATTACCCGTTGTTGTTGTTTATTTATTTTACATCGCATGTCAAACGGGCAGTTCTGCCCAATATTATGAAAGCGATGACAACCAGTAAGAAGAGTCTGAAATGAAGAGAAAATAAATAAAAATAAAAACACGAAAAATTAATGGAAGCAGTAATGAGGGGAGGCGAGCAGAAAAAAGAGATCTCAAATTTACAAGTCGGGTCAATGGGTCATCGTAGCATGATTCTATCGAGCCTCATCACTCATCAGCAGGTGACGAAAGCCATTACATTTAATTAACCGAAGTAAAATACACGTAGCTGCATGCGTTTGAACTCATGGACAGAATGATACTATCGACTTCATACAGTCGAGCAGGCCATTCCAGATTCGGCAGCTGGCTGGAAGGGATCGGCATGGCCCAGAAGCACTGTGGACCAGGGGGAGGGGGAGGTTGCGTCTCAACTGACCTCGAGTGGCCATGCCTGTCGGCGGGCCTTGCAATACAATTCGGGACGACAACAGCTCACTGACGATTCCAGAAAGGATTCGAAATGTCAGGAGTCGGAGCTTGCATTCCCCTCGTTCCAGCACTGGGCAGACACCCAGCCTGGTGTACATGGGAAGAGTGTGGGCCAGTGCCGCAATGGGTGCTCATCGGCCACGCAACCGTCGGAACGGGGACGAAAATTCACTCTCTTTTTGCGAATCGAATGCTACAACTAAACTTACTTGTAGGACAGTGTAGATCTACTATTTTCCGAAGGCGGGGCTCTATTTCATGTAACCATGCCATGGTAACGGCTCGTACGCGCGCGCATGTGAAGCAGTGAGTCGTCTTGTGACTGAGTGTGAGTGTGAAGCCAGAACGGCAGAAGCAGTGAAGGATACTGCCATTACTGGTGTACTCCTACTCCTAGTTGTGGATAACAGCGTCCAACACACTGCACAGCTGTAGATCTACCACCTCCACTGAACAGATGTTTCTACTTCTCCTACGGACCAGTAGATCTGCTTTCCTAAAATTTAATAATCAAAATGCTGTAGTATGATTGTATCATGTAGATCTACTGTTGTCTGACATTCATGATGTCAAAAAGGCCAAAAGGTCGAAGGGTTCAAGTGGACCTGCAGCAACAGTTGTGTGGCTGCCTTGATCTATCAACAACGTGTGCGTGTCTTCCAACGGAATGGCGAATGCACGGATTTCTCTGTTCGTCTTGTTGCCTACAGTTGTAGTAGTTCGACACAGTACTAAGTATACAGTGGCTACTTCCAGGGTTTTGCTTTCGACTCGAGCTCGGGAAAACCTTCACGCGCGTCCATAGCTGCTCACGACAATCATCCTTTCGCCATGTCTCTCTCAGTTTACACCCTGATCGGCGCTGCTCTGCTTGTCCTTGCCGGACCGAGTGGTAAGAACTTAGCACAATCATGTAGATTACTTCGCATATTACTTGCGCTAGTTTTACTAAAATAATAATTATTGTTATGTCCACTGTTGAGTTCTAACTGACTTCTATGTTAGCGACATTTCCTACATCGGCTTCTCTGCACTGCAGAGATCCGAGGCATTGTTTTCATAATGCTATCCTGCACTTCCTCCTGCTCTGTTTGTGTGTGCATTGTTACTAGATGCGGAGCCGGGCTTGGGAGACTGCCCGCTTTCTAATGGTGGCAAAGAGACTGAGTGCGGGTCGGACAGCTCGCTCAACCCTGTCGGCTCTACTCCTTCTATATCTCTACCCGATTGGTGAGGATTGATTGATGAGGGGCTCTGTACTGTCGTCCATGCACTTGTCTAAACACTGCCGCAGAGAAATCTGATGTTCTTGGTGTTCTGAGGAAATATTATTTTGACTGCATCAAATTTTCAGAGCGACCTTTCCACTACTATTGCTAGTCTAGTAGTAGTGCCTAGGTGGTTATTGACAATGTTTGCGTGAATACTGTTGTGAAGTCTTCTAGGTATACAGTCATGCATTGCAGTTTGTGACATGTTTGGAATCACATAAAATATACAGTCAACCGTGTGGACTGGGGTGCAAGCGAATAACTACAATTTTTGGATCACGTGACCACATGACTGCATACTTTCAATCTCAACAAGAAAATGACAACTCGCGAGTGTAGCGAACCTGTTCTCATGCACGATCGGGGGGGAGGGTTACCGGTATTCGGCACAAGTTTGACTGTATTTCAAACACACACGCACCCAGTCCCAGTCCCTCCATTTCAGCTGCACTCGTCATCTTTGGGCAAGATTGCAGCTTGAAAGTGCATTATTTTCAAACCATGGCATAGGTGAAGTCTTGTCACCTGAGTCCTGATTTGCTCCTTCCGTGCGTTGCACAAGTAAAAATTAATACAATTCCTCAACACTATGTTACAAGTACAAGTAAAATAGATTTTTGGTTGGAAGAAGGCAAATCAGCACACAAAGCACAGAAGCCATATAATTTCGACTAGGCCTTTCGTAGTTCGTACCATTACTCTTCAAGTCGAATACAATGGTGATTAACAAGGTAGCAAGCAAGTCCTTATAACCGGCACTTTGGCGGTCAGAGCATTGACAAAAATAGCACTTGAAAAATAGCGCTAGTGGCACCAACAAGATATTTGGCGGTCAGAGCATAGACCAAATAGCACTTTAAAAGATAGCGCTAGTGGCGCCAACTACACAGTGAGACAATGGATATTACCAGTATCAGACAACAGTGGGGACCACTGTGCAAGTACAATGTCAAAACAATGACAACTTTCGCACATACTTCTTTTGCACGCACAGTTCAGGCTTCAGCTTGGCAATGTACACTGCCTCCAGCACAGCAAGGTGAGATTTGTTGCGCGCACGCGCTTGAATCGTGAAGTGAGAGTGGGTGCCATGTTTGCTGAAGCTGAAGCTTGTCTACTGGTTACGCCAGCAAATGTAGGGTGTGCACAGGTAACTCAAAACTGTCTTGGCCGCCCTTTTCCGATGTGCTCCGTGTGGTGTAGACCAGGTATGCATTGGGGGTCAAATTCACATGGCTTCGCCTATGTGGATTAGACCGTTATCTGCCGCTAGTCTTGATCTGTTTCATTCTGAATTAGATCCACTATCTTTGCTATAACTTATAAGAGCAAATATGGGGGTGCACATCCAGTGCATTTGAAGATTTGCATTCTTCTTTGCGACGGGTGTCATGTACATGTACATCTACAATGGCACATGGTGTGTATATACATGTGTGTGTGTGTGTGTGTGTGTGTGTGTGTGTGTGTGTGTGTGTGTGTCAGTTGGAGTGGTTGAGGACGGTTGCCTCTTTTGAGGCTCCGTCCTCCAAGTAGTTTTTCGCCATACCTGCAGTTGTTTCCCGTGTGGTGGATACCAGGGAACGACTGCTGTGGCCTCTGCTAATGGTCTTGCAAGCCGTTGCAGTGTAGTGTTGACTGACGCTTGCACAAGAGGACGTCTGCTCGCTCGTTTGAAATTTTTTGAAATTTGTTTGAAATGGTGCGGGCGCGTGTGGACTCGGGTCGACGGAGAGGAGAAGCGAAGGCCAGGAAGTTGAATATCGCGACATGGAATGTCAGGACGCTTGTTGAGGACGGCGGCGACCCTAAGGTTTCAAGGGCCCGTCCATCGACAGCGCAGGCGGATACGGTAGTGGACCGAAAATTTGAATTTTTGGTAGCGGAGCTGAAGCGCTTCGAAATAGCAATAGCTGGCGTACAGGAGACGAAATGGTTCGGGGCGGACGTCTGGTCGTCGTCTGGCTTCACTATGTTACACTCGGGCCGTCAGCTACCTCCTGCTGGTACTCCAGCGTTCCGCAACGAGGGCGTTGGCATCGTCCTCAACCCAGAGATGACTGACGCGTGGCGACGTGGTGGCAAGTCCTGGACGGCAGTAGGCTCAAGAATAGTGGTGGCGCGACTCAAACTGGCGGACGCGGGTGATTGGGTGCCCTCGCAGCGGTGGAGGAGACGGTCGGACTTGTTCCTGTCTGTCATCAATTGTTACGCTCCCACTAGTAAGGCCAGTTTGCCAACGAAAAATAAATTTTACGCGGACATGCAGACTACACTGGACGGAGTACCACGTAATGACATTCAAATTGTTCTGGGGGATTTCAACGCGCGTGTGGGTGTTCAGCCTGCTTCTGGTGATATGTGGTCTGATGTTCGTGGCAGGTATGGCCTTGGACAGTGTAATGCAGCAGGAGAACGGCTGCTGATGTGGTGTGCTACAAACCAGCTGTCCATTATGAACACGTGGTATCGAAAGCCTCACCATCGGCGTGGTACATGGACTCACCCCGCCACCAGGCTCCCACATCTTATCGACATGGTGCTCATGCGGCAGTCTCAGCATTGGCATTGTCAGGATGTTTCCGTTATGCGCGGTGCCAATTGTTTCACCGATCATTTCATGGTTCGCATCAAGCTTCGTATCAGTGCTGCTCAGCCGCGCCGAGCTCGCCCGCCTACATCTGGAAGACGAAAAGCCGTGGCTGCTGTGGAGGTGTTGACAAGGGATGCTATTCGTGAGAAGTTTCGAGATAGTATGTCCACCGGCCTACAGCAACGGCCCCGGCAGTCAGGCGCCAATGAGGAGTGGTCGACGTTGCGGGATTGTGTGTGTGAGGTTTCTGAGCAAGTCCTTGGGGAAAGGAAGAGGATCCAGCCGGACTGGTTCCTAAAGAATATTGATGTACTGCAGCCATTGATCGATGCCAAGAACCAAGCCAACAACGAGATGCTGCAGAAGGGCACGCGATCAGCGATGAGGAGCTTCCGCCAGAAGCAGCGAGCTGTGGCGCGGGCTGTTCGGGAGACCAAGGAAAAGTGGATTGAGTCTGTATCGCAGGAGGCGGAGAGGTCTGAGATTGGCGGTGGATCTCAGTGGCGTTGCATCCGGAAGTTGCAGACCCTCCACGTAGGTCGACAGCCCAAGCGTGAAACATCAGTGCTGCATGAGGATGGTGTACTCCTGACGGACTCCGATGGTATCCGGGATCGGTTTTTCAGGCACTTTGGCGGCGTCTTGAATGTCGAGAGCCAGTACGATCCAGCTGTCTTGACAGCTATCCCGGATGAGCCACTGCAGACCGAGCTGGATGATCCCCCGACGAAGGCAGAGATGCTTGCGGCGATGCGCTCCATGAAAGTTGGAAAGTCCGGTGGGGAATCAGGTATCCTTCCCGAAATGATTATCTCGGGTGGTGAGGAGCTCCATGATCGTCTGGTTCGGCTCATGCATTTGGTGTGGGATGAGGCATCGGTTGTCGCTGAGTGGCGGGATGCCATCGTTGTTCCAATACCTAAGAAAGGCAACTTGAAAGTTTGTGATAACTGGAGGGGTATCAGCCTTTTGGATGTTGTTGGGAAGTTGTTTGCGCGGATTCTTCAGAACCGGCTGCAGACAATCTCGGAGAAGATGCTTCCCGAGTCACAGTCTGGTTTTCGCAAGGGCAGAGGGTGTGCAGACATGATCTTTGTTGCCAGGCAATTAATTGAGAAATCTTACGAACATGACTCGCCGTTGTATGCTCTCTTTGTCGATTTGCGAAAGGCATACGACTCGATCCCCCGTCCAGCGCTGTGGTGTTTGCTCCAGAAGTTTGGTGTTCCCCCAAGGATGCTCAGTATCATCAAGTCCTTGCATGAGTCGATGGAGGTGAAGGTCCGCATCGAGGGTGGTGTCACTGCTGCCATTAACGTCAACAACGGTCTGCGTCAGGGTTGTACTTTGGCACCCGTCTTATTTAACTTGTATTTCTCTGCAGTCGTTGGGTATTGGCGCTCCATGTGCCCGGACGCTGGTGTTGAGCTGCACTACCGAGTTGGCCGAAAGTTGGTTGGAGACCGCACTGCCAAGTCCCGCCTGCAACGTGATGTCGTCACAGAGTCCCAGTTTGCGGACGATGCTGCAGTGTATGCCACCACTAAGCCGATTTTTGATCGGTGCACGGAATTGTTCATTTCGTGTGCGGCGCGGTGGGGCCTCACGGTCAGTCTATCGAAGACCAAATGCATGACTGTCAATTCGCCCATGAATGAGCCGGTGTCTCTTGGTGAGAGCACCATCGAGGCCGTTGACAGTTTTACGTACCTTGGCAGCGTCATCCATCGGGACGGGCAGTCTTCGCATGATGTGCAGTCCCGTCTCGCCAAGGCTTCGCGTGTGTTCGGCAGTCTCCGTGTCCCAGTGTTTGAGAATCGGTCGTTATCTCTCCGCTGTCGGCGCCGCGTGTACATCGCCCTTGTGCTGACGACCCTCCTGTACGGAGCAGAGACGTGGACGCCGAAGGCACCGGACCTGCGCTCTCTCAACACCTTTCATCACCAGTGTGTTCGCATCATCGTTGGCGTATCCAGGCGGGACCAGTGGGACAACCGCGTCACCTCGGTTACCATGGCCCGAACCCTTGGCATTGACTGTGACGTCGCGGACATCATCCGGGAATATCGACTGCGTTGGCTTGGCCATGTTGGCCGGATGAACGACGACCGCATGCCGAAGCGAGTTTTGTTTGGGGAGCTCCCTGCAACACGCCCTCGCCATGGTCCACGCAAGCGGTGGCGTGACGTCATCGTGGATGATCTCCGCTCCATCAGCCCCCCTGTGCCTTCTGACTGCTGGTTTGATGCTGCCCAGGATCGCTCTGTCTGGAGGCAGATCGCTCATCGTCGTCCTCCCGCCCGTGCTCCTCCTGATCCTGACTCTGGCTTCCGCTGCGCATGTGGAAAGGTCTGCCGTCGTCCCGGGGACCTCAAGCGCCACGCTCCGTACTGCAAAGCTAGCGGATAGTCCCTTCGCTATCATTGCCATCGGCAATGGGCACGTTCAAGGTTCAAGGTGTGTGTGTGTGTGTATGTGTGTGTGTGTGTGTGTGTGTGTGTGTGTGTGTGTGTGTGTGTGTGTGTGTATGTGTGTGTGTATGTGGTACATGGTGTGTATATATTATAATACCGTATTTTTCCGGTTGTAAGTCGACCTTTTACGACTAAAACTAGAAGGAGAAAGGGTGGGGGTCGACTTACAACCGGGATTCGACTTATAACCGGGAACTATCAGAATCTTACAAAAAATGACCTGCACTGCATGCACAAGGGCCCCATGTGTACACAGTTGTGCTCGTTTATTGGCCTTTTTCAAGGATTGGGACGTTATACCCTCCAATAAGGAATGTTTACATGATTTGTTGATGTGTTAGTAGCAGGGAATGGTTAGTAGTGCTTCGTTGGGTGAAAACTTTAAAATGCAGAATTGAGACTTCTGGATACGGGGGTCGACCTACATGTATAACCGGGGTCGACTTACAACCGGTTAAATACGGTAGGTATGTGTGTGTGTTTGTATGGTGCCAACTAGTTTGGCTGGTGGGTACATTTATGCAAGATAGTGGTTGGGTCTGCTGCCTACGTACTGAGCTGCTTGAAGGTGTAATGTTGTACGTGCCACCTTTGTTGGCTTCAGGGTTCATATACTTTCTACCTGAAGTATACAGTGCATACCTGTTGACCGAGGGACAACTTCTGGCTAGAGCAACTCTTGTGTAATCAATGGTGCTAGTGAAGCCTTTATCAGATCCACTCTGATGCAGCCAAACGCACTAGTAGCAAGTATTGCTTTCACTTTGGGGGCAGGGGTGAATGCAGCTGGATCCCCGGACGTATATCTTGATGCCGTCAATGCCTTTTCTGCACCTTGTCCTCTCCCACTGACATAATGTGTGGTGATCCCATAAGTGGGATCATTTGCAAGTCCACCCAGAGTTTGGGGATATCAGCCGGCCAATCGGCCAGTGCGGTTCAATAGCCAATTGAGTCATCTTTCAAAGATTCCTGTTGAGTCTGACTCTCTCTCCCTTCTTCGAACCGGGGGAGTCTCGCATGACCAGTCATGACAGCGAGCAAGTACAAGTACACGTGTGCATGTGCGTGCGTGCGAGTGGATATTTGACGTAAGCAATAAGTTGGCTGCAGTGGAGTCTACAATCGCCATGTAGTTCTCTTGTTCCCTCTGATCTTTCTGTGTGACCCAGGGCCGATATGGCACTACTGATTGTCACAGTGTGTCTCCTGACATTCGGCAGCATCTTTGTGAGTTGTCTGTGCTGCTCCTGCTGTCCTATGGGTGGGGTCGCAGACCCTCAGCAGAAGCAGCTGGAAGTCGTCACGACCGCTATGGACCAGTCCAAAGTGTCAGCCACCCCTGCTTACCCGTCCGTAGCTACCACCACTAGTACTGTATCAACCTCCTTGTAAAACACCTCGGCCGTATACTCGGCTTCTATTTCATAGACCTCGTACTCAGTCAATATTAGATGAAAGCCATTTTTATTAAAGCTGATTATAAAATGGAAAAGTATGACCTTGCTCGTGGGCTCATGTAGCGGCAAGTGGGTTGGCAGAATCATGGTATCCTCCCGGAGCACCTACGCCTGTCCGAAGTGGTGGTCACATACATACTTTCACACACGCACATACCCAACCATACAAGTGTGCACACTCTCCCACACACACACACAGATGCATACACACCCACCCACTCAGCCCCCCCCCCCCCCCCCACACACATACTCAGACTTGAACTCAGATATGCCCATCGTGGAAGCGAACAGCTATGTTGGACATAGCAACGTGTGCTGGGATTACACCATGTTATAGCTTGCATGGCTTATAGGCACACACATACACACACACACACACACACACACACACACACACACACACACACGCGCGCGCGCGCACGCACACAACTACTTTTTGCTCGTGCTTTTTTTAAACGATTTTCAGGTTTGCTGTATCCGGCCGGATTCACGGACGCAAAACACCAATGTAACCTGATAACAAGATGACCCAGCATAAGGAGCAGAACCGAGCCATACATTACGCAGAAAGAAGGATAGTTATTATACATGCATGCAGTCATGTAGATCTTAATATTACAGAATTCCTCAAAGGAGGATACTTGCAGACAATGCAACATGCACACTCGTGTCTGACAGGCAACCCAAGGCAGCTGTTGAAAACGAAGCAAGCTGGAACAAAGAAGGGGACGTGTCAAAACTGACATAGCACTAGAGGATTCCAACAGAAAAGAACAAGAGCATTCAACAATGCGCGAGTACATGTAGCTGCAAGTTGGTCAAGATGAATGACTCCATCGCCGGAGATGGTTCTTGGATGCAGAGACCATCACACTATGTGTACACTCTGGCTGTAAAGAGAAAACATAAATAAATGCACATAGGCAGATAGAGAGAGAGATAAAGAGGGAGAGAGAGAAAGGGGAGAGAGAGAGAGAGAGAGAGAGAGAGAGAGAGAGAGAGAGAGAGAGAGAGAGAGAGAGAGAGAGAGAGAGAGAGAGAGAGAGAGACAGAGAGAGAGAGACAGAGACAGAGAGAGAGAGAGAGAGAGACAGAGGGAGAAAGAGAGAGAGAGACAGAGGGAGAAAGAGAGAGAGAGAGAGAGAGAGAGAGAGAGAGAGAGAGAGAGAGAGAGAGAGAGAGAGAGAGAGAGAGAGAGAGAGAGAGAGAGAGAGAGAGAGCAAACGCAGCAGAACCATGTGATTATGGCAAAGCCGAAGAGCTACACCTATCTCTCATATCCGGATCCCAAGTTACCGGCCACTTAGTCTACCGGGCACCCTGTGGGTGTGTTTCAGTGGAAATATTACTACTCTTTTTGCCAATGTTGTGGAAATAGTGACATACGCCAGATATCCGATATACACAAAAACTGACTGATGAGATCCTGACATTCAACAACCTGATGCTTAGCTGCATCACGTCTAGAATGTGCAAACCAGCAGCCGTCCAACTTGGAAGGTTCTAAGTTATGAAGTAACGTAAGAAAGGGGAAGGTGAGCGCACTCTAGACGAAAACAAGCTAAACATCACAGCGAGCTAAGAATGTTAGCTATGACAAGATGGTGATAAAGGACGAAGGACTACGGCAGGTAATGCAGCTGCAGCTAAGCATCAGGTCGTTGAATGTCAGGATCTCATCAGTCAGTTTTTTATGCTAATTGTTGCACACTTTGGACTCAACAGTATCCTACTTATAATCGTTTTTGTTGGACAAAACGGATAATTTTATGGTCCTCTTTTTTTTCTAAGTTCGATTTTTTTTAATTCAGCTGGTTCGAATAATAGTTATCAACTTATCACTGCCGGCATTTGGGGTTGCTGCTGCTTCGCTACGGACTGCTGTTTGGTGTCGAGATGTCGTTTCAGTGCCGTCGTTGAGCAGCCTTATAAAAAATAGACCCTTTTGCAAAGATTGCAAGTAACCCTGTTCTTCGCTGCATCGCGGGAGAAAACTTCCAAACGACTGAGCGTAACTTTCAATGGAGTGGAGAGGTGACAGAAGCATGTCCTACGACAGTTCAGCAGATGCGGAACAAGACATCAGTGGAGTCCACAAAAGCTGCGACGATAACTGAAACAACTCAGTGTCGTGCAGGCATACGGTCACTGTAACTGCGAGTGATGTTCACTTTGCGTGGGACTGGACTCTCGACCAGGGAGTCGTAAAATATTTTACGACTCCGCGGTCAACATGTACTTGTACGGAGTACGGTGTATGGTGGTTGTTAGTGCAAACGAACTGGCTGCACAAACGAGCTGAGTTTGTGGCGAGCGAGCAAACAAGTACCCGGTCAGATCGTTTCAACACTACAATTAGCGATGAAATATTTAGCCATCTGAGTTTCATAGTTATAAGAAGAGAAAAGGAAAGATGACCAATACTGGTCCGTACATGGAAAAGTTCGATTGGCATGGCAAAACTATTCATTTCGCTAAAATATCACCGGCGCTAAAATTAGCCGTTTTACGATGCGCATTGTTTTGCAGTTAGGCACCGGTGCACCACACATGAATGCCAGGGGTTCCCTCAGCAAACACATGTGGATGTCTGCCAGTATGTTGACCTATTTTACAGAGAACCTAAGTATTTGTCATCTTAAAGGTGAAAAAACATCACTTGAACCCGCATAACGAGCCACAAACTGGGACAACAGCTGGGCAATTGTGGCATTATTGCTCTGCTCAACTTTTAACATCCCACTTTCAAGTGCTTTTTTCTTGGAGATTTCAGAGGGATTTGGGTGCAATGTACAGCCATAACGTGTGAAATCTTTGCCCGTAAGCAAAAGGAAAATCGAATCCAGTTTGCTGGGAGCATCATTTTGCAGCGTAACGAAGGCAATGTGCTGCGCGCAGCACCCAAAGCTCGGAGACCAGAGCTGCATGCTCTTGGGATTACAGACTCGGACTCTGGGTTTTACTATATTGATGCGGCACTGTATGGGTACGTACTAGTGGTTGCGGCAGTGGCGACCGGCATGGGCTGGTAAGCAGTGGTTGTGACGTAGGTTGTCTGCCTCTGCTGGCGGTATTGGAAACAGGGGCAGCACGCGCAGCACAGGCAGCACATGATAATGCCGCCGACCGTCAGGATGCACCCAGTCGCTATCACACCGATAGCCCTGCAGGCATGACAACAATACACGGAACATGAGATGACAACATGGCATGGAACACAAGAGATGCTTTGAAGTGGATCTCTTTGCCAGCGTCTCTCGTCGTCATCATGGTCAGGATATATAACCATAGTGCCGGATATTTGCAAGAGTTGTGCTGAATCAATGACCCGCATTTTAGGATTGTTATGGCAAATACTACCACAGAACTCTCCGTTGTATTCACCGCATTTCCAGTGCAACCACTGACATGTAACACAGAGATACTCCTAAAATATTCCTCACCATCCAGCAAGGAGAATGCCAGAGCAGCAGCCTGTGTTTAAGCTGTCATTTGAGCAGCAGTCAACCAGGTCAGGATAGCCATCCGGCGGGCAAGTCACCAATCCGCAGTAGGTGTCGGCAGCTAGAGTTGACAAAGAGAGAGAGAGAGAGAGAGAGAGAGAGAGAGAGAGAGAGAGAGAGAGAGAGAGAGAGAGAGAGAGACAGAGAGAGAGAGAGAGAAAGAGAGACAGAGAGAGAGAGAGAGACAGAGAGAGAGAGACAGAGAGAGAGAGACAGAGAGAGACAGAGAGAGACAGAGACAAAGAGGGACACAGACGGGAATGAAGCGTAACAATTGAAAAAATGCTGCCAACTATCCAGAGAGGATAAGTAAGCTGCTGCTCCAGCGTTGTGGCTCAAGCAGCCACAGCAGTTTCACGTTTGCAGTCCATCAGCCGGCCAGTGTCATTCCTCCAAACAACTAAACCACAGGCGGCAACCAACTCTTTACGATGTGGGCAGCACATACCTGGAGAGCCTCGCTACCAGAATGCAACATTGTTTGCATTTTCCCAGCGGCCCGTGCTAGTGTACATGGAGTGTTGCAAAGGCTCCATATAGCAGCATACTCATCTAGGTCTAACTGCAATTAACATAGCCATTGATAAATGTCCAATCGAAAATCAAAACTTAGCACGTTGGAGAAACTGATGATAAGGTGACCAGTGGTGATGGCGGCAAGTGGAGGGATGGGGAAGGCGGCGTCGGCATTGTTTCGCAAGGGTGGCCGCTCTTCTGGCAGCAAAGAAATCCGAGCAGTATTGTCACGTCATGGTCTATGTTCAATGTAGGTTGTCTTTCTCGCTACTTAGGTATTTTATTATGTGTCTCCGAGGCTGCAGGAAGCTGTTCGCACGTCCCGTGGTTCTGGAGGCTGGTGCTCCGTCTGCTGCACTAGCTGTGTCGGAGGCTCAAGTTCCGGTCTAAATTCATGGATTTCACTGTTACGTTTGCAGTCCATCAGCCGGCCAGTGTCATTCCTCCAAACAACTAAACCACAGGCGGCAACCAACTCTTTACGATGTGGGCAGCACATACCTGGAGAGCCTCGCTACCAGAATGCAACATTGTTTGCATTTTCCCAGCGGCCCGTGCTAGTGTACATGGAGTGTTGCAAAGGCTCCATATAGCAGCATACTCATCTAGGTCTAACTGCAATTAACATAGCCATTGATAAATGTCCAATCGAAAATCAAAACTTAGCACGTTGGAGAAACTGATGATAAGGTGACCAGTGGTGATGGCGGCAAGTGGAGGGATGGGGAAGGCGGCGTCGGCATTGTTTCGCAAGGGTGGCCGCTCTTCTGGCAGCAAAGAAATCCGAGCAGTATTGTCACGTCATGGTCTATGTTCGATGTAGGTTGTCTTTCTCGCTACTTAGGTATTTTATTATGTGTCTCCGAGGCTGCAGGAAGCTGTTCGCACGTCCCGTGGTTCTGGAGGCTGGTGCTCCGTCTGCTGCACTAGCTGTGTCGGAGGCTCAAGTTCCGGTCTAAATTCATGGATTTCACTGTTACGTTTTCGAGGAAGTTTACCTTATTTATGCTGTTGCCTCTTGTGTGCTCCGTGTGCGGCTGGCTGGGTTCTTTTCTTTAACTTTGGGTTCTTTTCATTTGCTTTGGGTTCTTTTCATTAGCGTTGAGTTCTTTTCATTTGCTTAGAGTTTTTTTATTTGCTTTTAGTTCTTTACATTTTAAAATTGTTTTGGGTTTTAGTTGCATTTCTCTTACTGATAAAGACGGTATTTTTGCCCGTCCAAGAGGCTTGAGCTTAAAAAAAAACTATAAGGTGACCAAAGCTCAATTACATGAATAGTTCACCTATCTGAACAGAGACGGGCCTCAAACAATGTGTTCAAATAATCAACCCAGGGCTGTATCTATCTTGTAAGGCATCAGTGCTGGTGATTTACGACAAATCGAACACATCCTGGTCTCATTCTCACTGTTCAACGCGGCCACCAACATTTAGCATTCGTTCTGTATGCTTTTAGTCACGAGTCATGTAGCACCGAAGTACAACAAACCTCCGCTATTCCGGATTCCCCAGATCCGGGCAGTCCTGTCCACTGGGCACCTTTCTCAACCCTCTGCAGAACTACAGGGGGCGTTTGGGAGACGAGTGGAGAAGACGTCCTTTCTCCAAGCGATCTTGCTCATTTGTGTTCGTGTATTGCTGGCGAATCAGAGTGCTGGCATCACCGTGCCTACTTAGCTAACCCCTGTTTTCAGTACAGCTCAGCATTTCCTGATCGCAACTCAGCATACTCTTCTGTTTGGTCTCGCATTCTTCCCGTGCTGCGAGTGGGGAGTTCTCTGGTCGCAAGTGCGTATAAGGATCACCCGCACAATGTACATGCCAAGTGCCCCCCCCCCCCCGGGCTCCGAAGGATCACCCGCACAATGTACGTGCCAAGTGCCCCCTCCCCCCCCCCGGGCTCCGATCCCTAATCTGGTGTGATCCTTAACCCGGGTTCTACTCTAGCCCTCAAGCGGGCACGCGTGCACGGCAAGATCAGAGCGAGATCGCAAGTACGCGTACATGCAATCGATGATCACAACATAACGTTACTGGGTCGTAAAAAAATATCGTCGGTGGCCGAAAATTTGGTCCGGAGCGGCTCCGCCGGCCCTGAGTCAGCTGTTGACTCGGAACACTTGCTGTCTCCTCGGTCCTTTCTTGTTGCAATTGGCGATACTCGCACGACCGCTTCAAAAGGAAGAAAAAAATTGAACGGTCCTACTGGGCCGACTCTCATCATTGATAGCTCATTTTATCACTATCGGAATTCTTCATTATTTTACTGTCTCTGAATTCTATATTCTTCTTCATTCGCTTGTTTGCAAGCCTTCGACTGTGAGTGATCGTTTCCCTTCGATCTCAGCCGAATAGAACAAAATCGTTGCGGTAACCCTCAAAAGATACACCTGGTGAACACAAGTCCAAAATGGTCTAACGGCTAAAACTACCCCTCACCGTTCAGGAAAACTCCCACAGACACAGTACATCTCGAAATGCCAAGCAGGCTGTTTTGCCGTGCGCTGGATGGGGAACCTTACATGACCATGGCATTGGGCATGCTTTACACAGTCGTGTCGAGACCAAACTGCACGTGGTAGACCTCCCTAGGCCATGGGCTACTTTCGTGCACCAGCTGTGAATCGACAGACTTCAACTCTTGCGTGTCGCTCTCATGAATCAAGGACGCATGAATCGGAATGGCTTTTTCTTTCTCTCGGCAGCCGGCACAAAAGAAGACCATAGGCATAGCCATAGGAATGAGGTCGGAGGGACAAGAGACATCGCAGATTTAGCGACAAAATCCGAAAGGAGAATGCAATTCCGCGTATCACAGGAGGACAAGGCCCCTCGCCAGCTACATGTACGACCATACATCATATATACACTAGTGTATATAATTATCACAACGAAGCCATACAGACGCAAGGAACACGGACCGGTAGAGCCGTTCGCATAAAGTTATACAGGCGACACGTGTAGGAAGAAACAAACATTATGCTTGAGCTGCACTCGCAAACAACACCCGCCAGTAAAACGGCCTTGGCAAGCTATCTTTGCAGGACAACATGGTTATTATTTTTGTAACATTCATAACCACGTGTCGTGCCAGCCTGAGTGCCAGTGCCAGCACGGCATTAGTTCTAGTGTAGTAGGTAATAGAGGGGAGAACCACCAGGAGCCGCAAAGCTGTGGGTGTGGGTTACCTGCAAAATCTCGGCAGCAATTTTTGATATGCCCAAATCAGAGAGAGAAGTATTTTGCAGCTCGTCCGACACACCAACACCCCCGCATACACAGCGAAACAGATTTCGGTTCTCAAGCTAGGTCTTACCGCTCGGTCCAGCGAGGACAAGCAGCGCAATGCTGATCAGGGCGTAAACTGAGAGAGACATGGCTGAAGGATGAACAGTCGTGAGCGGCTATGGACAAGAAGCTGAAACTTGGAAGACCGCCCGAAAACGCTGCAGCCAGAACTAACTAACTTTCGTCGCTAGAGCTTCTTCGGAAGTTATCCAGCGATACACCGAGGCGCTCGTGCGCGTACACACAGATCATACGCGGTACGGTACTTCATACAGTGGCAACACCGACCGTGCATGCATGCATGTAGATTGTACTAGTGCAGTGCAGTGATTGTCGCTGTTACCTGGTTACAGTCAGTGTGAAAAGACTTGGCGGCTGCGCACTACGCAGCCCGGGGCCGACCACGTCAGGCAAGGCAGACGGATTTTTCTGCTGCTGTACATCATGTACATGTATACAGTGTGTAGTGCTAGCCAGAGCTAGAGACAAGAATCGGATTTCTCTGGCCAGGACTTCACATAAGGCCAAACTAAAGAAGGTGTGTGGTTCGACTAACATGGACATTTTTTTTACGGGCGGGCGGGCGGATTTTTTTTTTTTAATATATTTTTTAGTACATGTAAATACACTGTATACGCGTATCGAGTAGACTCTACTACCAGCACAAAGGCAGCAGTCGTACCACTCACTGCACTGCACTGCAGTACAACTACAAGTCAAGTCCAATAGGAGCCGCCTGCGTCCGCAGACTCACGCCGCACAGCACGTAGACGTGGACGTGTTCAGTCCACGTACGTCAGTCACACGACAGCCCGCCGAAAAAAAGTTACGGTCGGGCTGAAATTGTACGGTCGGTCGGGTGAGTCGAACCACACACCTTCTTTAGTTTGGCCTAATACAATGTACTTTTATTTGTCATGGATCGGGCAACTAGCTAATTTTTTTTTTTCACGGTTCGCGTGAGACTCGGCTGGAAGCCGGGTTTTCCGCATCCGTAGGAACGCCACCACCCTTCAACTTCAAGGATCAAGGCGCAGATGCAGCTCCTAAAGCGGTGGGAGGTGAGTAGATCAGCTCACCAGCAAGTGGTCAAAGACCGAAAATCCCATTCACTGCATCCATGTTTTCCTCGTGCCAGGCCACGAGTTCCCAATAGACCAATCCCGAAAAGATTGTCTGGGTTCGAAAGGGGGCATGTCAACTGAGAGTGCACTGTACAACACATACATGGCACTACCTGATCAGCATGCGGCACAGGACGTGTTTGATAGTTCGCGTGTGAATGCGAGGGTAAGTACACGATTTTCTCGTTAGTTGCATGCAAGAGAGACGATGCGACAGAAAGCGAAGCCCTTTGTAGTTTTCTCTCTCGCACTGGTAATGGTCTGCTGTTGGAGTTGAAATGCTTAGAGATAATCCTTGTTTCGCTCTTCTGTGTAGTGTGAAGAGGTCAACGAACATGTAGAGCTCACTTTGATGAAGTAGGCAAGGCTGTGAGCGCTGTGGCTCAAAGCGATAGGCCCTAAATCTTACGAAGTATTTCGAGTGCTATTGTTTGTTGCGAGCGCTTCGTCTTCGATGAGTCCTGCCTCTTTCCTGGCAGCTGCCCTCCTATAGGATCAACCACGAAGTGACTGTACTCATCTGCAGCCGATCAATGTTATATTGCACAAGAAGATATCGTTTTGGCCAAGCCAGTGCCCCGCCAAAGACCATCGCCGTGTCACCTGGTCACACCGTCGGAACGAGTTCATGATGAGAAACATCATTCGCGCGAGCGTGATGAAGAACTATTTCGAAAGACAACATAGTCTTTACCCCCAGGACGACAACTATGTGCACGTCCTGCAAGGGGAGAATGTCACCAGCGACATCAACGAAGACGACGGCAGTATTTCGGAAACCTGGAGTCTGCGGAGGTCGTCAAGCTCCTCCGCGACCCGGTACATGTACAGTATAGGTGACATGTCGACACGAGCGTGCGGAACACAGCATACACTGTAGTAATGTTGCGAGAGTTTGCGGAAGGAGTCCAAGTCGGGAAATCCATCAGCTCCAAAAGCTACCTGTAGGTGGGCGATGAGACTCCAGCTTCAGACTACAACAGTCAGGACTAGTAAATAGTTGAACGTTGTGAAGGAGCAGATCGAGAAGTAACGTTAGTTAGCTGAAATCGTAGCTGTTGCAGTATGTCGGCGCTATGTAGCTTGCATTTTTTACGGAGAGTCGATCGCCACGCGAATGCTTCTCTCCTCACTGAGAGCTATCTGGCCTCCAAACTCCGTCAGGGTCGGCCTAAGGTACCAAAGGTCCTTTGACTAGCTGCTGGCACGACTCCATCAAATCCTTTAGCTTCAGCTCGGCGAGCAAAAGTCTCTCTCTCCTCCGCCATGAGCTGACACACACAAACTGAATACAAAACGATGCACTTCACACGTGCTGGCTTTCACGCGTGCCCCCTTTCACGAACCCAGACAATCTTTTCGGGATTGGTCTATTAACTGTGGGTCGCAGCACGACTGGAAAAATCCTTCCGCTTCCAAGCAGGACTTGAACCTGGTACCCTCTGTTTCTCAATCATGGCCTTAGACCATCCCACTATGCCTGCCTGCTAGCTACCGGTATGTTAATTGTTGATGTGCACCAGGAAGTCGTGAACATGGTGAACACGGCTAGCTTTGTAGTACTACTAGCTAGCTAGCTACACTACAGAGTACAGCCGTAGATCTACAATGATTATGTACGTTGTGCAGTGATTATGACTGGTCTGTAGACTCTACATGTATGTAGACAAATCTACGGGTGGACTACAACTAGTACAAGACTTAGTCATAACCAGGGAGTCGTAAAATACCGGTATTTTACGACTCCCTGGTCATAACCATGATAACAGTCTACACACTTCGCACCAGATCTCTAGCAGCGGTGCCGCCGGTGGTAGTCTGGTATACTAGTACATGTAGTAGCAAGAGTACATAACCCCCCAGAGTGTGCAACGCCGATCCAGCTCTGTGTAGGGTCTTGGTCGAGCGGAATCGGATCTTCTGATGTCATGCGTACACTTCACACCAGCGCAAGGCCGGTCTCGAGGCAGGGCACCATTGTTTTTGATCCAAGAGTACCCGCGACTCCCCGGGTTCCCCTCAGATGTGTACGGTATTATGACGCAAAGATCCGATTCCGCTCGACCAAGACCCTATGCAGAGCTGGATCAGGCGTTGCACACTCTGGGGGGTTATGTACTCTTGGTAGTAGACATAATTTATGGGGCCGTCATCTATCGCATGCACATATTGCCCTACTCTACAAGTCATAATATTATGTATAACCCACAGGCACAGTACAGTAGAGTACGCTATCCCTGTCTGGTGCTTCAGACTTACCGCTAGCCAGCTAGAATCGCTTGACATTTTACAAGCAAAGATCTGCAGATGCCTGCTGCGGTCTGCTAAGATTGATTGTGATCGCTATGAATCGAAGAATAAATTTTAAATAGGCTGTGTAATTTGGAATCCCTCCACTTCCGACGCACGTACATTTCCATCACCGTTTTGTTCAAGTACATCCATTGGCACCCAGATTATCTATCCCGCTTTGACATCAATATCTCTTCTAGCGCACGCCGACCAAACAAACTGATTCTAAATTCTCATGGACGCATCTCTTCTTCTTTCTTTATGCATAAAATCGGAAGGCTGTGGAACTGCCTTCCACCAAGGCTGACATCCCAAGATTCACTTTCTAAATTTCAGCAGCAATATCGCTTGCACGTGAAAAGGTTTAAATTTGACTGTAGTGGTACATGTATATCTCTGGACATTTAAACTAATTGTTTTATTTTGAACAACCCAGCCCTGTGTTTATTGCTCATTATGTACATGTAGCATATACTGTATAAACACGTGTAGTTTTCCTCACTGTTTATTTCTATTGCATGATTTGCATCAGGAGATCCCCTCGGCAGGCCATCGCCTCTGGGAGATCCTTTAAATAAAAAAATAAAAAATAAAAATATGGTAGGCCTAGGGGCTGTAGCTGTACAGTATACCGCTGGCGGGCTGTTAGGCATGGGCGGGTAATGCTAGTTTTTTTGCTGCGATAATGCGAAAGGCAATGCTCATAATATGAGGATATAATGCCACTTATAATGCTCACACTACTCCATGGTTGGTTGGTTGTGTTTATTTGAATTCGCAAACCGAACGGACTGAACATTTCCAATGACAAGGGAGCGAATATCCATAATGCCAGTTTGAAAGTTGGAAAAGTCGATTTAAGAAGGCCGTCTTGGATCAAGGCCAAAGCGTAGAAGAAAAAAACTTTTAAACAGCAGTGAGGAAGCTTCCAATGACAATCCACTGAGAAGGTTGGTTTGCAACGTCAAGTCTCCGGACGAAGCCGGACGGGTTCAGATGCACGATTTTCGGAACTGGACCTAGCCAGCTTCATGGATGACACCGTTGTCAATAGGGTCCGGCGGATTCTGCCGGCAGAAAAATTGGCAGAATTCGGTACTTTTTCTGGTAAGTTTCATGCATGTTTGGTATGTGGATAAAGAAATGGAGCAGAATCCGAGGAATTGCCCGCCATAAGGTTTGTATGGTTCTGCCAATTTCACTGCTTTTCGAGCAGAATCTGCCACATTTTCGAGCAGAATCCGCCGGTCCCTAGAAGGGGCTGTCGCGCGCCATGTGGTTGCAAGTCACATGATTCCGCGATCGGATATGTTCAGCCTCGCTTGCCTTCATGCCATATCATAATAATTTCTTTTCTCACTCACGGACTATGGGAGTTTGGCACATTTTCCCTCCAGGACTTTTTGCACCCACCGGACCTCAAGCCTTCACAGGTTCCTTCCTATGCCACTGTATAAATACCATACTGGCTGTGCATCACTGTTATCAGTTGTCTGAAGATTGCCATCTGGCATGACACTATTAGTTACAACAAACCAGACGCGTGGTACTCTGTGACTCGTGGTACTCTGTGACTCGTGGTACTCTGTGACTCGTGGTACTCTGTGACTCGTGGTACTCTGTGGTGACTCGTGGTACTCTGTGACTCGTGGTACTCTGTGACTCGTGTGTTACTGCTCTGCTTCCGCATTGAGCACTCTATCGAACCGGAGGACTCCGCTCTCTGTAACCTCATGTACATGTACATGTACATGTACAATCAAGGTATTATTATTATGAAACTATTATTTAAACACTGGTTCAAAACCAGTATTAGATAAACCTTGTTATAGTTCAACACCCATAATTATGGTTCAAAATGGTCCGCAGGGACCTGGGCTCTGCCAACCGCGGAAGGTTGTAGTAAGGTCACTGTTTCCGAACACAGTGTCCTCCACCTTTTTTCATGCTGTCAATCTAACAATATTATTTTGTACAATCATGTACAAGACGTACATGACCTCTTGCTAGCATGCAGCTGGAGCCAGGGCTAGGGGCTGCTGGGGTCCTGACTCCAGAACGAAACTAACTACAATCATGTACATGTACAATCATATTGTTAGATCATAATACCATGTACAATCGTGTATGTTACTTGCATGCACGATTATGATGACAGTGCACTAGTGGACAAGTGCTTGCCTTTAGTGGCTTTACTTCTTTGACAGGCTAGGCTTCTTGACATGTGATGGACATGCTTGGGCCACATAGCCAATAATAATAATGGTGACCCTGGACCATGTGGACGCATGCAGACTCAGTCAGAGTCAGGCCACACAGCCATGCCAGCGCCCACTCACGGTACTGCATTCATCATGTTCTTACTATGATAGACCGCCATGGTACGTGTACATGTCAACCATGGCATAGTCGCTGTGGGGATTGTCTTGTATGTGCGTCACGTTTCTTGCTGGCTCGTGGCCGGCCGGGCAGGCCGTGGCCAGACTGTCAATATCTTTTGTCAACGAAAGTTCCGCCCTGATCATCTGATCATTTTCACCATCGACTGCATGGAGCACTGACGCCTTTGGCGGGAAATGCTTGAAAAATTGCCAGATTCTGCTCGAAATAAGAAGTTGGCACAGCCATACAAAGTCACAAACCTGATGACAGGCACGTCCTTGATTTCTGCTCCATTTCTTTGTCCACAAAAAGAAATTGAGCAGAATCCGAGGAATTGCCCGCCATAAGGTTTGTATGGTTCTGCTAATTTCACTGCTTTTCGAGCAGAATCTGCCACCTTTTCGAGCATTATCCGCCAATGCATACGGTGACATCGTGACATGCTGACGTACATGTATCAAACAAGCACTATTTCGACATTTCCCAATCACGTATCACCAATTCACCATCACGAGTTCGTAACTTTAAACGACTACATGAACCTGGTCTGACCAACATTTTGGGCGCTAGGCGCAGTATCTGAGTATATTTTATACGGAATGTATTATAAAATCTTGTAGGACGCATCACGCAGCTTCATAAGTAAAAAATTGGTTGTGAGCAACACTGGCTCACACTCAAATAACTGCTTTTCACCAGAAAAATATTATATTTCAACGTTTCGGTCATGAAATAACCATCATCAGGAATGTATTATGCTATTGATAAAGCCCAGACCAACCACCGCAAGAGTTTCGTCCAGTGGATGATACCAATATTCGTGTGAATGTGCGTGTGAATGTGCCACCGAATGGCCCTGAAAAGGACCAGCTGGCAGCTGCGCGCGAGCCTAGTGACAGAATCGGGCACAATACGTACGTCAATAGCTGGATAGGAGAAGGTTCTCTGGCGGGAAGTAGACATACAAAATTATTGATACAATGCTGCATGTAGTGTGGTCAGTGTCACCTGGCTGGGCGCACTGTGGCCTGTGGTTCTGAGTACGTCCTTCGAAAGCAGAAAGTCTCAGTACTGATACTGTGACAGTAGAATGATACATGTACAATATAGGTGTCCGCTTGACTGACTGAGTGAGCACTCTTCTGGAAAGCACCAAAGTTCGTGCAGCTCCCTGTGCTGATCGCGGTTAGAGCAGTCTGATGGTGATCCTTTGAGCTGGTATAAAAAAAGCTTTCGTGTCCATTGCGATCAGCTCGTCCAGTTACATTGTACTCTGAGCGCTGCTGACGAGACCCAGCAAGATTGAAACCAGGGAGTCGGTATTTTACAACTCCCTGATTGAAACAGCTTCTGTAGCTGTCCGGAGATTGAGTACGAGGTGAATTGCTATTTCTGGACATTGTACATTTCTGGACATTTCGAGTAAAATAATTTTTCGTCGCGTGTAGAGTCAAGTCAGTCAGGTTGATGAGGTTTTTTCTTGTTGTAGTTGACAGCTGGGCTGTTGTAATTTCTCCTCGTATCAGTGCCTTGTTGATAGCCTTTTCTTGGGAGGCATTTCAACGAGTTTTGTGGTACTATGTCGCATGAGAATTTTGAATTTTGAGTAAAATAAGAAATATTGTACGAATCGTTGGCTTCCCCATGTGCACTCCACTTCAGACGCTGTATAGTCTTGGACATGTTGGCTGGAAGTGTTAAAAGGCCAACCACAGTCCACCAATAGAAAAATAACACAAATTTTATTTATTTATTTTATTTTATTATTATTATTATTATTATTATTATTAGACACAATCTCATAGCATGTGACAAGCATAGCTAATGCAGGGACAGAATCCCCTGAGAAAAGGGCGTTGAGCCAGCCACGGCAATAGTAAGCTAGGAAAACAAAGCAAATATGAATTAAAGCAGAAAATGAATGGAAAATTACAAAGAAAAACGATTAACGGAAGTGAGCACTATCAAAATTCGTGCATCACCCAGGTATTCGAGAATGTTCTTCGATGATAATTATTGCGTCTAGTTCAGTTGTGATAGTAGATCTTTAAACTGACCAATAGAAGAACAAGTTTTCAGACCGTATGGTAATGATAACCAATGAGAGTAGCCGGAAAACAAAGGGGACTTTAGATACTGGGCTGACTTAACAAGAGGCAGGGTGAGCGCGTTACGGGTTGAGCTTGTCGAAAACCAATTGTACTTCATCATGTGTGAAGGGGTTTTATGAAGAAATATCTTATGAACCAGTGTACAGAGATGGTGCTTATGACGAACGGAGAGAGGAGAAGTGTGTGCAAGTCGATAAAGGGCATCCGAAGGAAAACATCGATCCTTGTTGTAAAGAATTTTAAGTATAAATCTGTGGTGGACTTCTAATTGGCTCAGAGTTGTGTCAGAAAGGCCACACCAAGCGGTATCGCAATAGTCGAATATAGGGAGAATATAGCACTGATAAAATAATAGTTTACACTGGATGGGCAAATGAGTGCAATGTGGTTGTAGTACCCCTAAGGCTGAACAGGTTCGCTTGCATACACAGTTGACATGTGCAGCCCAAGAGAGTTTGCAGTCAAACATCACACCTAGATGTTTGTGCTGAGTAACAACACGGATAGGCATAGTCGAGTCAGGGAAGAATAATGGTTGATCAGGAGGGGATGAAGAAATATACATGGCTTCTGTCTTGTCTAAATTGGGCTGGAGTTTCCACGTTTGCATCCACATGACAGTGCTGTTGATGCGATGCTGCATGGTAAGGAGTAATTGTGCAGGGGAGGAATCAGAACAGATAAGGCCAGTGTCATCCGCATACAAACTAACATCGGGGACAACTGAAGGTAGGTCATTAACGTAAAGCAAGAATAACAAAGGACCCAGAATGGAACCTTGGGGCACTCCAGACGTTACAGGGAGGGGATCAGACAAGAAATAGAACAAGCGAACAGCCTGAGAACGAGCAGACAGATACGAGGATATCCAACGCAAGGCAGCATCCTCCACCCGGAAGGTGACCTTCAACTTGGCAAGTAAGCCACGATGCCAAACGGTGTCGAATGCCTTAGCCAAGTCGAAAAACACCATTCCCACGTGCTCCCCACAGTTCCTCTTTGTCGCTATGTCTTGGACAAGTCGAGTCACCTGGTATTGAGTTGAGTCACCACGGCAGAATCCCGACTGAGCTGGTGAGAGGGCCGGAGCGATGTGCAGGTAGAGGGAATCGAATACAATACGCTCACAAAGTTTGGAAACTGTGCGCAGCAGAGAGATGGGGCGGTAGTTTGCCGGGCAAGCACGGGAGCCTTTATTCTTGTAAAGCGGTGTCACGATCGCGGATTTCCAATCCTGTGGGAATGTACCAGTTCGAAATGACATATTAAAAATAATGGCGAGAGGATAGGCTATTGATGGTGCAAGAGACTGCAGCACTTCATTCGGGATCCCATCTGAGCCGGGAGACTTTCCACATTTCAGGCGCTTCAGATATTTCCGAACTTGAAACGTAGGGACAGTGATTGTACGGAACGGAGCAGATATGAAAGGCGACTGGGACAAAGGGGGAATGCGCCACGAAGGATCATCAGGTAGCCCAAATGAGGTGAACTGAGTGTTCAGAACATCAGCTATGCTCTTGGGGGACGTGGCGACCGTACCGTCGGATGCTATCATCGTTTGGGGCATGACACGGCCGGAAGTGTGCCGCTGTGCTCGCACAAACTGAAAGAGTGTAGGTCGATTCGGTGACGTTAGTGATGCTTGGATGGAGCGTATATATTGACGATGTGCTTGCCGAGACAGGTGCTTTACAGCATTCCTTTGTCGGTTATAAGCTGCATGATTTACTGCTGTCGGATATTTTTTGTACACACTATATAGATCACGCTTGCGTTTTACAGCAGACCTGAGCTCAGCAGTAACCCATGGTGGAGATTGCATGCGGGGTCGTGGAGATGTCACAGTGTGGGTGGCTCCGAATGAAGTGAGGTGCCGACGGAAGGCGGACTGGAGCTCACAATCAAAGTGATGAAGTGCGTCATTAACATCAGTGTACGAGTTCAGAGAGGACCAGTTGTAGCCAGCTAAATCAGCGTTGATTAATTGCCAAAGGTGCGAAGGTACTTGTTTGAAGCGATACAGTGAAGAGGGAGGACCAGTGGCAGAGTTGGGGAAGTAGTTCGAAATAGGGGCGTAACATAAAGTGCAAACAATCTGTATATGGTCAGACATACCCAAGGGAGGTGCTTGATCAATTGAGCGCACGAGGCGTGGTCGGTTGGTGATCACCAAGTCCAGACACGAAACAGAGCCATTAGGCGAGGAATGAGTGGGGAAGTCAACCATCTGGTGGAGCCCAAGAGCAGCAAATACTGTGCTAAGGAGATCACCAGCCTTCGAGGTAGAATCGGTGGGACACCAGCTTGAGTTGTGGGCGTTGAAATCGCCAGTCACTAGCAGATCATAAGAATCTAAACAGACTGACTGTAATGCCTCAACAAACATGTCACAAAAGTACGACAATTGCATTGAGCTCTGTGAGGGTGGTCGATACATGCAGCATAGTAAGATGGGATTCTGAGATTTAGTAGAGGGGGAGCCAAGTTCAAGCCACACAGACTCGCAGCCAGGGCGTTGAAGGTCGGCACGAGGGGAGACGTACGGAAAGGAGTCCGAACGGACAAGTACGGCAACACCCCCATACCCACGGCTACAATGTGCTGACCGATTGTCTTCCGGAGGTCGATCTCTGCGGATGCAGATATAGCCTGACAGTGAGAGCGGGTTCGAGGGACAGAGCCACGTCTCTGTTAGGCAGATTATGTCAGGCTTAGCACATTCGGCAATAACGCAGAGCTCAGACAACTTGTTGACAACAGAGCGACAATTCAGAGATACTAGGGTTAAATCACGCTGGGATTTAGGGAAAAAAGGGGACGCTGATGGATTTAGCGCTGGACATGCAATGTGTGCGGGTCGGCCAGAGGAGGGCTGAGCGGGGTAGAGCGGGCGGGCTAGTTTCGATCGTGGGGTGAATACAGGGGCGTTGGGATTTAGTCGTTGTTGCTGCATCGTTGTGTATGTTGGTTTGTTAGCATGACAGTTCAGGATTGATCATCACTGCCTCGCCGCGAAGTAGAAGACGACTTGTTACCTTGGGCATCAGCAAAGCGCCACTTTCGCACTGTGTGCTGGATGGTGGCCGGCCAGAATTTGGAGTCGAGAACTTTGTCCTCGTCCGATGCTGCCACGGTTACGCGAGCATGGCTAGTACCCAGGTACGTGTTTTCTGAAATCGAACAGTTCAGTACGTCAACTTGGCGGGCCTTGCACCACGCTGTTATTGACTCTGCCCTGCAACCTGGACTGACATTTCCAACGTACAGAACAAGCTTCTTTGTACGTTCAGGCCCTGTTAGCACACGCGGGTCGGCTGCCCTGGGCTGTGGTTTCACGTAGCGTGACGTAACCCTACGGCGTGTGACTTCCGACCATTCTGCACCTGCATGCAGTCCTTTCCCAAACGACCAATCCCGATATAACAGATTTCGAGGTTTTTTTTGCCGGGAAACGTTCTCAAGCTTGAGAAATTTCGAATTTGTCTAGTTTTGGGGTATGTATGAAATAGGGTTATCGGCCTGGTCGAGCAGTGAAGGCTTCTTCCACATCCCTTGAATTATTTCATATGAAAGGTTATCAGTTTGGCAATGCCCTGCCGCCAGGAGAATGCAAACAACGCGATAGAATGCGTCCCGGGTGGTAGGGATCATTTTTCTAAGTGCTAGAAAATAGCCGACATCGATACGAAAGTCGGCCTCAAAGTCGACATGGACGTCTTGAACAGGTGAGATCTTTCAATATATCAATGGAGAACACCCTAAAGAATATATGTATAGTGTTTCTAAGCTTCTAACCCTTGTGTGCTCAAGTGAAAATTGAACATATTTGGACGTGAATATATCACCACACAAAACCTGATACTGTAGTACATTTATCATTCAATGGGTATACAGTATACAACCACCATACAAACACGAGCAGGAGAATGAATGGACAGGAGAAGAGTTGGTTACCCATTGCTGTTCAACAAAGAGAAGCACATACTAAAAGTTGAATTGGATTAAAAGTATTTACAATTCACAATTACATGTATCACTTTCTGCGATGTAACACTTGCGGCGAGGAAATGCCTGTCGCGCACTGTCGCAAGCAGTTGTAGGGCCACTGTCCCAGAAGTTGGCAAAAGCATAACTCTTGCCAAGCGCGTTGTACACAAATGGAGTGCAGTTCACTAGGCTGGGTGCACGTGAGGGTACTACGCACTGCACTTAGATGCCGCAGACACAAAACAGATTGTGAATCGTCTGTCGCGATTGCAGCTCATCGCAGGTGTTGCATGTTGCGCATTGTGGAAAGCAGTTCATGTATTGGGAATTGAGCTTCAGTAATAACAGAAAGAGGATTCCAGAGGATGACCGACACCGCTGACAAACACTCTTCTACGCAAAGTTTTGATGACGATGCTTGATTGAGACGTTAACCTGCAATGGAAAATAAACAGCAGATGATACTGATTATATATTAGGTACGGATTATACCATGAGTATGAGGGGTATACGGCGAATATTTTCGAGAGTGTGTTAGGACGAGGGACAATTGGGGGATTCGGTATACACAGAGTGCGAATGGTATAATCCATTTGCATGGTACTTTCCTAAATACAGAGCGTGACCAACACGAAAGCTTAGCTCACATTCGAAGGGGCGCAACGGGACGCGACGTAAGGATTGACGGGAACCGACGGAACGGTTATGACGCCGACAGACAGCGTCCAATGTGAACACCAGGAACAGGAACGCAAGCGTTCTACCCTACAGATTGGGAAGCGAGGGGAAGAGTTGGATCAGTTCAACTTTTCAGACCGTAGACGGGGACGCAAGCGTACAAAACAACTGCATCCGAGTGTGAACAGGGGATGTGTCGTGCGCTGACCCCTCCCGATGCGCACAACAGCACACTTAGGTTTTTTAACATTTCAAACACGGTCAACACTACGCTTCCCATGATAACTCGCCGAATGGCTAGCACAACTGATTCAAATTTTAGGAAGATGAGATTTCGTGTCACTTCTTGAAAATTGCAATAGCTGCCACATGTCATGTCATACTACATGTTGTGTCTTACAAATCGTACAAGATTTTACAGCTCACCCCGGCCGTCCCAACAGGCCCTTACGTCCCATACCGTCAGCGTTACGTCGAATGTGAACTAGGCTTAAAGTTTCCTTATTCTCGAAAAGTGACCCATGTGAACTGAGCGGGATATATCGCTGAATATATCCCGCTTAGAACGGCCGCTGATTGGCAAATGGTGTTATATTTGAGACGAGTTCTATATCACTCAACTTCATATCACAAATGCTGGCGCACTTATATGAGGAAGGAACGGATCCATACACCTGCACACATCAAATACTCTGCCAACAGCCAGTCAGCGATGATTACTATACAGTGCAGCAACCCTGGACAGCAAGAAAGAATGTACACACCAGAGAGCCTGAAAATGAAGTTATACTCTGATGAACGATTCGCATATAAGAATATTGGTGGCCAAAGGCAAAGTGAGAACAAGTCTAGATCACTCAATTAGACAGAACAATCTTGAGTGTACACTTACACGAGAAAAGGACGAATCCATAGGCGTGCATACAATGCATACATGGCATGTTGAATACGCCGCCAGCATCAAGGCGGTGGGAACTACAACTGCATGCATACAGTGCAGCAGCCCTAGGCAACATCTCACTAAATGTAGAAGATATGGCGGGCAGATGATTACGGTTATAGAACAGATGTCATTTTATGGTGCATGCCATTACAAGAACCAGCATTTTTTATGGAGCGGGTGGTACCAATACGGCGAAATGTCTACGGATTCAAGATAAATCACAACAGACTTAAGCAAGAACATGGTAAAACTGAGCAATGGACTGGCACATTCAAGACTGATTCATACTTCATTTCATGAACGCAATGCGCACAAGCGAAGGTCGCGCGATGGACCAAACAAGTAACTCAACTCAAGATCAAGTCAACTTTCTCGCCGCAAACGGCCGTTGTGACGTGTTTCCCTTACGCAAAGCGAAGTGTGAATGAGGCTTTACTCTACATATCCAAAACTGTAAACCAGTGAAGACTACAGCTTAGAAGACGGTATTATAATGTTGTGCATTGTACTTGCCAAATGTGTGTGATACTCTATGTAACATACATGTAGATAGGGCCAAGCAAGCACAGCAAGTTCTGAATTTTAGGTATTTGGAGCTCGTGAACAGATCAGATTTGTCTTGTAAGTGATAGGTATTGCTTACCTCTATATGTTGCCGCCTTCGTGCTGGCCGAAAACGCTGCGTGCTCTGGTGATAATTCGGCTTGAAATTAGGTGCATAAAAATGCCAATTTCAGCTTCGTTCACAACATTTTCGATATACGTCTCCTCTACGAAACTTCACTAAAAATATATCTGCCGAAAGAGCGTCCCGTCAAGAATATATGGTGTGAAATAAAACGAGGTGGTGCAAAGGAAAACGACGTAGGCCATGTAAAACGGCTTCCATCTCTCAGAACCAATTTAGGAAAGTTCTCAAATTTGAGAACATTTTTTCGCTTTCGCGGCAAAAATCAGTCAAGAATCTGTTATATCGGGATTAGTGGGAGAGGTCTTTTTTTTGCGCGTCTGGGGAAGGACTGCTGCAGCACTCGACCCTGGGTTGGATTGCTCAGGTGGGTGTGGTCTGGTGCCATGCATTGACAAAACAGGCTGCGACAAATGGCTGGAGGTGGTGTGAGCGGGGGTCATATGGTGAGTACTAGAACCCGTACTACCCTGTGTGTACTGCATAGGACCAGAGGAAATATGGGTGCGTGCACGTGGGGGATTATTATTATTATTATTATTATTTAAATTTTGAATAGGGCAATCCCCACAGGCCTAAGGCCTTTTTACAGGGTACCCTATGTGGTCACGTATAGATTTGCGGAATAGTGAAAGCGAGGAGCAAGAGCGAATGTCAGCTGGAAGAGAATTCCAGCGGTCAGAAGCCAGAAAGCTCAAAGCGAATAAGCCATAACGAGTGCGTGCTTTAGGCAGAGCAAGTGAATCTATGGACTGGGAACGTGTATGGGCAGCTGTGCGTGTTGTGGCAGAACGAAGGCAGAAGCAATCAGAGAGCAGAGTGCTACACATGCCACGTATGGCCCGAAAGACAAGAATATACAGTTTAAGCTGATAGCGCAGTGCAATAGGAGCAAGGCCATATCTGGTGTGTAAGACTGAAACATCATAGTGCCAAGGGAAACCAAAAACAATCCTAACAGCGCGGTTAGCAATACGAGTTAGTCTATCATGTTGTGTGGTGTGAAGGCAGTGTACAAACGCATTAGAACCATATTCGAGGAGTGCTTGAATAAATGAGCAGTAGAAGGTCTTTCTCGCAGCCGGTGTCAGATTGTCCCTGATCTTCCGGAACATGGCAAGTTTTGTTCCGACCTTTTTCTCAACTTCAGTGACATATGAGGAGAATGATAGATGTTCGTCAATGGTGAGGCCAAGATACTTCACCGTTGGTGTTGGGGATATGAGGACATCGCCGAGCCGAAGGCAGATGTTAGGAGGAACACATTTTGTTTTTTGTCTTATGATGATAAATTGAGTCTTGGAGTTATTAAGATTGAGACCTCGGTCACGTAGGTACTCTCTGATGACAGATATGTCAGCAGAGAGATCATCAGTGAGTTTCTGCAAGTTTGTGCCTGCCTTATACATAGACACGTCGTCTGCAAATTGCCGAACCTTGCTCGTGATGGTACATGATGGCAGAGCTCGGACAGATAGGTTAAAGAGGGCAGGACCCAATGTTGACCCTTGAGGTACACCTCTTGTAGGTGTGTACTGTTCACCTTCCTGATGCTTCGTGACTACTCGTTGGCGACGGTCACATAGGAAACTAGCTATCCATTGCAGTGCAGTACCACCGACACCAATAGAGAAGAGTTCTTGAAGAAGGGAGGCATGATTGACTGTGTCAAATGCTTTGCTGAGATCGAGAAAAGCAGCGACAACAAATTGGCCCTTGTCTAGACATGCTTGCCAGTCGTTTGTTGTCGTGGCTAAAAGATCTTCGCAGGAATGCTGCTTGCGGTAGGCGAACTGTTCATTCGGCAACGCGTTCGGAAATGATTCACCTTGTATGTGCGACATGATCTGCTCATACGCGCACCTCTCCAGCAGCTTGGAAGCGATCGGGAGGAGGGAAATAGGTCGATAATTACTGGGATCAGATGAACTCCCGCGCTTGTGAATTGGACGAACGTTGGCAATCTTGTATAAAGAGGGAAAAATACCTGATCTGAAAGAGATGGTGAAGAGCTGGGCAAGAGAGGGAGCGATTTGTTTCTGGAGGAGTTTGTAGATGGACGGAGGTATTTTATCTGGACCACTTGCTTTGTGGCTGTCAAGGCGTTTCAAATGGGACACTATGGTTGCTGCTGACACCGGTTCAAACTCAGTGAGGGACGGCTCTGGCATTGGTCCGATCGGTAGTTTGATACCTGTGCCTGATCGTGAGGGTGCACTCGAAGCGCGCTGTGGAGCGGTCGGTGATACGTTGAGGTGTCCAAAGGTCACGGTGCTAGCTGCACCTGCAGGTGTTGCTGGGGCAGGGGCTCGAGGTGAGACTATCCTGGCGAACGTTGCTGAAATGTCTTTGACTGAGGCATGGGGCTCATGGTACACAGTTGTTCTCCCAAGCAAAGAGTTGATTGTTTTCCACTGTAGCCTTGGGTTGCGATTGTTTCGAGTCAGTTCGTTTTGGAAATACGCAGCTTTCTTTCTTCGCATGAGGAGTTTACTTTCGCGCCTTAGAGCACGGAAAGCCTGAGTTAGACGTTGATCATCCGGTCTCTGTATCATTTTCCTATGTGCTCTTTTCCGGCGATAGAGTAATTGCCTTAGTTCACCGTCCACCCAAAGAGAAGGTTTGTATCGTGGTGACGTGGTGATGGTCGTGGTCGGACAATGCTTGTCAAGGGTGTCAGCTATTGAGGTTTGGAATAGGGCAATGTGCTCGTTTAGAGTGATCTCAGATGGCGAAGTGTTGTTATTATGGAGAGCAGTCAAACTGGAGCTAATGTCGTCTTGGAATTGTTGAATGTTTATCGCTCGAACTGGAGGCTTACGAATAGTAATGCGTTCTTCTTTGAATGTTCGTAGCATGGTAGATAGCTCGAGAATGACAAGTTGGTGGTCAGATACGTCGCATGGTTGAACGGAGCATGTGATGGAATTGACATTGTTTCCACGCGGCTGTGAGTTTGGCAACTGAGCAAGCAGGTTAGGTACTAATGCGAGATCAATGGTGGAGTTGCTCGGCAGCCTCGTGGGGGCGAGTACCACGTTTCGTAAACTGTTATCGCTGCAGAAGGTTTGGAGGTGGGTGTAGTGTGGGTGATTGTGGTTCTGAACATTGACATTGAAATCACCAATGACTATCGTGTGCGATTTTGCTGCTGTGGATCCTGAGATGTTGTCCACTGTATCAGTCAGTTTCTGCCAGAATATGACAGGCGTGGACGGCGATCTGTATGCAGCAATAATGTTTAGTGTGATTTCTTGAAGACGTACATGTATCGACACTGCTTCTATATCGTTCGTGATCCCTATTCGATTGTGCTGCAGTCCATCACGGACATAGATGCATACTCCTCCCCCAGTCTTGTCTTGTCGGTCTCGCCGATAAATGCTATAGCCACGGAGGTGTACGGAGTTGTTAGGCACAGTGTTGGTCAACCAAGTCTCCGTTATGGCTAGAATATCTACTTTATGGTGATGCATTAGGTAATGAACTTCATTTAACTTGTGAAAAAGACTACATACATTGATATGAGCAATACTTAGCTTTGAGGTTATTATTGGCGTTGCTGGGGATGCCCGGGCTGAGTCCTATTGGGAAGTATTGAGCATACGGGCAATGTCCTCTGTGGATAGAGGTTTTCCGCTGTGCATGATAACATCCCGGGGCAGGTGGCACTGAACTCCCTTGTCCCTAAGAGCTCGGAGCTTAGGGACAAGTGCTCTCCGCCGTTGTTGCTCTTGCCGGGTCAGGTCATGCTGGATGTAGACTTTCTCACCGCGGTAAGTAGCTTTCGTTTTATGTTGCATGAGCTGAGACTTGGCTTGAGGCGTCAGGGATTCAAGTCTCCTACGGCGGTGCTGTACAACTTCCCGCCGGACATTGCCAAATTTTGCTGTGCTTCCTGTACGAGAGGGTGTACACAGATTTCCGGTTGTTGGAGCCCCTGAACTTCCCGCCTGAGTTGTTGCACTTCTAATTCCAGACTCAGGCTGTGTTTACATGAAGCGTTTCAACCCGGGTTGAGTTCGACCCGGGTCAGATTTCAACCCCCCATGTGCACAAAGTGAATGGCGCGTTTACATGACGCACTGCGCTTGACCCGGGTTGAAATTTCGCCCCGGGTTGATTTCAACCCTCCCCCCAAGGGGAGGGTTGAAATCAACCCGGGTCAAGAAAATCGTACAAACGTACTTCTGTGCGTATCTCGCGCCAGGTTTGAACAGCACTGCAGATGCAAATTTCGCGCGAACGGATTCACGTGACCATACAGGACTCTAGAAGTGGACTTTTGGCGGCATATCAGTATTTGACCCGGGTCAACTGTCTTCATGTAAACGCTCACCTCTTTTGTCTATCGTACAGACTTTCAACCCGGGCTGAACTCGACCCGGGTTGAAATTTCTCATGTAAACACAGCCTCAGGATTTTGTCGGCTCTATCCTGTGTCAAGGAGACAATTTCCTGTGACATGCAGCTAATTGAGTCAGTAAGGCTATTCCAAGGAATATATGGCTGGGGTAGCCAATGGCCACTTTGCGTGGGGATTGCAGGGTTTTATAGCCAACCATGGCTAACATCGAAAAGAGTAAGAAGTCAAAAAGAAAAGGAAAAGAAGAAAGAAGCAAATATGGACTGAAATTGTGGTCTACTGGTAAAGCAAGGCGTTCCTGAATGATGTTAAAGTAGAAAGGCCCTTTGTCTCCTGGTGCAGCTTAACCCAATGCAAATAGCCATTGAAAAGGGGGGAGTGTAGCAATGCAGAAGAGCGGGCTAGAGGAAGGGAGAGTTGGTTCCTAGTGGAGTTATCCCGTCGGAACCAGTCAAATGGTTTAAGATGCGGGGGTATTTTGGAAAGTCGAATACGATGGATAAGACAGCACATCATGATTCGTCGTCTTTCTAGGAGAGGTCTGGTCGAAGATAACATATAGAGAGCGACACTAGAAAGGGACTTGGACATATGATAAAGAATCTTAAGGAGGGAACGATTGTGAGTTTCCAGTTTCTGCTGTTGGGCAATAGATAGATTTGTCCAATGGTGCAGTATAGGATGCCTATTGACGCTATTTTACTTTCATGTCCAGAATTCCATACACTTAAATTTAGGCCAACAAATTGGCCCGTCGAAAACATCCTGCTATTAAGTCTCTGGGATCACAGCATGAGCAATTGTCACATATTTGGAAAGATGAAAGATTAGGCCATACAATAGATACAAAAAGACATGAAAAATGTAAAACACACAGCCAGTGGGCCTCTTATTATTTATTTTCATGTCCAGAAATTGCTATTCACCTCGTACTCGACTACTCGTACTGCCCAAAAATCGAAAAACATCGCGCATCGTACTGCCCGTGCGCGTATTCTTCAGTTCTGTCCTTTTCGAAAGAGCGATGCATGATGCGTATGCACCAGGGAGTCGAAAAATACCGATTTTTAGGACTCATGTTATGTACAATAGGATAATGAGAAGGTGCATGTCTTTGTACCATGATGCAGTTTGAGTAAACCTCGGATTTCAGCTTTGGCAATACCGGTAGTAAAAAATGGAACTCATGATGTTCACGTTTGTAGGAGATCGGCTGTGGATCGAGCACACACTGGTAGAAGTAACATGAAACCTAATTACTGTATAAGACTGCATGCTTCACACTCTCATGTAATATTTCTTTCC
>NC_088644.1:34258150-34433150 GCF_964019385.1 Sycon ciliatum
GTGTGTCGCTTCAAGACAACACCAAGTCAGTTGTCCATGTCCTGGGAGCATATCGAACCACTCAGGATGAACTGCAGTGTACGGAGCACAGGTAGAAAACGATCAGTGGCATATGCTGAATGCAGGTAATACAGCTGTAGTGTCACTTCAATGTGTTTTATTCACGTTCACGTGGCCAAAGGCATTACAGAGATAACTCCGTGGGCAAATATACCACACCATGATTAGTTCGCAGGCATACTTGTGGCCCAGATCACCCATAGCCCTTGCCGGATAATGCTCGAAAAACTGGTTTATTCTGCTTGAAAAGCATTGAAATTGGCAGAACCATACACACAAGGCATATGGCAGGCACCTTCTTTCATTCTTTACCCACATAGTGTGATACCACACTGAACCGGCATGCATGAAACATACCAGAAAAAGTACCAAATGTTGCCAATTTTTCTGCCATGCAGCAAGGGCTCTAATCACTCGTGACCCACATGAGCAACTTTTTATACATTTTTATTTTTAAACCCACATTATTTGCAAGCTCCTCCTTGGCATTCGTCTTGTTCAGCACTCTCGGTAGGCTGATCTAGTGCTGCTATGTTATGCATTCATGATTGCTCACTAATTTTCGTAGTTTGAGCACTCTAGAGCGACGAGCTATATTAATTTCTGTGTTGCCACCTTTTCCCCATGGCCGGTATTTCGGCTGACTTAACCCTTTTACGGTCTCACATTTGAAAATCGATCACCGGTGATCGATTTTTTCAAACTATCGTAACTCAGTCAATGTTTGAGCAAATTTGAACATCTAAATATCTGGGTTGAAGAGAAAGCTCCAGGCTATCCGTAGGAACAATCGCCGAAGCGATAGAGTGAACAGCTGCGATGCTGCGAAGCTCGCGATCTGCGTCACGGCTCATTTGCGATTTGAGTGGGCGAGCTGGGTCTTGAGGACGGGTTTTTCCCTTTGCAGCTAGCTGTCGCCATAGAGACACGGATTCAAATGAGAGTATGTGTTATACGCATCCCATATTATTAAGGGGTCGTCCGCAATTATCGAAAGTTTTTTCCAATCCGTAGTAGCTTCGAAAGTGGGTGGGTGGGTCAAGGCCAGTTACGGATTGAAAAACTTCCGAAATGACACGTGCGCGTGCCACGTGTACATCTACGTGTAGCCCCTGTTTTCCACGCGCGGCTGCGCGCGAACTGTCCACTACAAATATTTTTGTAGTTCTGGCAGTTTCTGCGCCCCGGCGCGCGCTTCCTTGGCTGCTCCTGGGCCGGGGATCATAAAGTATTAGTTCGGCGCATTCGACGGCGAGTCGACACTTTCTATTTTTGAGTTTCACTGTCTCCTTCGTCCAGAGTACCGTCTTCCATGCACTCCTTTGAAGGCCTTCCGTCTAGCGCTGGCGCTGACGACTGTTATTGACTATGTCCAGACAGGCGACGTTGTTTGGAAAGGCGGTGAAGAAGCAACCCTTTTTCAAAACCGCTGGTGACTCTGATTGTGTGTCCATCAATAATATTTTATTACGGACTGGGGGAGGGGGGTGGGTGGGTGGGTGAGGAAAAATTTGAAGCTACTACGGATTGGAAAACACTTTCGATAATTGCGGACGACCCCTAAGGCCACGGTAAAAAATATCTTTGATTCTCAAGTACGCGCGCATCGATTTTTGGTGGCGCACCGACGATTTTTTTTATTTCTATGCATGCATATGCGTGCATGAAAACGGTCAATGCGAAAGGCATGAATCCGGGAGTAGTAAAATACCGGTATTTTTCTACTCCCTGGCCTGAATAATAAAATAAATTATAAATTAATTATGAACCTGTGACGTACACGTACACATGTGTGACCCTATCTTTGGAAATAAAAAAATTGTGGGAATTAAAATAAAAAATCGCTCGCTCGCACCGATTTTCACAGGCTCATGACCTGAGAATCAACTTTATTTTTTACCATGGCCTAAGATTGATATTTATTTTTTCCTAGATCGTGGGGACACGATTTTTGTTCCCCGCGGGGGGAGGTAATGTTATACGCATCCCATATTTGGATCTTGACCCCGGCATGATTCATACACACTCCATTACCCCCTACCCCTGCACGCAGTAATTCATACACACTCCATTACCCCCTACCCCTGCATGCAGTAATTCGTACACATTCCATTACCCCCTACCCCTACCCCTGCATGCAGTAATTCGTACACATTCCATTACCCCCTACCCCTGCATGCTGTATAGTCTGTTTCAAAAAGATTTACAATCAGGTTTGGGTCTTAAAAAGTATGAAGATAAGGGAAATTTGGACAACAAAGTACATAGAATGGCTTGTTAGGACACGGCAAATTCTTCTGTGAAGGTTTCGGAACAATTGGACCCACCGTTAAGGAGTTAGAATTTCGGCCAGGTTTCCGGCCTTTTCCCATGGTTTATAATTTGCCCAGGAAGCCAGTATCGATTTGTTATCAAAACCCACGATTTATTCCTTCCTTTTTGGCCTTGTGGTTATGAATGCTGTCTGCTGACCATGAAGTTGTGAGTTCAAATCCCAACCTATCCTCAAGTCATACTTTTTTTTTCATTGTTTTGGTGATCAAGCTGGTACAAGACAAAGAAGATGGCTGCACCAAACGACTTGTTGTTGGAGCTCGCGCTTCCTGCCGAACTGACTGACACTTCACTGGCTCATGCCATGTGAACACACCCACAACACTGCAATGGGGTGAGTGAATTATAAATATAATGGAAGTCATCCGTGATCGCGCTGTAGCTTTTTGAGATTTATTTTAGTATTTCAAGATCGCCAATTTATTTGAATTTAGCAGTCAACGCCGTCTTCCATCAGCTTTCACAAGCGTCTGCTTTTCTCAAAATGTCGAAGTCACACGGATAGCTTTGCCAAGTCATGGCCTTGGGAATGAGTCCGTGTCGATATCGTTTTCGTCACACGGTGAGTAAATTGCATCGTAGCTCAAAGAAACTATTTTGGTCACAAAATGAATTGGGACCCATGCAGCTCGTCAACATTTACAACACTTTCGTTTCGACATGTCCTCTCTGACTCCATTATCGATACGAGGAAGAACTCGTTTGTTGTAAACCAGACGTACATGACTGTATCAACGTGAGTGAGTTGTCATTTTTCCTGCTTTCGCGCGGAATATTTCTTCGAGTTCACAGTGAGTTTTTCCAGGTAGCGCTCGAGTGCTCATACGGTAAGACGCCAAACTCCGCGGGCGATCGCCAGGATTGTAAATCTTTTTGAAACGGACTGTAGTTCATACGCACTCCATTACCCCCTACCCCTAGCCCTGCATGCAGTAGTTCGTACACACTTCATAGCCATATTTGACCCATTACCCCCTACCCCTAGCCTTGCATGCAGTAGTTCGTACGTACACACTTATAACCATATTTGACCCATTTCCCCGCCTGCCCTCTTCGTTCACACCCTTATTCTGAGACCTCCAGCTGAGTGTTCGTCCTCGCTGTCGCAGTTTCCCTCAGTCAATTTTTTAAAGTAATCTCCAGCCGAGTGTTCGTCCTCGCTGTCGTAGTACCCTCTGTCACTCTTTTTGTTTACAAGTATTAATCTCCAGCCGAGTGTTCGTCCTCGCTGTCGAGTTTGACCTGTGGATGTTGGTGTGTCTGCTGTGGTGTCCGGTGTTGCGTGTTTGTTTTTCTCTCTGTTGGTTTCGGTTGCGCGTGATGTGCAGGACCATCACCCTGCAACTCCAACGACCCCCTCCTTCACCGCCTCATCCGCACCGACATCACCGCCGACATCACCACCAGCAACACCACCAACATCACCCCCGACAACACCACCAACATCACCCCCGACATCACCACCAACCAAACCTTCAACAACACCTTCAGCAACAAATCCAACATCAACTGCAACCACAACACCCTTCCCAGCACACAACACCACCACGCCCACTAATGCCACCGGAGGATGCTCGACGGACGATTGAGCGACGCCGCAATACACGCCAGACCCGCCGTCGTCGAACCCCCGCCTTCATCGCCAGGTCTCGGCGACGGGCCGCAGCTCGCCTCCAACAGCGGGCCCGACCCCGGGCGATTCCTCCCCCACCGACCACACCTCCACCACCACCGCCACCGTCGAACCCGTCGGGCCGGTTCGACCGTTTCAGCCAGGACCCAGAACTGGTTTCGGAGGCCGACTGGTCCGATGCAGAGTAGGATCCACTGTAGAGTAGTATATTAATTTTAGAATAATTAATTGCACATGTGGGTATCTGCGGAATGAGTGCATGTTTGACTTGTATGTGCGTAGTGGTGTACGTGTACGTATATGTGTGCTTGTTACAATGCATGCCTAATTCTTAGTATTATCAATTTTTTTTCCTAGATCGTGGGGACATGATTTTTGTTCCCCACGGGGGGAGGTAATGTTATACGCATCCCATATTTGGATCTCGAACCCACGACCCTGAGATTAAGAGATTAAGATTAAGATTAATAACATATGGACTCGCAGCACTCCTCACAAAAAATGTGAGCTCGATGTGAGCAAGGAGAGGGAAATGGCTGTTGAATCTTGTTTCTCGTCGTGAATCAAGCACTGGGGCGATGTCGCTGCGCTGCAGCGCTGGATCCACGGCACGCTTGGTGTCGAATTGTAGCTCGGCGTGTTGCTCGTGTCCAGAGCTTTCCAGAGAGGCCAAGATCACGAAAATCAGCGAAGGGAAACTGAAGTTATGGATGAATCAAGGTACGAAATTGTTGAATTCTGTAAATAGCCTCATTTTGACGGGATTCTGAGACCGTTAAAGGGTTAAAGCTTAAAAAATTGTTGCTCTTCAAAGCAAGGAATGAGAATGATAATGTTTGTACAAGAAAGTTTCTATTCTCCGTATTGTACAAACACTCTCTCTGACTTTTGTTGCTATCATGCCGAAAGAAGAAAGCTGCAAAAAGTCTTCGTCCAAAGAGGTCAACACAAGGCTGTGTTGCAAAGATGGTGGTGAGCATCTTTGGGAAGCGGCTGTAATGTTGTTCTCCAGCTGCGAATACATAATATCCAACTTCTATTACATACACATGTACAGTGCACTGCAACACCTCGGGAGAATGAAGTTGAAGGCACCACTGCAGCTGTACTGAGGGTTGATTAATAGCCACTAGCCATGCATCGACTAGGCGCCAGGCGCGAACTGATGGTGATGGTGGCGGCGGTGAGAAGGAGAGCTCTGTTCCAGAATAACTTTGCAGCCTAGAGAGCGTGTATGGGCAGGCGTGTGTTTACCGCCATATTGTCAGGTGTGTGTGTGTGTGTTACCATCATATTAATCAACTTCAGCATCTGCTTTGGCTAATTGACATCAGAAGTACGTACCGCGCAACCAGAATCTCATGCTGTTCCAGTGAGCAAGGGTTGGTGCGAATTTGTTGGCGTCTCGCTGAGGAGCGACTTTCCCTTCTGTCTCCACTTGTACACCGGACAAGAGGGACAGCAGAGACACAGTACAACACTGGCAGCACTGATGATGCCCAGCAAGCCAGAAACGGCGATGACGGCAATTTTCCTGCACGGACAGAAACATAACCACAGTCAACTCCTGATATAATGAAGACCATTGTGCAGGAGATTTAGTATGTGTATAGCTGAAGTTTGTTATAACAGAAATGCACTCACACTATACAAGCAGCAAGTCATGACTGGCAAGTGGCCCACGACAGTATGAGTGCACTTGGTTTACACGCGGCCCTACACTGCCTGGGAGCGGTTTTTCCAGCCGTGCTGCTACCCACAGTCAACTGGGAACTTGTGGCCAGGCACAAGGGGTACATGGATGCAGCTAATGGGGTCGTTTTCGGCACTTATGCCAGTGGTCATGGTGGTTGTGAGACTTATCTACTCACCCCCACTGTTAGGCGCTGCATCTGCCGCTAGGATTTGTCGGGTGTTAGCGGCCGTCGTGAGTTCCCTTCGGGACCGGACACGATAATTTACTTACTTACTACACGATTTGGTTCATTATAAACAAAAAACTGTTAGCTATATAAGGGTCACGTTTGTATGCGTTCAAACTGGGATATGCACATTGTTCTTGTGCTCACTGAGTCAGTGTTGTGTGGAAAAGCCAGCTTGGGACTTTGTTGCTCTTTTGACTACTGCCCTCTGACACAGTCTGTCTCTCTCACTCTCTCTCTCACTCTCTCTCACTCTCTCTCACGCTCTCTCTCTCTCTCTCTCTCTCTCTCTCTCTCTCTATCTCTCTCTCTCTCTCTCTCTCTCTCTCTCTCTCTCTCTCTCTATCTCTCTCTCTCTCTATCTCTCTCTATCTCTCTCTCTCTCTCTCTCTCTCTCTATCTCTCACTCACTCTCTCTCTCTCTCTCACTCTCTCTCTCTCTCTCTCTCTCTCTCTCTCTCTCTCTCCCTCTCTCTCTCTCTCTCTGTGTCACAGCTCTAAGGTAACTTTTGTTAGGTATGCATGATGACAAACTGAGCTTTTGCAAGAGTCTGACCTACCATGCAGAGAATCGAGGATCACAGCACCGCCAATAACCGAAGTGATCTGGGCCGCAGCAAGCAGTCTCATCTTCAAAGCCTTTCTGTGGACACACCTTCCCGTATGGGCCACATGGTATGCCAGCGGAAACTGCAGTACACATTGACATCAAACCAAAGTAAAGAGCACTTGGTCAAGTGCACAGGGTCAAGTTTGTTTTTGACTACAGATGCTTGATGTAGTGTAGGGTGTGTGTAGCGGAAAATCAGTATGAAGAGACATTCTCCATGATGAGTGCCATCATCCAGACTCGGGATTAGAGCCAGAGACTTTGCAATACTGACCAGCTGGGTCATGATGCAGCCATCACACAGCACCACTCACACATCCTTTGCAACCATGAAGTTGCAGTACTGACCAATGAAATCCCACCCGCAATGGTCGTGCGCCCTACTTCAACCAGCCATCGGTGGCCTGAAGCTGTACAAAAAATTGCCCGGCGGCTTTACCCAGGACATTCATTCCTTAGATGCAAACTACAGCCAGGGGAGCTCTGATAAGGGAGACGTACCCTCGTGGGGAGCAAGAAAGTGTAGAGTGGAAATCGCCTAGTACGCACCCTGATACGTACACTTGTTGGATACGGACATTGGACCTAGTTCGGGCCACACGTGTCTCCACCCATATGCATTATTGAAGCATATTTGGATATTAAGCACCTTGGATATTAAGTACACTTTCCTGCAGCCCATCATGGAGGTACATCTTATCAGAGTTCTACTGTACTTAGTATCAGAGGTACTTATTATCCAAGGTACTTATTATCCAAGGTACTTATTATCCAAGGTACAGTAAAATCTGGTGTGAGGCCTTCTTCAGACTAGGTACAAAACAGCCTATAAGTCACATTTACATAGAAGTTTACAAGACAACAACAAGAATCTGGCAGGAAGCCTAAAAAGCTGCCCAATCCTTTCAGGCAGGGTGCGAACCCTTGTACAAGGCAACTTTCCTGCATTTATCGTACTTTCACCAACCATCGTACAAATGTACAAACTTTGTACGACTGCCGGCTGCTTTCACACATCCCAGGTCCATTGCGGAATAGCGTGGGGTCAAAGGTTGCCTGTATACTGCATGTAAAATGTGTAGTCTGAATGCGGGCTTGGAAAAATGTTGCCTTTTAGGTTTTATGTGATTTTGTACTGGATGTTCTATGTACGTAGTCTGCAGAGGGCCTAAGCGACCTCTGGGTTTAGCGACCACCTGCTCTTAACGACCGTTTTTCCATGCACCGACAGTTCTACACAGACACTCTGGGACCTGGTGCTAAAGACCACCTGGCTTTAACGACCCCTTTTGCTTGCACCGTGGGGTGGCCGCTTAAACCAGGTTTTTACTGTACTTACACTCATTCCAAACATACAGCAAAACCTATAATGGCGACCACTCGGATATGGTGACCACTCGGATATGGTGACCACTCGGATATGGTGACCACTCGACCATGGCGACCACTTTTCCTTCTCACGGACGCATTCACATTCAAAACAGCTCGGATAAGGCGACCACTCGCTCAACGTGACCGACGACCGCCCACCCGCGACCGCGTTGCACCGTGCCACATGCAGTACAATCCAAATGTACGCATTATTGCACTGTGCACCATGCATAAACATCATAGAAGCAGGATTATAAGAGAATGCAAGGAGGAGAGTCTGTCTGATATGGAGCAAAGTGCTGATGTGACTGTTAGAGTGGCTCAATGTGTTAAAGACCGACCGTGTCCTGAACACGAACTTGCGATTGTGTGCTTTACATGCATATTTGATGAATTTAGCCTCATTATCAGTGGCAAAAAATCCCTTTTCCAGCTTCATCACTTTGGATAGAACTAATGACTAGCTAGGGGCATGTTTGATTGGTAAGGATCGGGATCGGGATCCAGATCTCAGATCCGTCCGATCCTTTAGAGTCAACTGAACACTTTATTTTGGACCTTGACTGTTGCCATGTTGACGGAGTAATAAAATGGCGCTCACAAGTCACCCAAAAGGGTGAAAGTCGTACTCATCACGCGTGCGTCGTACAAAAGTCAACAAGCTTTATCTCGATCCACGCGTGCATACCACACTGTGTACAAAAGTGATTTTACCTGCCATATACCTGTCCCTCCAGAAACTTGCGGAGACATTTCGGAAATATCGCGGAAAAAGTTGCGAGGTAAAATGCCACAAATTGCGGGCAATATTGCGGATTTTGTCAAATATTGCGGGATTATTGTGGTAAATTGCGGAAATTGCGGCCGATTTTGGTACTTGTACTGTAGTGGTGTACGATGTACGGGTCGTACAGCATAAATCATGCATGACAAAACAGAACGTACGTGTGCTGCGCTGACTGTGTTCAACTGCAAGACAGCTTTCCTCCATCCTCGGACAACACTCGACGCGAGCCTTATTTTGTGACTTGTCAGCCGCTGATTTGACCAGAAACTTCTCCATTCTGGTGTCGATCTCGCAAGTAAACTACTGATGAGCTTGAAGAACTAAACAACTTCGAAGAAAGACCCGAATATCGCGGTTGCTTTTCGAAATATCGCGGTGCTTTTCAAGTATCAAGGACAGTTTTCTACAATAACGCGGATGATTTTTCAAATATCGCGGATATCACGGACTTTTGTTCAAATCGCGGAAAACAACGCGGCCGCGGAATCGCAAGTTCCTGGAGGGACAGCATATACGCACAAAGGTCACATTTGGATCCGTTGAATCCGGTCAACCCTGCTCCCCGAGGTGGGTTGACCGGGTCCAAATCCGAAGGATCCGGATCCGAATTCGACCAATCGAAAGGGTGCGAGTCCAGTGGATCCGGTGGATCGGGATCCCGATCCTAGCAATCGAACACGCCCTAGACAGGCCCGGCGGAACCGGTCCGGTTGGTCAGGCCATGGCTGGTCGAACCTTTTGGCTACCGAAGTGTTTGCTGCTGAGGAGGTCATGCATATACCAGGTATCCCCTCCATATCATACACAAACTGTATGAAAGTCATGTGACTACCCTCCATATCATACACAAACTGTATGAAAGTCATGTGTATACCCTCCATATCATACACAAACTGTATGAAAGTCATGTGACTACCCTCCATATCATACACAAACTGTATGAAAGTCATGTGTATACCCTCCATATCATACACAAACTGTATGAAAGTCATGTGTATACCCTCCATATCATACACAAACTGTATAAAAGGCTAGGGTATGGCCGGACCAATCAAAAACTGCTTCCACCGGTCCTGCGGCTAGATCTTTGTCCGAAAAAGTTTTCATATGAAATGTCTTCAGGGCTCATTTCTCATTGGAAGTAGCAGTATACTAAACACGGCCCTGCACATTCAACACCCAACCAAGTCTATGGGATTCTACAAGATTCTACGGGATTCTACGGGATTTCGTGCAACGTGCATAGGGCTTATAAAAATCAATACCTCCTGCCGCCCCTGCATGCAGAGCACTGATGCAAGATAACAAGTCCTTTAAAATGCAGAACTTACCAGAGAACGTGCAAAGGGAAAGTACGACGACAGCCAACACTGGAAGAAATCCGGAAGCCATGGCGAGGCTGCTTGAGAATTCGGGCAAGATGGGTGGGGCCAACAAGGCTTTTCAACACAAGGTTCAAAGGGTAGGAGATATCGTTTAGGAAATTTTCTACAAACATCGATCAATGGAAGGCAAAGAGACGAAAAAGAAACGGCAAGAAAACCAGAACAAGAAGACTACAAAAGGAACATTACAAGATGTCCAGAAATGGATCATAGAGAAATTTTAGTGCCAGATTATCGTACCACGCAGTACGGTGCGGTACAACACTACGCGGGATCACGTACGTTCACAAAACACCTCCAGCTATATATACACGGTTTTGAGATACTTGATGCCAAAAGAAAACAAAAAGGTCAAGAGTACAAATCTGACATGGCCTTTAAGTGCTCCTGGCTACAGCTCCAAGCCGCCATAAGAGAGAGGGAAACACAAGACGAGAGCGTTTGATCGCGTCCAGCATCAACAATTACTCGTTGCGCTCCATGGCGTGTTCATGCAAGCGCCCTGCGTTGGTTTGCGTCGTGCCTCGCCGGGAGATCTCAGCGTGTCGTCACGCAAGCCAGCCAGTCTTCAAGTCTTGCAGTGTCTCGAGGAGTTCCCCAGGGAAGTATTTTAGGCCCTACCCTTTTTAATGTCTACCTGAGGGACCTTCCCCGGCAGATAAATACCGACAAAACCGTTGTCATGCAAATCCATCCCAAACGTGCCACCCGGGAGTCAGCAACAACAACAAAGGCAACAATTGTAATGTTCATCGCTCCCAACTTCCCAAGCGCTCGCCGGTCTGTCCCGCGCCCACTATCTGTATCGATGGTAAAGTACTGACAGAAGCGTCCAGTGCTCGCTGTCTGGGGGTTGTAATTGACAACAAGCTCTCGTTCACACCTCATTGTGATAAGCTTGTTGCCAAGGTGTCACGCAAATTTGGTGCTCTACGGCGTTCTTTTCGTCAACTGTCCCCGTGCGCTTGTCGCCTTTATGTGCTATGCGTAATTCAATCTGATCTAGAATTTGCATTTCAATCTTTCTTACCCTGCTTATCTGCAAAAGACCGTGAGCGCCTATTTGCTGTTCACCGTCGTGCGATCCGAGCTGCCTGTGGTGCACATTACTGTGCTGACGTGGACCCCCTTTACCACTCTCTTAAGCTATGTCCTCTGGACCACCGTTTCTTACAGTTGTTCATTAAATTTATCTTTCAGTGTAAAGTAGCTCACCCGGTTGCCAGTTTAGATTCTCTATTTTGTAGGCACAGTACACCTGCTTACACCACTCGCGGCTTTGATCTTCTGCAAATAATCTTTCGTTATGCCGATATAAGACTGCATGCGGGTATCGCTCATTGTCTAGTAGGATTGCTTTACTTAGGAATGCTCTGCCCTTTGAAATGAAGTCTTGCAATACGTCTTCTGCATTTAACGCCCATCTTGCCTGCCTTCTTAATGACGGGCCACAATGTACCCGGTTAAAACAGCTCCTTTTTGAAAATGTTTTCAATGAGTGATGTGTCGCTTTGTTTTGCTCTAATTGGTGCTTTTCTCCAATGTCATGCAGTCGTATTTGTTCAGCTTTTATTTCTTGTGTACTTGCATACTGGTATTAGTTTAGTCCCACAACCTGCGATAAAATGATCAGCTGTAGCACCTACTCCACTTTTATGTTTTATGTATCTATGTCATTCGGATCTTCCCAAGTTATACATTGTACTGTTGAGATACCGAATTCAAATAAATCAATACCAATACCAATACCAACTGCAAATCACCTTGTCAAATGTTACGCTAGGGGAAGTGGAAAGCACCAGATGCCTAGGAGTCATTGTTGACAATAAGCTGTCCTTTGACCAACACATAAACAATGTCGTCCGGAAAGCCTCACGGAAGATCGGTGTACTGCGCCGATCTTTCCGCCAGATGAACCTGTTTGCCCGCCGTACTTTCGTTGTCGGTGTTATCCAGCCTGATCTAGAATATGCTCTCCCTGTATGCCTTTCGTTTATATCCGCTAAAAATAGAAACAAGCTAGCCTCACTCCACCCCAAGCTAATATCACGCCACTTCTTCACCACCTCAATGTTTCCTCTTTCCAATATCGATCAGTATTTTTGTTCCTTGTATTCATTTTCCACTGTTACTGTATTAAACCGGCTGTTTGCTTGCAGTCCCTCTTTCCCATCTGTACGTCTACCCGAACTACTCGCGGCTCAACAACTCATAACATGAGTATCAAGATCTATGGCTGGCTTTCTGTCCTTTTCAAGACATGTATACGGAAGTGCTGCGCCCATTATTAGCGCCCACACATCCACAGCAGAAGGATAAAGATATGTTGGATAGGCTGTGCGAACGAGTTGGTCATAGCAAATTTGGGACGCTAAAAAGATCAAAGAGCGTCAGTTGCTCTCTGCCAGTCAAGGCGCAGCAGGTAGTCTACTTAGGCTCCGGCGGATTATGCTCGCGAAATCATGGAATTATGCATGCTTTCATGGATTCTCGCATTATGCTCGCAAATCCTTTGGCACACGGGGCCGCCGGGATACATATTCACTTTGTTGTACTTATGTACGTATGGAGCCTCAAAGTTCGGAAAATTGTGCTGTTTTCGTGCTTGCAAGTGGCCATAAGTACAACAAAATGTTACATGAGTATCCCCATACTGTACCAAGGTGTCCCTGTATTTTTTTTTTTTTTTTTTTTTTACTATTGACACAGCCCTCCTGGAATACAGGTGGAGAACAAAAGGAAACGAGGAAAAGGACAAAACATAGGGGATGTAGGGACGACGTGCTGATGTGCTGGGAGCAACTCAACCGACCAGAGGTCTCGGCGTCAGCGTTGCAACTAGGCATCGAAAAATGTGTGTTTGGGTGGGGGGGGGGGGGGCTGCACAAGAACAACTGCAAACAAACAAAAGCTAGAGGATACCACAAATAATAACTTGGTGCGAAATAATGAGAAGAAAATAATGACGCCCAAAAGCGCTAAATACGAAATTAAGAAAAAGGAAAATAATAAACCACATAGCGCTAAAGCTGCACCAAATAATAATTTAAATTATAACTAAACCGGGTGGAAAACCAAGAAATCATAACAAACAAGACAAACTAAATAATAAATTAATGATAAAAAATTAAATAATAAAAGGTAAATGAAGCCCAATATCATCAGCATAGCCGAACCAAGGAACATGACCCGTGCCACATGTATGCTAGAAATCAACATGGAAAAGAGAAAACATTACTTCTTCTCAGTATTCATTAGTTGACATCTTTTCAAAAGATGTTTTCATTGTCAAAATAAATAGTTTGAGTTACCTTTGAAAAATATCATGTTCAACTGTCTTCGTGATCGCCATACTCGTCCAACCGATGTCACCCTCACCCCGCGAATAATGAGCTCATCTCTCCCGTAGCTCCACCTCTCCTTCCATCATGACTGAACATCAACTATACCTCTTCAAGGGTTTTAAAAATTATTAGAGTACTATCCATAGCTTGCATGCAGTGCACAGTCATGGCTGCTAAAATCCAGAGGTCATGACTTCGTAACATGCATAATGTACATGCACGTGGAGTTTTGCGAACTACCCGCCACTATCTCGTCCGCCCCAGGAATCCAGGGCCAGGATACCTAATAAAGGCTGATTCACTTGTATCTTCTGCTACATGTACTGTAGCAACGTGAGAAAGAACTTTGCCGAAGACGAGTTTGAGCGTACAATAATGTATTGCCATGATTTCTACCCTGCTTTCCATTGAAAACTCTATCTGCATGACCTCCGAACCCATTACCATGCAGACCACCAGCACTGATCAGGTGCATTGTACACAATTGTGTAGCCTACATACTAGAACTGTGGTACACTTGTGTGGTTATGCTCCTTCCTACGAAAGGATACCAAATTATGCTCCAAATTCTCAACCACCAAATTATGCCAATAGGGCTTGAAAGTGCTACGTCACAGCATAGCAACAATTTCAAAAATTCAAAAACTGGATCCACTTGGATCCAGTTTTTGCATGGATTTAAGCACATTTCAAGCCGTCTTACCCCCAGCATGGTGATGTAGCCAGTGAAACTGTCTGATTTGACTACTAAGGGGCGGGGTTGGCGAAATAAAAGTCACACCTGCATGCGACATGAGTGGGTTGCTATGCACCCACATACTTAGGCAATAGCAAAGTCACACCTTAGTGGATCCAAAAATAGAAATCTGGTGTCAACTTACTACTCCCTGGCCGTTTTGACGTCATCACTTTCAAGCCCTATAATTATGCCGGCATAGTCCGCCGCCCGCCGGTGTCTATTGCACAGCAAGAAACATGATGGCACATAAAACATGTTTGAAAGTCATTGGGAAAGTGTACTTCTAGCCTCTTCTGTGAACATACACCAGTAAGACTACATGTATAATTATGTGTAAGTAAGTGGCTGCGTTGGAGTATGCGGACAATTAGAAAAGTTTGCCAGACTCAGAGGCACATGAAAGTCAATTTTAATAAAAATTTATTATCTTGCTCCAGTAGCTGCCATGGCACAGTCCCGGCTAATGGTATAGCAATGCAGAACAGAAATACAAGGCATTGAGGCAGTATATAAAACTACTTCTATATGAGTCCCGAAAATCCAATGGGCCATGCGAGAAAACTGGGAAGTCATATTTGTCTCAACATTGTTCTTTAGTCAAGTCAGTCAAGAAATCCAAGCCTGCGGGCTAGTGCCATCAAGTCGGAAGTGTGTCGCTTCAAGACAACACCAAGTCAGTTGTCCATGTCCTGGGAGCATATCGAACCACTCAGGATGAACTGCAGTGTATAGAGCACAGGTAGAAAACGATCAGTGGCATAATATGCTGAATGCACTGGTAATACAGCCGCATTGTTACTTTAATGTGTTTTAACCACGTTCACGTAGTCAAAGGTATTACAGAGATGACTCGATGGTCAAATATTACCACTGCGGCTATGATTATTTCGCAGGTATACTTGTGGCCCAGATCACCCATAGCCCTTGACGGATATTGCTCGAAAATAGGCAGATTCCGCTCGAAAAGCATTGAAATTGGCAGAATAATACATACCTTATGGCAGGCACTTCCTTGAATTCTGCTCCATTTTTTTATCCACATACCAAACATGCATGAAACATACCGGAAAAAGTACCAAATTCTGCCAGTTTTTCTGCCGTCATTATCCGCCATGGGCTAATCACCCCTGACTCACACAAGCAACTTTTTTAAATCTATTTTCTCTCTCAAATGTCTTCAGGAAGTGCATGTTGCTGCAGGTTGTGGCCTTCACTACTTCACCTGGCTATTTAGCCCATATAGTTTGTAATTGTAATTTTATTTTCATTGCTATCGGGTTCGGCCTCATTTTCTCTGTGCTGCGCTGAGGAGTTCACAAAGAACGAAACAGCATGCTGTCCACAGATTGAGTGGTTTGTAAATTAGTAACTTTCACAGACCTAAATTCAACTGTGCTAACGAACTATCAATCGCCCGCAGAAAAATTCCAGCAGGTTTTCGTGTTTTCTCAATATCATGTGTGTAACCGTAGTTATTAGAACAAGTGAATGTCTGCAAATGGAGTCGCAAGCACTCACTCTTTATAAAATATGCTCACACCTTGCACAATCATAGCTCTTCAAAGCAAGGAATGATAGAGTTCCTGTAGAAATACGTTTCCATTCCCCGTTTTGTACTTGAGTTCAAACTCTCTATCTCTCTCTGATGCTATCATGTCAGAGAAGCACAGCTGCAGAAGGGTTTCCTCTACTTCTAAAAGCAGTGAATATTAGTGAAACTAGTGGTGAGTATCTTTGGGAAATGGCCAGCTGCGAATCAGTAATAATCCAATTTCTATTACATACACTGCGGCATCTGCTTTGGCTAATTTCACATCAGACATCTATGTACGTACCGTGTCACTAGAAGCTCACGTAGTAGCAGTGCGCAAAGATTGGTACGACTTTGTTGGCGTCACACTGAGGAGTGCCTTTCCCTTCTCTCTCCTCTTGTACACCGGACAAGAGGGGCAGCAGAAACACAGTATGACACCACCAGCGCCGATGATGCCAAGCAAGCCCGAGCTGGCGATGAGGGCAATTTTTCTGCAGGGACACGGAAACGTACGCAGGTGCACGTGCATGGGCACATGGTATTGATCTTTCCGTTAGAACTTGTCCTCCGGAAAGTGAGACGGTAGTTATGCCATTTCCGTTTGGCGAAGTGAAATCAAAGTCTATGGTAAAAACATTGTTAGGCGGAAGATCCCCGTACAGAGTGCAGGATCTGCACATAGGTGCCATTCACAAGAATCCTAACCCAATTGTGCTTGAAGTGACTTAGTTGTGGGACATTGAATAGTACGTATTTTGGTTCCACTGCATTTGGCTCCAAATCTCACATGCATATCATGCTCTATGAATTTCCTGGTGGCAGTAGTTTTCAAGAGTTTCCACGGGAACGGAGACAGTTTAAAAAAAGTTTCTAAACCTTTACAGTTTGAAACTCGGATGTTGAGCCAATAATACCATACTCGCACGATTAGAGCCCTCTCTTGAATAGTGCCCTATCTCGAATAGTGCCCCAGTCTCTATGAGCAATTGAACAAAGTAAAGCCCTCTCTTGAATAGCACCCCCCCCCCCCCCTCCCCAGGCTTGTAACCAAGTATATGTGCAAGTTAGGTGTTCTTTTGCTGATGTACTTGTCCATGTCATTGCACTGGTGATTCCAGGATCAAAATCGCAGTTCTTGTTGCCGTTTCTGTTGAGTCGTGGTAGTTTACAGGAACTTTTAAAAGGCTCTGTATTTCTTTGCGTTCTTTGTTTTTATGCTGGATGGCGTAAATGGACCAGCATTGAAAAAATAGTGCCCTCTCTTGAATAGTGCCCTCTCTTGAATAATGCCCTCTCTTGAATAGTGCCCTCTCTTGAATAATGCCCTCTCTTGAATAATGCCCTCTCTTGAATAGTGCCCTCTCTTGAATAATGCCCTCTCTTGAATAATGCCCTCTCTTGAATAATGCCCTCTCTTGAATAGTGCCCTCTCTTGAATAATGCCCTCTCTTGATTAATGCCCTCTCTTGAATAATGCCCTCTCTTGAATAGCGCCCTCTCTTGAATAATGCCCTCTCTTGAATAGTGCCCTCTCTTGAATAATGCCCTCTCTTGAATAGTGCCCTCTCTTGAATAATGCCCTCTCTTGAATAGTACCCCATCTGTGATGGACATTGAAAAAAGAAAGTACCCCAGGGGCACTAATCACACGAGTACTGTAAATGTAAAAAGGAATTGACACATGGATAAAAGTTGAGAGTAACTGTCCACTACATGTACTGTATTCTTGGCTCAACATCCGAGTTTCAAATTGCACACCTGATGAGCCGTGACGAACCGTATGGCACAACGTACCGTATTTCTCCAATTATAACTCGCACTCGATTATAAGTCGCACCCCCATTTAAGCAATATTGTTTTGATATATTCACTTCAGCAGTAAGCCATTCTCGATTGTAAGTCACACCCCCTTTTTCCCTTGAATTTTAGTGTAAAGAAGGTGCGACATATATTCGGGGAAATATGGTACGTTGTGTGAAACTACTTGTTTTGTAGTCAACTAGTCCATTACATTGTCATGCATGAGGAGTACTGTAGGAGTTTGGCGTTCGGTTTTGTACAATTTGTTTTCACAAAGCGTCCCCTTCTTTGCCTATTTTTGATATTTCTGAGCCACCCAAATGGGGTGGAGTGCTGCTTTACTGCTTCGAATCAAGTGTAGTTAAACCGCTTTGTCAAGTATCTTACTGGTCTCGTCATAGTCCAGTAACAGTCAACGTTCTTTGTTCCCGGGGGACTTAAGCTTATACTAATTTTCTTTGCACTTGCCTTCCCCTTTTTGGTCTACCTTTACCGAGAACCTTCCGAGTTGGAAGACTGTTGGTTAGCGCTTCAGGGATGTGTTGGAGCTAGGTGCCAGGCCGTCGAATGGCTCAGTTCTCTGTCAGTTCTGTGGCCAATTGTGGCACTTTCTGACTGTATAATTATTGTATCTGGTGACAGTGGTGGACAGTTACTCTTAACTTGTATCCATATGTCCCTTTCCTTTTTAAACTTTACGGTCACATTCCTTTTACTTCCATTCTTTTTAAAGGGGAAGTCCGATGAAAAAATTAAAATTTAGAGTCCGTAGAGTTTGGGGCGTTGAGTCAGCTGGTGTTGGTCCCATGTGTCTCCGGCAACGCGTTCTTGAGATATTTCCGTTTGAACACTGAGTTGTGTGTGTGTGGGGGGGGGGGGGGGTGGGCTGTGCTATGACGCCATACAGCTGCGACACACCCTCTGCAATGCCACAGCGTGCAGTAATGTCAAAAGGAGTGCGTGAAAGCTATAGCACCAATGTTATTTCAAATGATTTGGCGACCGAAAGTAGGTGGCACAAGCAACCTCGAAGACGTAATTATATGTGAGAGTGAGGATGTAGCCATGGCTGACCTTCATGACTTCTGTCTGGGGCTGAAAGCTCCGGTATTCTGCTGAAGAAATGGCCGTGCGGGCCGGTCAAGAGTGAGCGCTGTTGCTTTTGCGACTGATGAAGAAGCAGCAGCTATTGCAGACGAGGCTGATATAATTATCCGATCTCTGAAGAGCAGAGTCGGCAAAATGGAGAAGAGTGATGCAAGTGCACTAAATAGTGTTCATTACCGACTTGCTTGGACTCCAGTGGCCTGTCACATAGTGATTATTTTGGTGCAAACTTGGCATATTTCAGATGCTGCTCGATTGGCAAACAGTGCAGCCCTCTGAACCACGGGCACGACTCTTCGGTTAAGGGCTCAACACTACGGGATCTGAAAGGTCCAGGACCTGTTCGCTGTTTTATCACTTGTCGCGGTTGTCGACTCATAATTGTAGCATAAATGAGGCTGGACTTCATCGCTATTCCATGCGGAAGACTAAACTTATTTCAATCTCAAAGCACAACCACCGGCTCAGAGAAGTGCACGTTCCTTGACTACATGACTGTAGATATGACTGATAGGAGTGTAGTGCATGACAAGTCCATGTCTTGACTAGTCCCTTGACTCGTGTCTTGTAGATCTACCGCACGACTAACGGTTACGTAGCACGGCAGTGCGGGAGTAGTCCTGTTCCATGTGTGATGAGTTTGTTGACTACAGCGAGCATGCACGCGGAGGCCAGCAGACATAAACAGTCCAACTCGGAAACGGGTAAAAGACGAAATAACCTCAAGACTTGATGAGCTGAAAATCACAGGGTACGTAGTGTTTGTAACATTGAGTGGAATGGTCTTGGTCCGAAGGAGCTGCGACAAATGGTTCCTCAATCGAACGCGTTCCGAATAATGGCCATTTGTACACAACTAGATGGTGTGGCTACCTGGCTGCATCCTGTGACGTCATCACCTGGATCTGGGTGACTGCGCTCTCACATTCACACACGTTCGATTGGGTATATCTGACGAACCATGGACCACAGCCTCCTCGGACAAAGACCATTCGACTCAGCGCCCCAAACTCTACGGACCATGAAATTTATAATATGAAAGTTACTTCCTCCATTAAAAAAAATCTTCGTGACGGATTTTGGAGGGACTGGTTAACGCAAAAACTGCCGTGAAATGAGTCGCGTTCACTTTCTCGGCCTTCCCCGGCATGGCATGAAAGACATACGATGCAAGGCAAGCGACATTTCGCAACAAACGAAGCGGAATCAATGGTTGCACTGTGGCAACATAGGTGATGACATCCATGGCGAGCGAAACTGAAATACCACTTCTCCGAGGACATAATGCGCTGCTTGGCTTCTCTAGCACTGAGTATTAGAGCAATAGAGAGCGATGGAACGGAGCAGCGAGCCCACACAATGACCAAGTGAACAAGCAGCCGCTCTGATTGCACGGCGCAATGAAATGATTCTGAATTCAAGTTCTTGTTCCGCTGCGCAAAGCCCAGATTCGAATGCTGATGACCATGCATTCTTTAGAAATCTGCAGTCTGACGTGAGTTTCATGGCTAAGGAAAGTCGACGGGACTTGCTAGCCACCGCCGTTCAGTGCTGGCAAGAGAGAAAATGGAATCAGTTTGGCTGTGCCTTTACTCCTCGTATCGCGGAGTTCTGGAGAGTGGAGATGAAGCCAGGGAGTCATAAAATATTTTTTTACAACTCCCTGGTGGAAACAAGTAATCACCACCATGGCCGGGGGGGGGGGGGGGGGGGGGCGGGTGACGCAGCTTGAAACCCAACTTGGATGACGGCGGTATCACCAAAGTTCAACAGAGTGTAATCCAGGAAGGCGAGGCAAGGCTGAAAGAGCTGAAAAACGACTCGAGAGAGATGACGACTCGATTGCAGCAGATGACGACAGCGGCGCAGGGTCAAAAAATGAGTCTAGCAAAAGCGACGCAAAGTGAACTCTCTGCTCATTCCGGCTTCAGTTTCTCTGGTAAAGACGCTGTACATAGGTTGAACTACCTCCATCCAGTGATATACAGTCGATACAAACTGTTCTTGGCCTGTTCTAAGCATTTTCATATCCATCAAAATCCATCACGAAGTTTTTGTTAATGAAGTAAGTAATACTAATAGAAAGGTTTCTAGAAAGGTTTCTAATAACTTTCTATTATTTCACTTTAGTTTCATTGGTTCTTTACCCTTTAGCTCCATATTAGTATCAAATGAAACTTGAATGGTCTAAGTCTTGGTCAAGAGGACGGGGTGAGGGGGGGGGGGGGGCATATTGTTCTTGTGCTCAGTGTTCTGTGGACTCTGTTTCCCTTGTGGCAAACGCTCTCTCTCTGTCTCTCTCTCTCTCTCTCTCTCTCTCTCTCTCTCTCTCTCTCTCTCTCTCTCTCTCTCTCTCTCTCTCTCTCTCTCTCTCGGTCACAGCTCTAAGGTGCCTTTTGTTAGGTACGCATGATGACAAACTGAGCTTTTGCAAGACTGTGACCTACCAGGCCGGGAATCGAGGATCACAGCACTGCCAATAGCCGTTGCGATAGCAGCAATCAGTCTCATCCGGAAAGCCTTTCGGTGGACATATCTTCGCGTATTGGCCACATGGTATACTAGCGGATACTGCAGCACACATTGACACCAAACCAAAGTAAAGAGCACTTGGTCAAGTGCATGGGGTCAAGTTTGTTTTTATCTATATATGTTTGATATAGTGCCGGGGAAATGCAGCGAGAAATGTCTGAAGAGAAATCCTCAGGAGTGAAATCCTCGGGACTCAGGATTTGAGCCAGAGACCGTGCAAAGCTGACCAACTCGGTCATGATGTAGCCATTAAACGGGAAAACACACGTCCTTGCAGCCACAAAAACTGCAGTACTGACCAATGAAATCCGACAAATGGCATCCTTGTCTTGTGCCCTACATCAAACTGTTGCGAATTTGTATTACGACCATGATTTACGCATGTCGTTGTATTTGGTTCTTGTCTTGTGGAGTCCAGTGTCTGATGTCATAGTATGGTCTAAGTGTACGCGCGAGTATGGGGTGATGTGTGACGTTTATGGTATGTGGTGCATGCAAGAGTACGCGTTGTCAGAGTGTGAGGATGTGCTTCCGTCTGTGTGAGAGTGACTGTCAAGTGAATGCTGTACATGCACAGTGCTAGTTTGGTCTGGGAATGAGAGTCATATGTGATTCGTCCGTGGTCTGGTTGTCTTGGTCTTGGTCATGTGTTCTGTACGTATTAGTCCCTGATTGGTCGTTTCGATGTGTTCGCCCTTTTCTCTGTTTATAACTGTTGGTTGTTTATTATTTGCAACAATCAGGACTAGCCAACAGATGATTGTACACTGAAGACTTGCTACCACGAAACCTACGCACAACACTAACATTCTCACCGGTACTCTCACGATCACTACAATCGTCGCTCTCCGACTCATTGCTCCCTTCAACGTCCGACTCTGCTTTCACTGTATTGTACCGTGGTCGTCATGTTTATTATTTCTTTGTCTTTTCTCCCCCGTTCTCTCGCCCACCAGTTAGTTATTTACTCCAAGAGGTATTGTTCAAGTAACTGTGTCGTCCTCTTGCCCGCTTGAATGAGTCAGAGAGTGGTTGTGTGGCGAGGAGCGGGGGGAAATTTCACAACAAAACGGCCGTTGATGGCCTGCAGCCAGCTAAATTACCCTGTGAATTCATGGCATTCATTCGTTAGATTCAATACATTGGAACTCTGATAAGAGAGGTGCACCTTCATGGGGGACAAGAAAGTGTACTTGGCATCCCAGGTACTCATTGATAATAACGTTCTTATCCAAACATACTTCAATATGGAGCCACACACCCTAGCCCTGGACAATGTCCATACTTAGCAAGGGTACGTCTTGAAAGGGTACGGACTGCAGAAGTTCCACTGTAAATGCAAATTGGAAAGAAAGTGACATTAGCCTGAAGGGCCGACGGGGGGGGGGTCCCTGATTCCGGGTCTGACCCTGGTACATTACGAGCGATGAGAGTGACACCATTTGAACAATTCTCCGTTTACGGCAGTGCCACAAACGCTGAGATCATTGGATGTGCTGACAGTGCATTTTGTTAAAACGGACAACCTCACTCTTGGTTCGCACTCAGTGACACCTCCATAGCCTTCCTCCCTCAACCCCTCATAAAATATCAGAGTAGCATTTGAACTTGCACAGTCCTGGTTATTCAGCAAGATATGAATACAATGATATTATCAAGAGTAGACTAACAAGAGGGCGCAACTTCGCATCTCTTCTGCACAATCTGCAGATACCCTGGCCCATGGCGGAGTTTTTTTGTTGACGTCACCTTTTTCAGAAAACATGATGTGTGTTGCACAGAGCACACGCATTTTGCCGCAGAGCAGTGTGAGAGCACGTGCGGGGCACCCACCATGTAATGTAAACCCGACCAAGTGCACGAGGCAAAACTTCCCAAGTGACTCACAGCGCGTGCTTCGTACGGTTTGACTCCTGATTTCCAGAAAAGATGACGTCAACAAAAAGTTCCGCCGTGGGCCACACCATCTCGAGTTGCACACTCGTGTTTATCTACTCTTGATATTATTGATAGAGAGGTGAAAGGAAGCTGTCATGCATCCATCTACTTCTGAGATAGTTCACTGATTGATAACATTACTACTCGCAAGTACTGTTTTGGTACTTGTGTCAGCAAGTCTAGGCTAGGCTGGCAGGGATGTTGCTGCCACACACACTGGCCAAAGTAGTTTTTTGATCCCCTGTTCCCCACCCCTTTCACACACAAGCTGAAGACATACAAACATGTAGATGTACTTGACTTAGACCATCAGACATCACTGCAAAGGAATTCCAAACAGTGCACTCACCGCTAACGATACTACTGGCGCACGCAGCAGCAATGAGCAACACTGCAGCTCGATTTGCACGTATCATTGTAATCCGCTCGCTCTCCTCGGCAGATAGATTCTAAAATCACTTCTCTCGCATGTATGGGGAACTCCCGATCGAGGCCTCCACACTTCAACAACTGGCTCTACACACACTCAGTAAGTATGGGTTCTGACCTGGTCTGGCGATATTCGGAATGGGAGTCTCACTGCACGACTCACTCAGGAAGATATCCTGACCCGGAAAGCAAATTGCCAATCAAGGCAAATTTCAACAGCAGCGGCAGGTATCAGCGAGAAAGTAACTTATGTGACAGTGTTACCGGTATAATTATAGTCTTTGAAAACGACAATGAATGAGTCAGGACTCTTCACCGGAGGCCAGGGGATGTTTCCTGCGCTGCTGAAAGAAAACAATTGCGCGTCGTCGGCCCACGGCACGAGTCTCGCAGGTAATCGGGGTGTTGTAACTTGTTGGAGCTGCTGGTGGAATGTTTCGTTCGGTGCCTTAGCCCCGCTAATTGTAGCATGTCGTTTGTCGCTCATACACGTACATGCAATCGTAATTCAGCGGCAGCCAGAGCTAGAGGTTGACGTTGATGAGCTCACGAGAACCCTCCGACAAAGTCTCGTTTCTTCGGTAGACCGTAGGTAGATCTACCATGTATCTACCAGTGCCGTGGTGCGTGCACTACAAGTACAACTGATTCCGAGTGCAAAGTACACTTATGTATGAAGCAAACGCTTGTGTTCACTACTATTCATGCATATTCTAGAATGCATTTTTAGGTCTTTCATGTGCCAGGCTAACCCGTGACCCAGTCTCGTGACTACCAGTGCCATGTACCAGAACAACATAGCGCGCGCTGTCACTATCATTCTGTTGATATGATGCTGCCCTCACCACTGCCTGGCAAATCGTGCTCATTCAACATGACGAACTGAACCACCCTTTGACCCAGGGCTGCTGGACCCAGTGCTGGTCCAATACCATTACATGTACAGATCAGTGACAGTGTCAGTGATGGTATAAACAGATGTTGCTACAGGATCTGTAAATATATGCAGAAGGAGAGCACGAAGAAATTCCCATTGACCAGCAGCAGGTATTGACAGGTGGCCACCCAGTCTAGATGATCGTCCCCATTTCCCAAGAAGAATGCACGTGATGGTGTTCAGGACTTAGTGGTCTGGAAGCCCTGACGTGGTCGGAATCATGTAACCGTGAGGAACTGTGAAGAAGGGGTCTCAGTGTCTGCTCCAGGATTGTAGGACAGCCGCACGTGTACCTGGCGCAACCATTTCAACCGGGTGGGAGCCCGATACACATGCACGCCCAATGATCTAAAGGCGAATGGATAAGCCGCATTTAGAAAAGAGAGGACAGGAATTAGAAAATTACGAAAGAAGAAGAAGTATCTGACACATACAAGCCATGTAGTTAGTCCTTTCAAAGTTCGAAAGTGTAAAGTACCAACCGGGTCACAGGTGACCCGGTACTATATTTTCAACCGGGTCCAAGCGCCGCCCAACCGGGTGGATTACCCGGCTCACCCGGCGCTGGAGCAGACACTGGGTCTTGCTAGTAAGGCTGCACATACTTCAAGTACCAACTAATGTATTGGAAAGGCATGATCCTAGCACTACTAGTCATCAGAAGACTTCATACATGTTTTTATGTCTTCAACTTGTGTGTAGAAGGGGTGGGGGGATAAAAAAAAACTTCTTGGGCCAGTACGGGTGGCAGCAACATCCATGCTGGCACATTGGATTTATTTTGCCCGTCCAAGAGGCCTGAGTGCACAGTACAATGTAGCAGTACAAAGTAGTGCATGTGCCTGCATGCAGTGCACCTGCCACTGTGCATGCAGACATCATAATCGTTGACTTGCCTGGCATGACAGGACTGCTCAGCTTTGTGGCATATACTAGGTAGAATGAATGAAAGCAAATGTGGCACGTAGCAATAGTTAACTCTCATGCGGTAAGACAGCAGTTGCAGTATGTGGATGCGTAATTTCAAGTTCAAAAATCTAGTTCAAATTGAATTACATTTTATCAGGCAGCTGCAAAAGCAGAACCTCTCAAAACCAGCACAGTATCAACGCTATGTGATGGTGGGCGAGGGACACATAAAATGTACTATACATCCACATCGGCGTCATTCCTTCCGTCGGCAGTTCGCTTTCCATCGGGCGCGGAGAGGGCCTCGCTCAGCTGCCTAACATCGTCGGTGAGTGCGCGTGTGTAAAGACTCACGTCACTGGCATGTATGATGAGATTCGCTCCTTCCTGTACCCACTTCTTCTGGTATTCAACGGCTCGCTCAAACGAATAGTGACATCCAACGGATAGCCCTGAAGTAACAATCGCAAGCAAACATAACATATCATGCACTGCCCCATGAATACAGCTATCAAACACATCATGTACTGGACGCCTAAATATAGCTGGTATCATAATTATAGTAGTATCGTATTATGCATATACCGGTAACCCATCAACACAGCTATAATCCTGACATGCACTGTACTGTAACACAACATGCCTATCCTCATCTGTTAGGTCATACAACGTGATGCTTCATACATAACAGCCCCGCATCATCCGAAACAGGACACTTGCAAATGATCATAATGTCTAGCTTTATTCTTGGTTGCTCACCTCTTCCGCGTGTTTCCTTGATGATCAATGAGACCACATCATGAAATCCTTGATCGTGCCACTGCCTGGGTACCCCCAAGGATACGCTGAGGTCGGCTGGACCGATGAAGACCCCGTCGAGGCCAGGCACACTGAGAAGATGTTCCAGGTTGTGCAGGGCCGGCGTGGACTCAATGTTGATGAAGAGCTGAAGGCTTGCATTTTTCTTCTGCAGGTAGCTGCACCGATCACTTCCCAGCTCCCCTTCCAGCAGGCTGTACAATGAGGCAGGGTCATTCACAACTCCGGTCTTGGCGCGTGGTCCGCTCAGGACATGCAGACAACGGGCCAACAGGTCTCCTTTCAGCGGACGTAGTTTCACAGCGCCAACCAGTGAGAGGACCTGTGTACAGGCAGAATACAGTCAAGTCAAAACAGTTTCTAAATCCATGTACCAAACCTGTAGTAGATAGCAAGGATGAGATCATAATGGACACACTTTTACCATGCACCAAATCTTTTGACGTGGCTAAGATTGATCGACTGCAATCTGAACCATCAGTAAAACTTCCCTGGGCTTTTCATGACAGCCTATCCCGCAGCTGTCTCCACGGATGTGTTATCTCTAGTAGCAGACGAGTCTCATAGGTGGCAGGGCACTATCCTGGATCGATATGAATGCTGGGTTTGAATCCTGCCAGTGGTTCCTGCGTTTGCAACATTGAGCATTCTCAAGATCATCGAGAAACACTGCTCAAGACATACCACCAATTAGGGAAAACACCATGTACATCGCCACGGCAAGACAGCGCATCTTGGCCTGGCAGCCTGTAGTATTGATTATATCTAAAATACACTGCCACTTGGCATGCACCACTGCGGTCACCATGTTTCTACATAACAACAAGTGCGTTTGAGTATTGACCTAGACTGGACTCTTCCCAACGTCCATAGCCAACGCTCAGTAGTATGACATTTAAAAAGAGTAAAACACTGCCTGTGTATTGTGTGAGTGAGCTCTGACTACTGGTATGAGTAGCTTTCTACCGGGGCCAAACACCACTTGTTTGCAGCAGGCACACCGGTCATCACCGCATGTTAGGCACTCACTTACTTGTTCAACGCTCTCCACGTACGGTGCCACAATGCCGAGTGCCCCACCGTCGATGTACTCGCACACGCGGAACGGCTCGGGCTCTGGGACACGTACGATGGGCGCGATCTCGGCAGCAGCATAGGCACGGCACATCCATGACAGCTTGTCCCTTGGCAGTGCTACGTGCTCTGTGTCGATGAACACAAAGTCAAGTCCTGCTGACTTTGTTGCGGCAAAGAATTCCGGGCTTGTGGACAAGCAGCATGTACCTGTGACGTGTTAGAATAAAAATGCAGCACACGAGTTAGTGCAATCGGCACTTCAGTGTGTGCGTGTGTGTGTGTGTGTGTGTGTGTGTGCATGTGTGTGTGTGCACGTGCTTACAACTCGTCTGAAGGTGGCCCTCTTGCCAAAGCGTTTGGAAGTTGGACTAGTCTCGACTCCATAAGCTAGTGTGTCGCTACGATACAACTTTCATGGCTTAGTGTTTGGTGTATTTATTGGCTTTGATTTCCCAATAGTCAGTAGCTGAGGCTGGTTGGTAAAGTACCTCGAACTAACTAAGTTATCAAGCACAGCAAGGTGCCAGTACATCTACAGAGTACAATTACTCCAGCAAGTGTATGGTGTAGGTTGTGAATAGGTAGCTAGCTGTCTTGCTTGTCACTGAGTGTATCGCATCGTTGATAATAGACACCCTTAGCAAAAAACGTTATGTTGTAACGGTATTATCGTAACGGGGAAAATACCGTGATTTGGGTTCGACCTTTAGCAAGATGCACGCTATTTTTAGTACGCTGTTGCCACGAGAATAGCTTTGATTTCGCGCGGTACAACCATTTTTGTCACCATATACGAGATACAAGGTGAAATGCGTACGGACTATGCAATATTTGGCTAAAACACGTACCGTTGGTCACAACGATAAATCAGCCCCCATAACGTTTATACGCTGCAGCTTCAACGCTATTTGGGAGATCAAGGTACGAGTACCGTAAAAAATAGCGTTACCGTTGTTTGCTAAGGGTGTCTAATGAACCTGGCAACATGGCTGAAGTACTGTCGTGGACATGGAACTCCAGTCGGAGGTCAAGCGACCCCAGGGCGTTGGCCATGCAGACGTGAGTGCGCAAACGATCAACACGTGCACTGTGCACGCAACGTTCTGTACGCACTGAGGGCGCCGGCCCCGGTCATTCGACCGGATTTCCATGTCCACGACAGTACAATCAACATTCCTGTTAGAAGTTCAATGTGATGACGAATCGTAACAAATATCAATTTTTGCTGACCTCTGGGCACTACAGTCTGACGGTCCATGCACCTATAAGTATACCCTTGAAAGCAGCTCTAATAGCAATTTCAAAAGTACCATTAATCATGAGGCCGAATTTCACGGGCCAGTACTGCAGAATTCAGTGCATTTTGAATTTTTGATAGCATTGCCTGCCTGCTCTTCTCAACTGCAGTTTATGTTCACATCTATTCTTACCTATCACAGGCCTCTCGTTGCTCTTCTTTCTCAAGTCACACATGTTCGCTTGCAGTTGCCGCCCAATCGGACTTCTCACTCGTAACTACAGACACGGACGTACCGCTCCGTGACGGGTGCAAAGATTACTAGCGGAGCATGCAACCCGCAACAAGTCCGGCAGCAGTGCAACAACAAATCCCCATCTAAGGAAATGAATGAAAAGATGTTGAAGCGTATACTATACGCTTTACAACTACCTGCATCAATTATTTTACTCTGCATTGACCATGATGACAAGCCAAAACGTAAAATCGGCGGCACCATGGCCCCAAGCCAAGGCCACATCGAATTTTCACTGAAAAATCAAGACATGTTCCGAGACGAGAGTAGATCTACAATCAAACATTTAGATCTACATGATTGCGCACAACAATTACCTGGGGACCGCAAAACAAGCATTCATGATTCAGATTGCCGAAGCTTCGAATGCATAGATATTATTAGATATCACACGTGCCAGGATCATCACCGTGACTTCTGTTGCAGAACCAAAACTGTTTTCTTTGGAGTTCCGTTGTCCAGATGCGTTCACGAGCTTGCTTGTGTCCGGAACTCCACAGCTGAGCGCTCGATGGATGCTCCTGAAAACCTCCTGGCGCAGCAAATCCATCCAACGCCCACCAGAAGGCAAAAGCCATCTTCTCGTTCTAGAAAAAGCTCATAATTCGAGTAGCTAGGCGTTGAAGTATTCACTGACTGTTCGATGTATTTCAAGCGACCTGTATCTGGCATGTAGATAAGAGCTGGAGAATGGCTTTCTCCGTCTTTCAGAGCGTGGATCGTGGCACGGAAGAAAGCATACCCGGTCGTCTCCTGAGAGCGTGCATCAGCGGCGACATTGAGGTGATACGCTCGCTACGCAGCGACCACTCCGTGCGTGGCCTGGTCGACTTCAAGACGGGCAGGACTGCACTGCACTTCGTGGTATTCTGTGGGAAAAGGTCGCGACAGTGCTGCGAGATCTTGCTGGAAGCCGGCTGTCCCGTCGATGTGGTGGATTTCTACGGAATTACACCATTCATTTTGGCCAACATGTACGCGAATCAGGGAATGCTTGAGGCGTACAGGACAGTCGGTGCAGGCGATCTGGACGCAGGCCCATACAACAGGGAGCAGATACACTGGAGTAACCTGATGCGTGCATGCCACGGCAGCAAGGTGCCGCAGATACGCCACTGCCTGGACCGCGGCGACGACGTGGACGCACGCAACGCGTTCGGTCAGACTGCACTGCACATCGCGGTGCTGCGTGACAATACGCTCGCAGTGCAGATGCTGATCGAGGGTGGCTGCGAGGTGGACGCGCAGGACGTGTTCCGATGGACGCCGCTAATGCTGGCGTGCCGTCGCGGCATGCTGACCATGGTCAACACGTTGCTGGAACAGTCGGCCGACATGCAGAAAGTGGACATCGAGGGACACACGGTCTTACATAGTGCCATACTGCAGGGAAACACGGAGCTCCTGTCCTGTCTTCTCCAGTTTAAAGTGGAAGCATTCAGGCACGCCATCGTCGGCTCCTTCTCGCCATTGGAATTGGCCGTGGCATGCCAGCACGAGCATGTCGTAAGCTGGTTCAGCGAGGAGAGCGCTCCCGTTTCCAGTTTCCTGACGCATGCGTTCACACTCGCTGTCCGCCTCAACAACTTTACGCTGATGCGCAAGCTGGTCGTAATGGGAGTGAGCGTGGAGTGCTCTCACGTTACCATGGCCGTGGAGAGAGAAGATATTGATCTATGCCGCTATCTCCTTGCCTGCGGAGTAAATCTAAAAAAGGACGGAATCAATGCAGACTCGCCTCTTGTCGTGGCGTGCCAGAAAGGCAACGTCACGTGCATTCGAATGCTTCTGGAAGCCGGTTGCCAACCCAACTCGGAGTTTGGCGGAGTGGAGCTCCTATCTCATCCGCTGTCCATCGCAATGTGCCAGAGCGGCTCAGCGGTGGTGTTTGAATTGCTGCGCGCCGGCGCCGATCCTGACATGGATCGCTACTGCGTCACTGCCACCGGTACGGTACACAAGCCGACGATCCCAGCCATGCAGAGACAGGCACCGGCGGCGGAGGACGAGCTGCCCGAGGACTTCGCAACGTCCGTGCGTCTCTGCCTGCGGGCGGGTGCCGACTACGACGAGCTGTCGCGCGTGTGGACCGAGCCGGGACGGGCGGATCCATTTCAAACGCTGCGTAACACCGCGTGCTGCCCGTCGCTTCAGCACGCCTGCAGCGCTGCGGTGTGGGAGCACTTGATTGCGCACAAGGCCCACGGCAACTCCTTCATTCACCTGCAGAAAGCAGTCGAGCTTCTCCCGGTACCGGTGTTCATGCGTGAGATGCTCCTGTTTCCTTATGCGTTGCAGGGAAAATCCGTTCTCTCTCAGCTCTGGGAGAACAGACATATGGAATCACTGGACTAAACGCTTATGCCCTTCGAAGTAACAGCATGGTAACGTTATGACTGAGATGATGACAGTGAATTTTTCGTCTCAGTGATGTTGCACCCACTTTTACACGATTCAACTTGAAGTGCAGCACAATGGGACATCTGAGTTTGTACTTCAAAGTATTTGACAATATTATCCTATAGAGATGCCCATCATATTCAGAGTATCATGCCGGTTTATGAGAGAAGCCAGGATAACATTATGTGCAGTATATAAGTTGCGACATTTCCCCATTCTTCATTTTGGTACTCACTGACAAGCACTGATTGTATCCACAAAGACCTCTTTTCTATCGCAGACCTGAACATTCTATCTTGAAAAGTTTAAATTTTTTTCAAAAGTGATGTAATGCCTCGACTGAGCAATATTGCGCCCCTGCATTCCCTGGCCTAGTGCTTAGATTAGTTCGAAGACCTTGTTGTACATTTCATGGATCACCCACCCTCTCCCTATGCTATGATCCGTATCTGACAGCACTTCTGTAACGTGTAACACCGGTCTGAAGTAGTAGCACCAGAACGTTTGCCAGTAGCTCCTTCTGTGCATGCAGCTGTGATGCAGGTCGAATAGAAAAAAGTGGTTGCACATGTTCACAATGCCCATCTCGATACCTTTCTTGGTTCTGAACAATTTTAAAAATTTGCCTCGTTCAAGACCGTACCGGTACCAGTTATTGCGCGGCAGATAATAATATTTATTATCATGTTCCTAGTTAAGTAGATGCTTTCGTGCCAGCAGGGCATACGTTGCAGTAAAATAATTATTTTTCTAGATCCCCACTAGTCAGCACTCATAGAAACTCTCTGCCAACTGCCTTCCTCCCATGGTTTTAAAACTGGCTCCTAGTCTTACGAAACCGTTTTGTGAACAGACAAGCACAGGTTTTCTCTAAAAGGAATCCTTGAACTCACTGGTACATGTCCGCGGAGTGGATCTACTAGTGGCCTGGTTCATTCACAAAGCCAATACTGGCAATAGCATGAAACCATAAAGACAAGAACCAAAGTGAAAAGGCAAAACCAAATTCGGCAATAATTATTAATTAGAACACCCTCAAGTGTAACTTACTGTACAATTGAACACAAAACTCAAAAGCATGGCGGTTCAGTTATTTAACTACTGAAGTACCAACGACACGTACACAAAATCCGGCCAATGTAGCTTTTTGGCGAATAGTAGTATTAGCAGTACAGTGGTATCAGTTTTCTTCCTGCCCTTCTGGGCCCGGGAATGTTCTGGGCCCGGGAATGGCAGCTTCTGGGCCCGGGAATGGCAGCTTCTGGGCCCGGGAATGGCAGCTGACAGCTCACTGCCCTTCTGGGCCCGGGAATGGCAGCTGACAGCTCGCAGAGACAGCTTCTGTCCCTCCCGACCCGATTCAGGGGCTTGGCAATCCCTATGGAGTGTGGTAGCAAAGACTGCAGAGGCAGAGCATCAGGCATCACTTGCAGACTGTCCAACCCCCCCCCCCCCCCCCCCCTGGCCGCCCCAAATCTTCAGACCCTCTATAGTATAGCCGGTCTAAAATTTCTTTACTTACCTGGTACTATAATAGTTTAAAATACTGAAAAGATCTGAACTGAAAAATGATGCACCCGACGTGATACAGGTGGGCATAAAGCTGCCACGGCAGCCAACAAAATGTGCTTTCGGGTCCAACTGGGTGACAAGCCGCATGAACATGAGCTCGCGAGCTCGGTGTCCGATGAGCGCACACGTACACATCATCCATCCTTTCCGTGTGATCAATCGTAATCCGTTGTCGGAGTCAAGACGTGGAAAGTGGGACAAATGTGTCGATTTTTCATGAAGTCTGGACAAAAAGCGTCCGGATGAGGACCTCGGCAGGACACAGGACAATTTCTCTCAAATCTGGACTGTCCAGACGAGGTCTGGACGGTTGGACAGCCTGCACTTGCTATCAGGGCCCCAATAGTGAACTTGATCGACGCCCACCGTAACGAGAGCGTCCGAGACGCACCAGCCATCAGTCCGGACCAGAACTCGCAAAGCGTCTTGAGTATGGTGGAGGGCATGGCCAATCCTGTTCTAGAAGCCGTTGGCGAGGCACAAGGCATCGCCCGACAAAAGCGCCAGGACAAAAATCGGTGGGTGCCGAGCAGCAGACAGAGCTTGCCGCGGAGCTTTCACCGGTCCAGCGGCAGCTGTTCGCAGGAGGAGACGAGAAGGGCGTGTCAATGTGGTCAACTAACAGCCCAGCCGTCCTGGAAAAACCGCACCGTGCTGAAGAAGTCGGATTTCAGAGACGCGCTATGCAAACGCTATGGTCTGCAACAGGATACTAGTAGTCACTATTATATAACCCAATACCACAGTCTGTCCACAAAAAGAATTCAGTGTATCTCATGAGAACAGAAAGTCATTCACTTAGTCTTTGTTTGCACTGGGCCAAGTCATCTTTTTTGATACTTGTTTTTAACGAAGAGCACTCTATTGTGCATCCACCTCAATTTTGGCTGTGTGGTTCACATTTCCCACTTGTGAAATATATGAAAAAGTCAAACTGCATTCGTTTTGTGGACAGACTGTAGTTCAATACTAGTATTACTATTAGATAAACCTTGTTATAGTTCACACATGTTGTTAGTTTGACAGCATGAAACAAGGTGGAGGACACTATGTTCGGAAACAGTGACCTTACTACAACCATCCACGGTTGGCAGAGCCCCGGTCCGTTGGGAACATCTGAACCATAATTATGGCCTTGCTGCAGAGCCTAGCTGCCCGCCGCCAAGTGTACGCTCTCACGTACATGTACACGCTAATGTGCCTTCAAGACCATCCAGATCTCTCTGCGCTCGTGCCGCCTCGCCAGGAAGCTAGCCTCGTCCCACGGACAAGGTCGCAGCTCCGTGTCCGCCACCAGCATCAGCTACAAGCAGTGCTCCTCCCTACGGCCCCCAACTTTCTCCAGCGTTCGTTCCCATATGGTGTAGTGGATGAATGGAACAGGCTTCCGCAAGACATGTTTCCGGATCCGATGCCCCAGTTGAAGTCTCTCCAATCCTTCAAGACGAAGGTCCATCGCCACTTGCGTCAAAAGAATTGGCTCTGGGCTAAGGACTCCCTGTGAGGCTATGCCACCCGTCAATGAGCAACTACCCTCGTCCATCATCTCTTTCTTGTTTTATATTTATTTCTCTTCTCATCTCTTTCTGGTTTTATTTTATTTCTCTTCTCATCTCTTTCTTGTTTTATTTCTCTTCTCATCTCTTTCTTGTTTTATTTTATTTATTTATTTCTCTCTCTCTCTCCCTCTCTCTCTTTCTCTCTCTCTCTCTCTCTCTCTCTCTCTCTCTCTCTCTCTCTCTCTCTCTCTCTCTCTCTCTCTCTCTCTCTCTCTCTCTCTCTCTCTCTCTCTCTCTCTCTCTCTCTCTCTCTCTCTTTCTCACTTGATCTCCCTCCCTCCCTAGCTGCATTCCTAACGATGCCTGGTCGTAGGCTATGATTCCGAGACCTCCGGTCGGATGAGCCTCGCCAACCACATCGGCACATCGCCCCTACTCCCCTTTGTCTTGTTGTCCAGTGTCATTTCAGTTGTCCTCTTCCCCTGATTATTAGTAGGGCTGTGTTTTTTAGTAAAAAAAAATATATAAAAAAATGGGTGTTGAACCCGGTTCTGACCCTCATTATGCTAGGGGAGTTTTTAGACTTCTCCTCACGTCAGTCGTGTATTTTTTGATCGCTCCTGGATGTCCTGGATGTCCTGGATGTCTTAGTCTTGATAGTCTTGTAGCTACTTTTAAAAACCTGAATTGTTAGCATAATGAGGGTCAGAACCGGGTTCAACACCCATTATGGTTCAGATGTTCCCAACGAACCGGGGCTCTGCCAACCGTCAGGGCTCACCACGACCATACAAACAGAAAATATTAATTCAAAAAGCGTCGACCACCATTTTGAAAACATGGCGATGCCGCCAAGGCCAGAGTTTGTGCAGTCATAGGGGCTACGCACCCGAGTTCATGCTCATCGATGTACAGCGCTAGCGATGTACAGTCTAGTCGTAAAATACCGGTATTTTACGACTCCGTGGTCTACTCTGTACAGCGAAGGGCCAGTGCCGAAGCGAATATTGTTGTTTGATGTCGGGAAAGACACGCGGAGAAGACGTCCTTTCTCCAAGCCATCTTGGTCATTTTTCTCAATCCGCTGATGGGTGTCGACCAAGATATGTCCGTGAGGTACTGGTGAACTTGAGTCCTGGCATCTACAAGAATTTGCCGCGCCTAGCTAACCGATGTTGTCAGTAGAATTCAGCTCTTTTCTGTTTGGCCTCGCAGCTTTCACGCTGCGAGTGGGGAGTTTCCTGGCCACAAATGAATCCCTTAGTCATGACCATGATGAGAGGTGACTGGTATGATCCCTGACTGGCATGAGTCCTTAGCTTGAGTCAACACGAAGGTAAAACTCTTCACTTGGAACGCTTGCTGTTGCTGTCTCCTCCGTCCTTTCTTGTTGCACTTGCAGATATGCGCACGGCTGCCAGTTTTTTTTGGTGCGCGCGGCGACGCACGGCTGACCTTGATGTCTTCAAAAAGGTAGAACAGCGGTTCTCCTTGGCCGATTCTCACCATCGATAGCTCATTTTCAAGGTCTTGGAATTCTCTATCTGTTTACCGTCCCCGATTTTTAATTTTCTCTTCATTCACTTGTTCGCACGCCTTCGCGTTTGAGTGATTTCACCATCCGATCTCAGCCAAACGAAGGCCAAATCGAAAAATTCGAGACGGTAACCCTCCAAAGACACACCTTCTGAACACGAATCCACCGAATACAGCCAAGCTCCACTCAGAAAACACCCCACAATTGCAAGAAACAGCCCGGTTTGCCGTGCGCTGATTGGTCAAATCCAAATGACCGTTATTGATGCTTTGTAATGGTCGTGGTGAGCCCTGACCGTGGATGGTTCACTGTTTCCGAACACAGACTCAGTGTCCTCCACCTAAGTCCTAGCTCTTGCTTCATGCTGTCAAACTACATGACCACATGATGACATTGTAACTACAATGTACTAGTAGTAGTCATGGTAGTAGTAGTCACAAACTAGTACACTACGAGTACCGATATATCTACTCACCGCAAACAATCCCAATGCGGAGGCTGCACTGACGTGACCATGGTGACTCTGTATACAGTACAACAGTGCTGCTCAATGAAATCCAGTCGCGTCACTCAAGTTTGCGCCTTGCACGATTTTCGCAGACCAGTGTTCGCAGGTCTAGGGCTGCGCAACGCCCGGCGCGGCGCGTACTTGAGTCACTCGACTGGATTTCATTGAGCAGTACTGCAGTCTGTAGTAAGACTAGTACTAGTAGTAGACCCAGGTGCTCGAAGTCCGTACACTTAGTCTTTTACAATGTGTGTTTGCCGAGCTTTTTTTTTTTTTTTTTTTTTTTTTTTACAAAGACCACTTAATGCCAAACATGAGATGCAGCTAGGGGAAGCACGCACAACCTGAATCGTGGCAGTGGTGGTGGGGTTTAGGGAGCTCCGCCGACCTAGGGTCTCGACTTCATAGCCACCTAGACGCACCAAGAGTGGGTGGGGAGGGAGGGCGAGAGAGAGAGAGAGAGAGAGAGAGAGAGAGAGAGAGAGAGAGAGAGAGAGAGAGAGAGAGAGAGAGAGAGAGAGAGAGAGAGAGAGAGAGAGAGAGAGAGAGAGAGAGAGAGAGAGAGAGAGAGAGCTGAAACTCACACTAGCAATGATCACTTGCCAGAATCCTGCTCGTGGATGGAAGGTATCTTGTCCAAGTTTGTTCTCAGGCCAGGCTCGATTGAACCAGGCCATCTTTCGATCCGATCTGTTTCTCGGGAGTTCGCTCATTTTTCATATCAAATTTTGGTGTCGCAGAGGGTACTCTAAGTCCGTACTGATCAGAGGTGACTCGAAATACACACATATTTCTGCTAATTGCTAACTTGCAATCCCTCGGTTACGACGAAAGCACCGAAGGGATATGTTTGGCATGTGCCTCCACCAGTATTTCTTGCAAAAGCGTAATTTGTTGCCGCAATGCAAGCTGTTTTTAGTCGGCTCAGAGAAGAAGCAGCTGCGCTGTGAAAACCGCGGGAAAACAGTGGTGGAGATGCCAGGAGTGTCAACCTTTCTGCAAGGATTGTTGGTTCTCTGTAAATTCTTCTCCTCTGGCCATTGTCAGCTCTAAGCTGGCTCTTGATGATTGAGTGAAGGTCTGTTTGACGCTGTGTCCGTTCGAAATCGGTCTTGGCAAAGTTGATTTTTGCATGAAATGTAACCCAATTTGTATTCGTATGGACACTCGAAAACCCACTCCCGGGCCCGATCCCGTGGTATGGGACTTCTGCTTATCGTAGATCCCTGAAAATTGGTACACGAGGAGAACATACCACACTGTCCCCTCCATGAAATATTTGAGTCGAATACAATAACAGAACATGAAATTATGGCCGTACGAACTTAATATACCATGTACGGACTTCGAGCACCTGGGTCTACTAGTAGTAGTACTTTACTGTCTTTAGTAGTAGATCTAGGCTCTACTCTAGTAATACTAATAGGTTGAATGCTGGTTTACCAGTGCTAGTGTTGATACTCTAGACTAGTGTACTAGTGACAGTAGTGTAGACTACACTCTACAGCACAGGTGCAAAGCACAATCATTGTTGTACATCATGACTGTTACGTGTGTGTACTGACTGTACTCGTAGAGTCGTACTTGATGAAGGACCATTTTTACGTGACAGCCACTAAACTAGCTACTGTAGCTGCCACAACGACTTGTCACGTATCACTATCAAGCCGAGCACAGAGCTGCAATGATTATGTAGACTAGAGAGCAGGCTTACGCTACGGCCCTACGGGTGAACCACGCAAGCCAAGGAATAAAACCAAAAATCTGAGCGATCATTCATCCATTTGTGTTTTAGCTGCGTTGAGGTAGACTTCGATCGAGTAGATGAGATTCTACTCGACAGGCGAAGAAACAACGTGGTATATAATGCTGGGTTGCCGCTTTGAGAATCAGTAGCTGGTAGATCGAACGTGGCTATGTCCACTGGAACTAAAGTAAGTTACATGAGAGAATTCAATTCATAGATTGATTTCTATTACTAGTATTCCTCCCTATACAATTTCGTTTTGATGATCATGGATGCAAACCAACAAGCTCAACCCCGCTCTGCAGAGATGGCAAAGGAGGACACTTCGCCCAGCGACGCAGAGACAAGCCAGCAGAGACCAGCTCATGCAGAAAGTCCAGCGAGCGCTAGCAATCGGGCGATTTCCGAGAGTGACGAAGGTTCGCAGCCCGTCGACGAGAGTCCCGCGGGAGATGGTGATGGAGGCGTGATGTCCTCCGTGGACGATGAGCTTGAGCTCAGTGAAAATGACGTAGATGCATTTATGAGATTATACAAGAAAGGCAAAGAGTGAGTTCTGAATTCTACACTAGGTCACGGGGTCTGTATGAAGCTGCAGCTCTTAGCAATACTTTACACAGTTGTTCAGGCCAGGGGCGAATGTTTCACACCCCTCTGAGGTCGTCGACCCAAACCCAAGCACACAATATCTTCAAACATGCAAGTGTTAAATTTTTCCTGTGGGTTTCGGGAGCCAAGGAATGGCCTCGTCAGAGAGCAGGTGACGGCTGTGGTTGCCATGACAGCGATGTTTGTTTAAAAACTTGAATCCGGTCGAGTTCAGTATGTGGGGCTGGGAAACCTTCCATACAGACATATTTGTTTGTAAGAGTGACGGCACGACCTTGCCGCAAATCCATCATTGAAGTTGATTGGTAAGAGGAATTTGTGCTAACCCTCCTCCCTGTGATCTTGTGTTCATTGTTTTGCTTCCTGTGCATGTTGCTCTGTTCATAACGTTTGTTGGCCCGTGTGACCAATGGACTTGGATTGTGCTGGTTTCATGGATCATTCTTCGTCTGCAAATTATGGCAGGCTCGAGGTGAGTAAAGCAACTTTTTTTTAGTTGTGTTTGACCGTGTGCTGCTCTGCTGTGTGCACCTGCGTGAGCGCATGCGAGCACACACGTTTGTTCTCTTGCGTGTGTGTATGTGTGTGTGTATGTGTGTGTGTATGTGTGTGTGTGTGTGTGTGTGTGTGTGTGTGTGTGTGTGTGTGTGTGCGTGCGCGTGCTTCTATTTAATAGTCTGGCATACTATTCAATAGTTGGCATATCATTCATTAGAAGCACGCACTCCACCTCTTGTAGAGATCTACTTGCACCCGCAGCTCTTTCCAAGGACTTGGTGCGGCTGTGTGCGGTAGAAGTTCGAATCTATTTACACCAGTCGTTTATATGATTTGCTCGTGTGTGTGTGTGTGTGTGTGTGTGTGTGTGTAACTCATACAGCAATGTGAACAACTGGACATGGCACTGGAGTGCTACATGACTGCTGTTGATAAGATGTCCGAGAACAACACGTCCGTGTCATTCCAAGAAATCCCGGAGTGTTTGCACCGGGTAAGCATAGTCATGGAGAGCAGCATGCCTTGCACGACATTACTCATACCTGCCAATCAACCAGATTTGGCTGGGACCGTCCCGATGTCGAGGGTGGTATTAGGCACCCAAACGTGCATTAATCGCATGCCTCACCGCTACATTTGTACACATTGTCATACCTAGGACTGTAGTAACTGCTGGAAAAATATCGTAAATATTTCTATCTTTATTAATCATAATATACACCACTCTTGGTCTAGAAAGGATACTTTTTTGTAGTGAGCCTGTCATTGCCCCGATTTCAGGTCCCTTGCAAAGGTTGGCAAGTACAGTCAACTTCGCTAATAACGACTGCGGATATAACGACAATTCGCGAATAACGACAGAATGTCCATGCCCAGAGCAAAGTCCCATCCAACTGTAATACATACAATGGGACTTCGGGTATAACGACACTTCGCGAATAAGGACACTTTTCTGATTCCCCGCCGAGTGTCGTTATAAGCGAAGTTGACTGTATGCATCAGCATGTTTGATGAGGTGAAGTGTGCACTATCTCAAGTCAAGCAGGGAATGTTGCTTACTCAGGAGCACATGATCAGGCATCATCGATTTGCTAGCGCCTCACGGAGCTAGGTGCTGCAGGCGCTCGCCATTGATCACTTGATCCCGTGACTGAGGCCAGCAAGTGTGTAGATGCAACAGAGGCTGCTGAACCGTGGTCCCCGGCAGATGTACCATGCCATTATGTGACGTTATACCCTTTGGCGAAGCTCCACAGTGATGTACATGTAGTTGTTAAGAGTTTCCAACGACATCTGTAGCTGGACATATTGGACTGTAGGTAATACGTGGGTTGTTGTGAATTAGTCTATAAGACATGGTGCATCTCCTCATTTTCTTCTGTTTCTACTTCCTCTCCTTCACGATGTGCTGGTTAGATTTCGAACATTTACTTTCTGGCTGAGGAGTGTAAGTATGTTTAGGTTCACTTGAAGAGCATTGATGATGTAGAGGTGGTTACCGGTGATATCCATTCATGATCGATTAATGTTTCCCTTTTCAATCCCTCGACCTTATGAAGATCATTATGGAATTTATTGTTAAGAGGAGGCAGTCAAAATTCTGCCCAAAATTGGTTTGTTTGCCGGTCTCTTTTGACCTACTCCTTTGGATTACTGGAACCAAAACTGGCTGCTGTACTACTAGTAGCATAGACCTAAGAGTTTGAGATTAAGGGCACAAGTAAAGTGAGGAGGCTGAACAAATTCTCTTCCTAGTTCTAGTGGGCTGCTTGCTCAACCTGTGGGTCTAAAACAATGTGGATTGCTCTCTTGCCTGCAGATGACAAGGCCCTGAAGTTTGCGGAGACAGAGAAGCTGTACTACGAAACAGCCCTGCTGGGCACGATAGCGCCCGTGCAGAACACAACAGGTAAGCATGATGTTCTGCGCATGTGTGTCGCAATTCAGAGGGCATAGCTTGAATATCTGTGGTGTGCTGACCATGTACCAGAGCATGTGCGTGGTGTGGTGACCATGTACCACCGGCAACCTCACATTCATAGTTGCCGGGTTGCCGACTTTGACCGTGTAGTACCTACGACGGCTTCTTTCTGGTGTGATGACCAGACTACGCTGACTATGCACGAGCTACGCGCCTGACGATTCGTCAGACTCGAGCGTATGTTATTCCCAGAACATGCACGATGGGCATAAACGTATGCTAGCTGATTGTTGTTTTTTTGAACTTTTTTATACGAAGAAAACAATACGAGTCAACGCACTCGTTGCCTGTATGATGGAGTAACGCTTCTCTGACAACTAAGTGCTCTATTTTCTAGATCCTTTAGGCACTAGAGGTATCAATGCCAAGTAGCTGATCATCCATCGGATGTTCATGGTGAATTGGATTCACTGCTTCGTTCTCGAGTTTGCACTAACATGTCATTCGCATATGAACAATGCCCTCTTTCATCGGATTGAAGACAAGGAAAATGGCAACCCTCCAATAACAACAAACTCAGGTTCATTGGTGAGAATCTTCCCTCTCCTGATTTTATCCATGTTTTAAGCCGTGGTTGGATTTCACCCCTCCCTTTGATTGGCAACTACTTCCTCCGCTTCATTAAAATTGTCGCTTCGCACATCGCAATATTTGTGACTTGGCTCGTCTTCGTCAGACAGTCGGAACCGCTGTTTTCTGTGTTCGAACACTGGTGCGACCCTTCCTGCGCAATGTCTACTTGTTACTGAAGCCGTGGTGGTCTCGGACTTTGTCGGAGCTCTCTTCCGCACCAAGCAAATTCATCGCGCTCCGCACTTTTCCGCCCCAGAGCGCATTTCGTTTTCTGGAGTTCGTGCCGTCCCACATCGTTCGAGTGGGCATTTATGAAGACTGCAAGCCCGGGTATAAGAATCCTGGTATCTCTCCTGAATATGAAATGCTGAAGTTGACGATGGCAAGAACAAAGGTGTCTCAAATTCCTAAAATGCGCTACTTGTGGCGCATGTTGCTGCGAAGGTAGCAGGTCTGAAAACACCGACAAAATCAGCGAAGCGCTTGCCAAGGAAAGAAGGTGCAGAACTGCTTACCCTACCCTGCTGGACAGTCGTTACAGTGTACTTGAAAAATGCTAGCTTACCTTCATCCCCTGCCACCTGGAGGCATGGATCGCTAGAAAACGAAGTTTTCTTGACCTGAATTTGAACGCGCGTCTTCTTTATCGTAGTGTTGAGTGCTGAAGGGTCTGCCTCAAACTCTGATGAAGACGTCGACCTTAGCTGCAAGTGCAGCGAAGCGGGAGGCCACAAACTAAAGCTTGGTCCGTCGACAATGCTCTGCCTCTATTTCTAGCTGATTTCGTTGCCCCTCGAGTGGACTAAATAAATTCGAAAAATCGCTCTGGGAAGCGACAATTTTAATGACGCGGAGGAAGTACATGTTATGGAATGTAGAATAAATAAGTACACTCAAACGTCTCTTATCCGGACGCCTCAGATACGGGCACGTCTCTCTACCGGGCACCTTCAGCTTGAGTTCCTATGGCAAAATGCTTCGAATTTGAGGATTTTGAACCTATTTTCGTATGCACAATTGCATATTTGTCACTGCCAACTTGTGTAATCCACACATTTTCATCGATGGTTTATTTTTATCCTGAGCATGTGCAATACGTGCCAAATAAATTTCATCAAAAACTATGGTACGTGTTAGATGAGTTATCCTGAGATACGGGCAAATCTGAGATACGGGCAGTGCCCGGTCCCAAGGTGCCCGGATAAGAGACGTCCGAGTGTAAATAAATATATTCAAAGGATCAATCGGCAAAGTGAACTAACTGCCTGAAAAGAGAAAAAATGCCGAACAAACCAGGACTCGAACCAGGGACCTTGCTTGTCATGAGCCATGCTCTTATTTTTGGCGGAGTAATATTATCTGGATTTCCCAAAATCAACGGTTCGGCAGCGCGAAAATTTCGGTAAACCAGTTTTTCCGATCCCAAAATGCACTTTGCACACTGAGTGAGTGCGTTCGATTTTTTAAAAGCATTTTAATAGATTCATGAATGGATTCTCGTCATTCAATTTCATGTCATGAGCCCTGGAATCGATTCGGAATCCATTCACCCTATTCACATGCGGCGATGTGAATAGCCAGGGGCGATTCATGAATTGATTCATGAATCGATTCGCAGGCATTATCGAACGCACTTACTGTATGTCACGGCATGGTTGAATTTTAGGTCGCGTTTATTCAAGGTATGAATTATCTGTGCCCAAGTTTACGAAATTAGATCTCCACCGAAATTTTCCAGTTTTACAGTACTTCATTTCTCCAGCTGCACACACACACAAAGGAAGTGGCATGCATCGTTTCCTCCAAGGTTAGATTCGAGGGCCTCATTAGAAAGGCATCTCCTTGCACATCATACAAGCAGCTGGGCGATGTCCCAAAAAATATGTCCCACACTTTGAAACACAAGCGCACCCGGGCAGTATAACACATTCTGAATTTCACTGTCAAAACCAAAGAGTATTCTTTCTTGAGCAAGTTCACTTGCTATGCCAACAAATGGAACAAAGAATCATAATTAAAGGTGAACGGAAATCACATGGAAAGCTAGAGACAAAATTCAGTTAACAGAGCTTTTGCACTGATACAAGATTATAGTAGCCGGAGAAAGGCTCATTGTGTTCATGTAACATGGACTACAAACGCATTCGCCTTTGGCCTTTCCATGGACAAATGATGATGAGGAATCCAACACTGTTTAAACAAGACATCTGGCACCAAGTAATGAGACACGGTTCTGAATGGACGTGATATCGATAGTTGGGTACGTGACTGTTCTTCCTGGCCAGTTTGACTCGGCCTAATGCACAGACGCCCGTAGATTATAGTTCTAAAGCATTGTTGCTAGACTGTCGAAATCGATGACGGTGTTGTAGAAGTTAAAAATCCTACATGTACTTTGACGCGAGATGATGACCCCGCTGAGTGGATATGACACTCTGGTCGATCGCAGTGGAAGGAGACAATCACAGAATTAGTCGTAGTAGGCCGGTTACCCTGGTTACCACGCCGGTTACCGTGGTTACCAGTCAGGAGCGCACGCGTGCTACAACTGCTGCTCACAACGACATCTCAAAGTCGCAAGAATCGCACTCTCCTTCTCCTTTTTCTGGGTCTGGCACTAGATTTAGCGCGGCGCCTATGGAGGCCTTGGCTCTCGGCGAGGGTGAGGCCGCAGGCGTTTTGTAGTCGGCTGGTCGTGCCATGTCTATCCACATTTTCTGTATCAACGGAGGCGTCCTCGGATGGTATTCCTTCAGAATTGCCTCCATGGCTGGCGCCTTTTTCAGAGGACCCTGTGGATACTGTGGGGACGCGTGCCCAGACTCTGGTTGTTTATCCCCAGCACCACCAGCCCACGGCTTCATATGGTAGTTCTCGTCTAGCTGACGAGTCAATGACGATTTCCATTGATGCGGCTTATCTGCTGCTTCGGCACGTGCTGCCTCAGCTCTTGGTATTGCAGTAGGCTCTGAACTCTCTCTTTGTTTAGCACATGCTCCCTCAGCTTCGGGGATTTCAGCAGGCTCTGTCGGCTCCGATTGTGGTTCAGAAGTCTCGGCTAGCTTTGAGGAACGTCGGGCTGGTTTCAGCATTTCAGCAGGTGTTTTCAGGGGTGGTTGTAGTTTGGACTTGCCCAACGATTCTGTGCGATGATGTTGTTCTTCAGGAGTTGGCCATTCCTTACCCTGTGTAGATCTTGCAGCGGCCTTTTGGCTGTGTTTGTCCTTAGCTGGCGACAAGAAACCCCTTTCAACGTGCAATCTTGGACTTTGCGTTCGAGAATCAGGTGAAGGTAGAGAGGGAATCCATTCCAGCACGTTGGCCTCGTTGTCAAGTCTCGGTGGTACTGGCCTTGGTGCTGCGAGAGTTTGGAGTTCGATACCATCCCACTGATCTAATGCCCTGTTCTGTCCTCTGGTGCCGGGCGCGCGCTCAGCAAGAGGGATAGGTTTGCTGGGAACGTTTAGTAGCCTTCTTGCTGGTGATGTAAGCGAATATATTTGGTCTTCTGACGGTGGGTAGAGATATGACAGCTTCTGTGAATCACCTGGCTTGAAGGCACCTCGCGACTTGTCCGCTACTGCAGCACCAGCGTAACCAATCTCTTGTGCAGTGTCTTCATCGTTGGTTGGAGCATTCGGGCGAGCTCTAGCACTAGCGCTTGGACCAACAGTATCAGGGTGCCGGCCGGCTTCTCTAGGTAGCTCCTGTGCCGGGGATTCTTGAGCTTGAATTCCTGGTGCTGATTCCGTTTGGGTGCTAATCGATCTCGTTCTTGGGTACAGCAGATGCTGTCGAGCCTGTGGCTGGGGCAAATCATCCTGGTCACGTGCGCATGCTGTTAGCTGGTTCCCCATGGCTTCTGAGGAGCGCAGATCTTGAAGCTGGCTTGTGATACTGCTCCTCTGATAGAGGTTGTCGCTCCTCGGGGCCTCACTACACTACTAATGGTGCTGTGGAGCATGGATATGCTTTATAAGTATCTTTTGTCAATGGAATTGGTGAGATATTGAACACCACAACCAACAGCACCACTCAATTACGCAGCAGAACCTCAAAGCCCAGCATATCGCGCCTGCTTGTTCTCACGAAAACAACCATGTCAGTGATTCTAGTATCGTACTGTTATGGTGCGACTCTTCGACACTCTTGTGCAGTGCCGTGGTTGTGCTTAGTTAGAGTCATTTTTTCACATTCTCTGCGTGTTGTCGCTGCTACTGAACCCATGACACCATACAATTAAGTGTGAGCTTTTGCACATCTGCCACACGCTTACTTCATTGACAGTGATGTGCGAATAAAGCGTGCGAATCAAGCGTGCTAGATGTTATATGTACTGTGCTTCCCTGAATACGAGTCACGCCTTTTGTACTAAACATCAAGTGCAAGGCAGGGCATGCCACTTACAAAGTCAAGTTTGAAGTCCTGCTTATGTGAATTTAGTGAAACGATATGGCTCAAACATGAGAATGGGGGTGCCACTTAAAATCTAGTGCGACTCCCCCTCTTCCGTAGGTATGTGCAATGTGATAAAAAAACTAAAAAAAAAAACTCATAACAGGGATAATACTGTAGGTATGTGTAAGGGGTTTCCCTGCTCAGTGTCAATGTTCACATGTGTGGTGTACTGTGTAGGCTATGTGGGACTGGCTGATCATCACGCAGGCTCTAACAATGAAGTCATGATAAGTCATGGGGCCGGAATGGAAAATGGAGTGAAGCTGTTCTGTAGGATTCATCTCTTTAGGCATCTGTTGTATGATTGGCGTGGTGCCCATGATGGGCTTGGACATGGATTTGTCTACTTTGCATTAGGAAGTGGGTATACACTTGGGTTAAAAACATAGTTTTCCTGATGACTGAACTTGACACTTAATTGAATCACCACTGCTATCCAGAGCACACGAGAAAACCATTGAACCTTCTACTCGGCAAGCTGGCCAGAAAGCACCACTGCCTGCTCAAAACACAGTGTTTTGAGATATTCACCCCTCATCAAGTTAGGTAAGGAAAGGCAATGAAAACACCCCTCTTCAAGTTAGGTAAGGAAGGCTAAGTAGACCTGTCATGAGGTTTGGGCACTTATCACAAGTTTGAATTTTATCAAGTTCACAGTGGCGTTAACTCTTAAGGAAAAACGGCAGCAAAGTTCCGAACAGATAATGCAACGTTGTTAACACCTCGATGCGGTGATGCACCAAACACCTGTACTGTACAGACAACACATTACTTTTGTTCACAAGAAGCTCTTGGTTCTTGCAGAGAAGAGAACTAAAACGTTCCTTATGAGAAGTATCAAGTTGACTGGATGTATGACCTGACGCGGATCCAAGAAATCTTTACTTTCTTCTTTTGCCGAGATATACACCAGATTCGTTTGTTCAAATGTGATGAATTTTTGAACCCCCACCCTTGACCAATACTTAGGTGTCATTTTTTTCTTCTGTTTTCTGTTCTGTATATGTTTTCTTGTTTTGTTTCGTTCCACGCGTGTCTGATTATATTTTCAAGAAGGAGGAGAGGAAAAATTGCATCGACACAGAGATTCACGCTCTAATCGATGATGAGGTAACTGTTGATTTCATTATAGGGGTCTGGACAAAAAACGTAAATAGTAAGTGTCTGTCTTGACACTGATTATTATAATCATGCTTATGAACATATAATCGACTAAATTCTTGGTTGGGGGGGGGGGGGGGAGGGGGGGGGGGAGGCAAACCAACACACGAAGCGCAGACTAGGCGGTGGCACTATGTAGTTGGCGCCACTAGCGCTTTCTTTGGTGCTAATGTTGTCAATGCTCTGACCGCCAAAGTGCCGGTTATAAGGACTTCCTTGCTGCCGCTTTAATCACCACTGTATTCGACTTGAAAAGCAATGAAAGGCCTAGTCACAACTACACGGCTTCTGTGCTTCTTGTGTTGGAACATTATAATTATGATAACATGGTGATCAATCGCTTCTATTTCAATTATCAACTAATCGTTACGCTACTACAGGTATAATCATTTATTTATTTATTATATTTATTTATATATTACAGCATCTCATAGCACAGTGAGAACACCGGCCAATGCAGAGAGAGAGGGTGCTAGCCAACCACGGCAAGGAAGGGAGAAGGGGAGGAGAAGAAAAAGGAACCGGCATGGATAAGCAGTGATTGCAACAAAATGAGAAACACAAAATCAAAATCAAGGCGCGACAAGGCTCTTAAAAAGGCGGAGGGAAGAAAGGTCCTTAGCTTTTTGGGGAAGTGCCAGCCACGCAGAGTACGCAGTGAAAAAGGGAGAGTGAAGTAGAAAGGAGGACTTAGGTTTCGGAAGGGAAAGGGAGCTTCTCGTGCCACGGGAAGAGAACCAGTTGAAACAGTGGAGGTGAGGTGGACACAGATTGAGTTTGAGAGAATGGATAAGGGTGACAAGATGTGAATTACGTCTCTTAGACAAAGGGGTAGTGTCAGCAAGGGCATAAAGGGAGGAAGATGGGAGCATGCGGGGTTTTCGGAGGAGGATTTTGAGAACTATTTTGTCGTGAATTTCGAGCTTGGCAGCACGGGTTGTGGAAATTCCAGCCCAAGCAGTATCTGCATAATCAAAAATGGGGCGTAGGTAAGCTGAGTAAAAGAGGAGTTTACAAGAGATTCGGAGATGGTAACAGTGAGAAGAGAGGATTTCTTAAGATGAACTTGATCGTTTTATTATGTAATCGATGTGGGGTTCCCATGAAAGATTAGAGAAAATGAAAATGCCAAGATGCTTATGGCTGGAGACTATGTCTATAGGCTGGGGGAAAGTGGGGTGGAGGAGGGGCGGAACATCGGGCTGAGAAGGAAAGAGCATGATTTTAGTTTTAGACAGATTGGGCGATAACCGCCAAGACGACACCCAGGAAATTACTCTTTGAATCCCGTTAGCTAGGTTACTCATCAGGCCAGTAATGTTAGGAGATGCCCGTAGGAGCGTTGTGTCGTCTGCCATCATATTGATTTCCAGGGTTCGATTCTGAAAAGGAAAGTGGAAACACTATTTATTGCGCAGTTTGAATCAGTTAACACTGTGAGTGTGCAGTTGCCAGTGTTCCGATGCTCAATTGAATGCAAAATGGCTATTCTGAGCTTCAGTGGAGTCTGGGCACCGTAAAAGGATTATTTGGGTAATACAAATTGGAAAACTGACTTTTGTCTACACACTTGACGGTGTTTGTTAAAATTTATAGTCGTAATTGAGAAATAGATCGTTAAAGTAAAGACAAATCCATAGGTGGTGTTGTGATAATAATCCTAATATGGCTATGACGTCTGGAAAAAATGTTGATTAAGTCGCTGCTTGCATGCTGGCCAAAAGCGAGGATCCCTAGTTATATAGTCTTGGTGGTGGGGGTCAATCTTTTCTTCAGGCTTTTTTTTCGTTTTCACCTCCCTCAACCTTATGAATATAGCAATGGACAATATTCAGTGCGCACTGATCACAAACATTGCAATCGAAGTAGTTGTGACAAGAAAACTTTCTGGACTCAAAACTACTTTGATTGCAATGTTTGTGATATGATTGGACATATTCTTTTTAAAAACAATTCATCGCTATTGAAATATATACATGTACGTGAAAGAATCTGTAATCATTTCACTTGAAGGGCACGCTGCCCTATGCATTTTTATTTTTTCAAAAGCCTGTGGTTGCACTGCAGCAGCGTCGCAAAGTTGTGTATCACTTTGGGAGCGTGCATTCTCCTGCAACTTCTGCCACTGGTGCAGATTGCGACCTTGTCTGGTAATTGGGGAAGTTGTGAGTGCAGGCCACCAAATTTCCTTGAACACTAATTTTATCTCCAGTTTCCCTTTTCACTATGCCATTATTGGCACACTGTGTCTTGAAAGGCAGCAGTGCATAAGTGAATCCAGTGCAGTAATGAGGCTAAATTTAGCTGCTGCTAATTATATTATGATAAATCGGATAAGCGGCCAGTGGAAGGCATCCACTTGATGTGGATAGATCAGCTTTAAAAGAAGCCATTGCATTCTGCTGCAAAAACCATATATAACAAGACGATGCCTCAATAAGAAACAAGACTTTGGAAAGTAGTTTGTTAAAAATCGAGTGAAAATTGGTCGATAGGGCTAACATCTGTTTCGACTTTGGAAATGAGGTCAAGCCTGATTGACTGCAAGGACATAATAATTTAAGACTAGACAGTGGTTTCAAGCTCAATGTTCTATGAATAGAAGATGTGGTGCATGGGAGCAGACAACGGAACAAATAATGAATGGTTTCTGCTGGCTTAAGGCCTCTTTTACCCGTCATCAATTTCTCAAAATTCCATTTCGCCAAACACTGTGGAGTCGGCGAAATCAGAGGGAGGTAAGTCTGAGTCAGATTCGGGGTCAGAGTCAGATTTGGGGTCAGAGTCAGAGTCCTGAACGCTGTTGGGTTTTCTTGCTCTGGAAGGGGGCCAATAGTTCATTGGGTTGGCGCATTCTATCCATTTCATAGGTGACGGCCTGGGCTGCTCTAGGAGCTCTTCCCGTGGCGAAGGGTCAACGTCTGCAGAAAGAACACTGCGCCCTGTGCTTGACCTCGGCTGTTGTTGCGCGTGAGGAATTATCACTGCCTCCGAACACTGAAGTTGCTTCGGCTGATGAGCAGCAGACTGCAGTCCCTGTCGTTGATTACCAAGCTGGGTGGTGTCTGCAGAAGCGGGTAATGCACTCCCGCTGGGTTGATGATGGGCGTCTGCAGAAGCGTGTAATGCACTCCCGCTGGATTGATCTTGCGTCCTCAAGTCTTGTACTTTGCTCCTAGCGCGTACTGGGACCGGGATGATCAGCTTCATCTGACTGTTGCTGGTTTTCCGGCATGCGTTGTGCCTTCAATCTGCATGCTGGACAATAATTTGCTGGATCAGGCACAGCTGTTTTCCGATCATCTGGTGTCAGGCCAAGGCTACTGGGAAAATTGGTACTTTCACCCAGATCTGACCGGGTGAGTTTTTCTTGTGGACTAGGAGACTTGAATACGTCATCCTCATCCTTGTCGGCTGGGGTTTCCAATACTCTATGGAAACGGGCTACACTGGTTGAACAACGACTCTCATCACTCTTACGCCGTCCAGCTATTTTCTGCTCATCATGGACAGGTAGAGAATTCGACACCCATGATGATCCCTGTTGTGGATTCTTGGTCTCACTGGTTGAACTGCAACGGTCATCACCTTTAGGCCGTTCAGGTACTTTCTGCCGAGGTACTCTCTGCTCATCCGCTTTCTGAGCAGGGGCAGTTAGAGGATCAGACATCCGTACTTGTTTCTGCTGGCGGCCATCGCTCTCACTATCACTGGCACCATCGTCAGGCTGTCGACTCTTGATGCCGAATAGTTTACTCAACGAGCCGTTGCCCATGGTTACTGATTGAGCGGAAATCTTGTGCCAATCGTTCGCAGCGGTATTGACTCGGGGGATAAAATAGGGATGATGATGTTGTCCTTGGACGAGTGAATGGTAGTCATCAGGAGATCTAGACGCTTTTAAACTCTGCCACCCCTAGCGGTCATGTTCAAAGAGGTGTTGGATTCAACGCCAGCTTGCCAAAGTCATCACTTTACTGAACACCGCCACTACTGTCCCAGTGTCCAATCCACATCCACTTTTTGTTTGAGTGACAAATTGTCAGTCAAAAAGAGACTTGCCTGTCTACAGATCCATCACTCTACAGGGAGACCATGTGCCAGCTGACTGAGGTCTACATGTAAAACTGGCACGCACTTTCATGGCGGCAACAAAAAGCACCACACACAAACGCACATGCAGGTGAAACATTGCCATCTTTGCTAAAGTGTTACCAGCTGCATTGGTAGCCACAATATAATTTTAACAGATAAGGTCACAATCCTGTTTTTACTTCTACTACACCACTTCACTGCGCTGCTGTGGTGTGAACTGTGCAAGAAAAAATGACAACAGTGTTGCGAACACACAATTTAACATTGCTAACACCTCGATGCGGTGAGGCACATAATACCTGTACTGTAAATACAACACATTATTCTTCTTTACACGAAGCTCAGGATTTTTGCAGAGAAGGGAGTTAAAACGTTCCTTTTAGAAGTATCAACGTCCCTGGATGTGTGACCTGACGTTGATGCATGCAATCTATACTTTCTTCTTTGCCCGAGATATACACCAGATCCATTTGTTCAAATGTGATGAACTCTTGATGAACTCTTGAGCCCCCACCCTTCGCAATACTGACATAATTCATTTTTCTCTTTTGTCCTGTATCTCTATTCTCTGGTTGTTTTGGTACACGGATGTGTTGTTTTATTTTCAAGACGGAGGAGAAGAAATTTTTTTCAACACAGAGTTTCACTCTCTAATCGATGATGAGGTAACTATTGGTTTCATTATAGCGGTCTGAAGTTAAAACACAAAAATAGGGTCTAGCTTGGTACGAAATATAATAATTATTATGGTAACTTGGCGATAATCAATTTTTCCAATGATCAACAAAATTGTTACGTTACAATTAAATTAATTTCCAGGGTTCGAGTCTCACAAAGTAGCTTAAAGACTTTTTCTTGTGAAGTTTGAATCCGTTGCCACGGTGAGTGTGCAGATGCCATTGTTCCAAGGTTCAATTGAATACACAATGGCCATTACTCTGAGCTTGAATGCAGGCTGTACACCGTAAAATGGTTATTTTAAAAGTTTATAACTTGGAAAACTGACTTTGTCCACACACCTGATGGTGTTCGTTAAGATTGATAGTGGTAATTCAAAAAATAGATCGTTAAGTAAAGACTAATCCGTAGGCGGCGTTGTGATAATATTTGCGATATAGCCATGATTTCTGGCTATATTATTCTCATGTCCATCAACATCATGAGTGAGTATAGCGATGAATAATAACTATCGAAAAGTGCACACTCATATCAAAAACATTGCCACCAAAGTCTCAGTCACGGTATTCCACTGATGATCGAGGCAAACAAACATTTTGGACACAAACATACTTTGATCGCGATGTTTGTGACACGAATGCACACATATTGTTATACATGTACATAACAATCCGTATTCATTTCACTTAAAGGGGAAGTATACCCTAAATCAAATTTTCACCAGTTGTAGTCTTCTGGGTGCTGAGTCGAATCGTCTTGGTCCGAGGAAGCTGCGACGCTCCCTTCCTACTTGAATCCCAATCGAACTCGCGCACTTCCACCGAAACTGGGTGACTGCGCCCTAGTAGATGGGGATTTGTATGCAAAATGTCACTAAAAGCGCCATTTCGTTCTTATAAAAGCACGGATGACCGCGATTGGCCCATATGTTGTAGTCTTTTGGACGCTGAGTCGACTGGTTTTGGTCCGAAAAGGCTGCGATGCAGCGTTCCTCCTTTATTCTCAATCGAACATGGTTGAACAAGCGGTCACGTGCTCCTGGGTGCCCAAATCACCTGGTCACCGCGCCAGCAGGCGACAACTAATACTTTCACACCAAGGTTCAACTCGAGTGACAGGACTGCACCCAAAAAAGGTCAAACAGGCTAGTAAGTTGTACCCTGCAGGCACGGTGACCAGCTGACTGGTGTACGCAGGAGCAGCAGTGTAAGCCTGTTTACAAAAAATGCCACAAGGACTTTTGATTTGAGCTGTTTTGTTTTTGTTTAGATCTTCCTTTTTACGACTTCAGGATGCCCTCAGGATCATTGCTGCGCTCCTCACTGTCAGAACAGGAGGACGAAGCAAACAAGTCATTTCACTCCTTTCCTCGTTTGGAGCCACAGCGGCCTGGAGCAAGCGGATCCAGGCTATTCCCCCTGAGGAAGGACGTAGTTTTAGGGTCACTCTGAATATTTGAGTTGCAGCGATCATTTCGATCCCGAAGTCGAAATCGTTTTGCCCAGCTCTACAAGGGCAGGATGAGTCCAGGAAACCAAACAGCTGTCCTACGGTGCCAGGTTTGCTTTTCGCAAGAGAGTGGAGTCTGGAAGCTCTGCTCCCATGCTCGCAAAACAGTATTTGCTGAGCCTAGTGCAGTTCGGTCATGGAAGTGCAGCGTCTGCATCACGAGCTCCCCATGCTCGCAAACCAGTATTTTGCTGAGAGGCAACAGCATTTTGAGTTGGAAAGGAACCTGGCTTAGTGCAGTTTGGTTCTGTAATGGAAGTGCAGCATCTGCATCAGGAGTTGGCAGCAAGTAGAGCTCGTGTACAGAGTCTCGTGGAGCAGTTGGACGATGGGGTGAAGAAAGCCGAAAAACAGCTTACGTACAATAACATAAAGAAAGACTCTGAGCCGCTCCAGTTTCTGACTGGTTTACCTTCAAGTGTTTGGACCGCTCTGTGGGACTTCTTTGAGCCTAGCCGAGAAAATGTACTGCGCCGAGCCAGATCTGCGAAGACGGAAGCTGAGGGACGGCGGATACAGTTGGAGGTGGCCGTAAATCGCCAATGAGCATGTAATGGAGGATCAGCTGCTATTGGCATTGATGTGTCTAAGCCTGGGCCAAATGGAACAGAAGCTGTCATGCGTGGCACAAGTTAATCATCCGTTTCACGGTATATACTATTGTAGCTAGCTGAGCTGGAAAGATGTCTTGTTCCTCCGTTTGGGCACGATCCCCATTTGGGCGAGCTGGCGAGATGTTCAGTCATCAATGCCATGTACCGCAAGACATTCTGCATTGTGGATGAAACAGTTCTATTTTGCCATGCACTTAGGGTTCTCGCACCGGCACAACAAGACCCAACAGATCCTTGCGCTCTTATTTTCTCCCATGGTAACATTGCTGATCACAACACACGGTAGCCAGTCGCAGATGCAACCAAATCAACCAGGTTCTCTTACTCTTTTTTTCCAATACTGAAACCAAAGGTATACCAATATTTGCATCGAATGCAGTGATGATTTCAATACTGTCCACTAGTACAATGCATTACCAGACTGGCATATAATCACGATAAAATTATCCATTTCGCAATCACTGTCATTGCTTTCTTAGATCTTCAATCATCAATATCGGACCATAAACCGTCTATCATCTTATATTATATCATCATTAGTATCCTGCTGCTATCCTCCTCTAACGATGAGCTCGAAGAAAAGAAACAGCGGTCTAGAGGCGTAAACAATATCTGTCAACGGAAGTGTCCTTGCTGTGCTGGTGTGTTTATGCTTCGTGCATTAGTTCGGTCAAGAGCGCATGGTGGTGGCGGGTTGAGGATGTTAAATATACTAGAAAATAGTTCACTCTGAACATGCAGGGGGGGGGGGTATATTCATAGGTTCGAAAGAACAGCACACACACTTTGCTGCAGACAGCGGCAAGCTTTGGCCCTCGTGCTTCGAACAGGGAGCAATCCACTGCGCTACGCTTGCGATTAACAGCAAGCTTCGACTTTTCAAAGGTACGACTCATCTTTGGCTCTGGGGTAATGTTCCTGGAACAAATGCCCCATTGCCAACTGAGGGCCAGGCAGCACGCAATCTGCCTTCCTGGGCGAGAAGTGTTCCAGCACAAGAAGCAGCACGAATACATGCTGACAAAGACCACCATCACCACCAGCCGGCACACAGCACACTGTTCTTCAAACACCATCCACTCCGTCCATGTGTTTGCACTGTCCTCCTCTAGCTCTTCACGCTCAACAAATGCCACGCACTGCTCATCGGTTTTTTATGCTTCCTCTGGGTTGGCTAGCCTTTCGACTTGACAAAACAGCGATCACCACTGCACTGCTATCGTCACCTCATAGCAGTCGCTTCCACCAGTGGCTTTTCCTGTCTTTGCAAGGTGTCCAAGGATGGCTGCTGTTGTCACTACAGGCAAATCAGAAGTACTTTAGTGGCTGATGTCCAACCAGATCGTTGGAAAATCGATTTTCCCACTTCAGGGCTGCTGATCGTGACTTGGTGACTTGGCAGCACCACGGTTGCCTTCATAGAAGATGGCTCTGGAGAGGAAAAGACAGACCAGAAAAAGGTTACTATTATCTTCAGCACCGATCGCAAGGAGAAAGCAATACTATGGTCTGCTGTAGCCTAGGCACAAAATAAATCTCACAACACGATTCGCGATTCGAATATTTCAACAACAACAAAAACTCACCTCTGGAGTAACTCCTGTTTGTGGCCCGAGATCGTTCCCTCCCGCGCCTTGAAAAAATCCTGCAGCGGCATCACACAAAAGACAGCTTAACTCTTAATCATTGTTGTGATTTGCTTTCAAGCAATGTGCATAATCAGTAACTACTTGATGTTGCTGTTTTTGTTTTTTTGGTTTCCCGTTCTCGGGGCCTTCTATTCGGTACTCTTTGTAGTTGTACTTCTGTACTGTTGAGCTATCCGAATTCAAATAAACATTTAAAAAAAAGAAAAGTCCATGTCACTCTCGGAGACTCTGCTCCTACCAGCAGGAGGTTTAGCACCGCTCGAAGCCATCGCAAACTACTTGAACTAAAGAGTTGGTGGACAAGCCGTTGATTATTCACTCTCATTGTAATATCAAAAAGTATTCTTTCTAGACCAAAGAGTGGTATATTTGATAACATTTAATAACGATAGAAATTTTTACGATACTTCTCCAAGACCAAAGAGTGGTATATTTGATAACATTTAGACCAAAGAGTGGTATATTTGATAATATTTAGACATTTTATGGAGAAGTATCGTAAATATTTCTATCGTTATTAAATGTTATCAAATATACCACTCTTTGGTCTAGAAAGAATACTTTTTGATACTACTTGAACTAAGCAGAAGACATTCCAAAACAAACCTGAAACACACTGTCAAAGATGCTGTCACGTTCAAAAACTAGCTCGATCGCGAGTGAGGTTGCCCCCGTGCTCGAACCCAGTATAATAAGGGGATCGGTCTATTAGAGCCTATGCGCCACCGTCTTGACTGCGACAAGGGGAACATCTTTGTAGGGGAATCGGGTACAGGTTGTAGGGGAATCGGGGACGTAGGGAGTACAGGTCACCAAGCTTCCATGAACACTAAGGCAATCTGCAGTTTCTGATGATTTCATTGATAGCACTCTGGTGTCTTTCAAGACAGTCCAGTGCAGTAATGAGGCGAAATTTAGCAGCCGCTAATTATATAAATGAATGTGATATAATTATCGGATATGCGGCGAGTGGAAGGCATCCAATTGACATGGATAGCACAGCTTTAGTAGAAGCCATGGCATTCTGCTACAATAACCATAACAAAACAAGACGATGCATCAATAAGAAACAAGACTTTGGAAAGTAGTTAGTGAAATGAATGCGATTGAAAGTTAGTCGATAGGGTTAAACATCTGTTTCGACTTTGCAGAAGAGGTCAAGCCTGATTGAGTGCAAGGACATAATATTTTAAGACTAGACAGCGATTTCAAGGTCAATGTTATACGAATAGAAGATGCGATGCATGTGAGCAGACAGGAAACTTATGATTACATGGTGGGTCTCTGGTGTGTCTAAAGTGCTATTTTACCCAATATCATTCTCTCGCAATTCCATTGCGATTCCAGTGCGAGAGTCGACAAAATCATTGTGAGGTAATTCAGAATCAGAGTAAGGCTGATCATCTGCATTTGACCTTTGCTGGCTCTCCTGTGTGCCGCCTTGTGCCCAGGAAACTGGAAGGATTTGTACTTTCTCCGGGTTCCGACTGGTGTGTTCGTCTGGCAATCTGGGTTGATAAACTGAATTCATGATCTATGCTAGATCATCATTTGCTGGATCAGGCACGGTTTCCTCAGCTGTTTCCTGGTCGTCTCCTGTCAGGCCAAGGCTACTGGAAGAACTGGTACCGCCTTGTGCCGAGGAACTGGCAGGATTTGTACTTTCACCAGGTTCCGACTTGTGTGTTCCGTCCAGGACTCTGGGTTGATAAAGTGGATTCACGTTCCATGCTAGATCATCATTTGCTGGATCTGGCACGGTTTCCTCAGCTGTTTCCTGGCCGTCTGCTGTCAGGCCAAGGCTACTGGAAGAACTGGTACTTTCACCCAGTTCTGACTGGGTGAATTTGTCTTGTGGATGAGGGGACTTGAATGCGCCATCCTCATCCTGATCAGGGACAGCTAGAAATGCCGATCTGTGTTGTTGATCCTCATTCTCACTGGCTGAACTGCGGTGGTCATCACTTTTAGGCTGTTCAGGTGCTTTCTGCTCATCTTCTTTCTGGTCAGGGAACGCTAGAGAATTCAACATCAATGATGATCCCTGTTGTTGATCCTCCGTTTCACTGGTTGAGTTGCGATGATCATCACTTTTAAGTTGTTCAGGTGCTTTCTGCTCATCCTCTTTCTCAGCAAGGGCAGTTAGATCTGACATCCGTACTGATTTCTGCTGGCGGTCATCATCATGCGGCCGTTGACGCTTGATGCCGAGTTTTTTCATGGTGACTGGCGGAGCGGAAATCTTGTGACAGCCGTTGCCAGCGGTATTGACTCCGCGGATAAAATAGAGATGATGGTATTGTCCCTGGACACATGAATGGTTGTGATCAGCAGCTCTAGATGCTTTTAAACTCTGCAATCCCTAAGGGTATGTTCAAAGAGGTGTTGGATTCAACACCAGCCTGCCAAAGTCACCATTTTGCTCAAAAACCGCCAATGCGGGCCCCAGTGTCGAATATGCACCCGTTCATTTTTTAGTGAAAAATTATCACTCAAAAATACACCAGCCTGTCTCCATAGATTCATGACTACGCAAGAAGACAATGTGCCTGCTAATTCAGGTGTACGTGTGAAACTGGCGCGCACTTTCATGGAGGCACGAAAAAGCACTACACACATGCGCACATGCAGGTGAAACATTGCCATCTTCGCGGAAGTGTTGCCAGCTCCATTGGTAGCCACAATATACTTAACATGGATAAGTGGCAATCCTGTTTCTACTCCTACTGCACCACTGCACAGTGCTGCTTATGTGAATGTCGTAGGCTCTATCGATGGATGGTCACTTTCTCACTTGTTGTAACGACGTACGCTTGCAATTGCTAAGAGGCACACGGTGGAATTTGCTCTAACAAGTTGAGCGATGGTCACGCGCATGTCGTGAAAAGTGGAAAAAAAGAACACCACCGATCGCCTCAACGTGTTGCTGGTGCAGCTACGACTTCGCACTGCAATAGTTGTACACCTGCTGCTGTTGCTGCGCTTTCCATGCTAGAGAGGTAGCAGGTGGAATCCAGCCCAAAGTGCAAAAGATCGCGCCAAGAATCAATTCCCATCACCTCAGTGTACTTCTGCATGTGTATGATCTATGATCTGTAGCATTGGCACCACTACCTGCACATCAAGTAAAATAATAAAAATACAGGGTTCTGGCCAGGTCAATATAGTAGGGGGCGGGCATGGGAAAAAGGTACCCCATGACCCATTTTTCCATTGTCCAAAATTGTCTTACCATGCAAAATGCAACATACAGGGTTTATTGCAAATACAAAAAGCAAGGGTCGTGCCAGTCTTGGGCACCAAATATGCCCCTTGGTTTGGATTTCATCTAGCATGACTCTACATGTACATGTAGATTGTGATAATGGTTCGCTCGGCAATCTCAGTGACGCTGAAATCCTAGAAAGACTTTCAAATACGCAAGACTGGTATTGGCACTAAGATAGTCCCATTTTGTTGAAAACTGTTGATGCTGATGGGGTTTACACAATGTCGAAATCCTTTTTTGCCCTAGATTTTCATACTATTATACCTTTTCATTTTAGTCACAGGATTTCTTTGGAAGCGGTTCTCACTTGTGATGCCCTTTTCTGGGTTTATCCACTGATATCTGTTGTTTGGGAAATCAGAACTTGGCGTGGGGTAATAATTTCCATTTTTAACAATAATTGATGTATGTGGAACTTGGTCATCTTTAATTTTTTTAGGTGTTTGTGCAACAAAGGTTTTAGTTTACCACCCATTGCACGCATTTCATTCATGTTATCATTGGTGCGTGGTTGATGATTTGTGTTTTCTCTCCTGCATGTACTTCCTTGCCGCTTGTCGCTGATCTATCCAACAGGGGATGGCAAGGTATGTGTATTGTATGCAGTTTGTTTGGCGGTGGTTATGTGCTATTGGATACATGCACTGGTTACATGACATTGTATGTATGCTCTGGTCAGCTGTGTTGATGGGCGTACCTACAACAGCAGACCTAGAGGGAAGAAATTCCCATTTGGATATGCGAAATAAAACAAAGTGAAAAAAGAAAAGCACTCTTTGGCACAACCAGTGGAGTAACAAAAGAAGAAGAAAAACAGCCAGGGAGATTGAAATGTTTCACTCGTTGTTTTTCATCAGTATGCGAGCTGTGAATTAACAGACCTCCACTAGTGTCATGGCCTGGATTTAGATATGAGGCCACAGGCACTGGTGGTGATTGGATCAAATTGACATTCACAACTGCAGTATATTATCATGCCTGAATCTATTCAACTTTAGCTGATACATGTGCGAGGAATACGAGGTTGGGAACCACATTTTTCAACTTCTGCGTGCCCGCTTACTGCACATAGCTGAGCTTGCCTCAATGCCTGGTCATGTTGACCGAGGTTCGTGTAACTGGTCATGTTGCTATAAATAGTCCTGTGAACTTTCTATTACGGAGTTCTTGTTTCCCATTGGAGAGGTTGAGTGAGTTGTGGGAAGAGCACGGCACAAGTGCCCTCATTGGTTGTTTCATGTCCACTCTAGCCTGCCGGACAGGAGAGTTGTTGTTGTTGTTGTTTATTTTACTTCGCAGATTCTAACGGGCAAGTAAGTTGCCCAATAACAAGAAAGCGAAGGCAAAGAAAATAATAATACTAATAAAAGAAATAACCGGGTGCAGCAGAAAATGAATAATAGCTTTAAGAACTCAGAGTCCAGGGTGCTTGGCCAGTGCATCTCCATTGATTTGCTTTCATAATAAGCAGGGGCGTAGCACCCGCTACGACTGGTACGACCATGGCCGTACCACTTTTCGAAAAGTGTGGTCCGTCCGGAACGTGCAAAACCGTAATAAAAAAAATCAGGATCCATCGATGCATACGCATCAGACTTTGACCTTTTTTCTAGACTCGTACTCGTAGATCTGTTATGCATCTGCAGTCGTACTGAGTACTGTACTCGACTCGACTGCACTCTGCGCCAGAAGTGTGCCAGAAGCAGGGAGTAGTGTATTTTACTACTCCCTCGCCAGAAGTAACTCCCAGAACGCAGGATTTTGTGTCCTTTTTACAAAATTTTCCCGGGGGACGTCCCCCGGACCCCCCTCCAACACGGCCTTCCGCCGCACCGACCTTCGGTCGTACCACTTCCAAAACCCCTCCTACGCCCCTGATAAGCCAGAAGTATTTAGATTCGGCAGCGTTGACGAGTCCATAAAGGATGAAACAGTTGTGTATACAGATTGAGTTGCTGGAGGCATAATCATTGTCCCACACACTACACTGATAACAGCATTATCTTTCGGATGGCGCTTCCCTGGTATGTTTTAAACTTCAAAGAATTCGTCTGACTGTTAGTTTGCGGGTTCGCTTTTCTCTGACTATGACGCGTTTCACCTCCTTTTCAATCTCCAGGAAGAATTGTCCACGGACGAAGTACTGGCCCGAAGAGCAGATGAGTTTGAACGTCTCTCCAAGCTCTGCCTAAGTGATAAAAGGTAGCGTAGCACAAGCCGCTACAAGCGTTGCATGCGTCATTGTTTCGGACTCGCACCCTATCTTTCTCTGTCTGGCAGGGAGTGTGTCTGGATATGGTGCTGTTTGTTGTTGCTATTGCTGCTGCTGCTGCCGCCGTTGTCCGTTCCACATGGGTCTATTCCTATCTAAATTGGTATCGATTGTTCTATGACTGGTGTTCTCTCGTCGTTGTTCTGACTCAAACTTCACCTCATTCTAAACATTAATAAGTGCATTGTATAATTTACCCCGACCCCCCCCCCCCCCCCGCCCTGGTGCTATGTGATCTGTGTTGCTCTATGCAGGCCAAAGCTAGCACTGGATTATTGTGGAAAGGTGAGTCAGCACTCCGAGTGCATTGTCCCAGTCGGGGTCACCATGGTGACTACTGTATAAACTGTTTGGTAGGGCAGATACCGGTACAAGCTGTTGCCTCAACTACAATGTACTCCGATTCTGAGACACTTTGGTAGCCAGTACACTTTGATAGCCAAGAGTCTCCAGGCAGGAAAAGACAGTGCCCACCAGGTCCGTAACACCCAGTCTGGCCCGGATGGCCGGGCCTTATTCCAAAAAAGTTGACCATGCAAATTTGTGCACAACTTGTTTTTCGCCAATATTGTTCATTTCAGGTCAAATGTCCATTAAACCGGATCACCTGAAATCCCGATACTACGGCCCTGGTCATGTTTAACCTATACTTGTAATTCCCTTCCCAATTGGATGGGATAGTTTCCTGAACACATTCCTTTTGGTATCTTCACCAAAATTTGACCCTGGCTAAAATTGTCGACGTGGAATTCAACTGCAGAAAAACCAGCCCATCCCCAAAACTAAATGCGTAATTGCAAGGTAAATTTGTAAAAATTCCAGATACTGATGACCTAAACTCCGTCCACGTTCGCATAACTAACCGCCAAAGAAGTATACATTTGATGGGCGATGGCTGCCATGTTTGAAGGCTTTCTTTCTGTTTCTAGCTGTTTCTGGTACTGTATCACACTCACTGTACTCCTAGGACAGGTGCCTAGTTCAGAATAGAAACAAAAGGCAAACAGAGTTTTGTAACGGCTGTGTGTTTTGTTTGTCCTGCAGGCTTCCCAGCTCAGGCAGAAAGTCTTTGGGGAAGATCACCCGAAAACTGTCCAGTCTTTGGATATGTTTGCTGGCATTTATGCGGAAGTGGGCCGAAAGCAATATGCTGGTACGTTGTGGGCGACCCGGTAGGTTGTCATTGATCATCAGTTGTGAAGTATGTATAGGTGTGGAGCATTCACTGATTCATGACGGCTTGCAGTAAAGCCCGTAGGTTGGCATTGACCGCCAGATGTGAACTGTACATAGTGCATGATGGATGGCTCTTTGGTCATGCAAAGGGAGGTGTGATACCCCGTGGTAGTAGTAGTAATAGTAGTAGCTGTGTTACCGTGCACATTCAAGTGGCACTGCTTATCAAGTACTGAACAACACGAGGTATAGGTGTTAGGTGATCATCTAGTACTTGGCGTTTATGCGTATCAGTAAGTTAGCCGGCGATTGTTTTTGAACTCTGTGTGTCTGGCCGCTCATGCAGATGCTCTATTGACTGTAGAGCCAGCTGAAGAATCACCGTTGTCCACAATGGCAGCAGGCGGGTCATCTGGAGACCAGCCCAGCAAGTGTCATCATGAAACAACAAGTTCTGGTGATGGCAATCTACCAGCTGGAGCAGAAATCCCAAGCTGCTCAGCGTCCACGCCAGACCGAGTGCAGGCCATTCGTCTACGTGCCGGCGGCAGAGCACGAACGGCTATAGACGGGACTGAGTCACGCTTGAATGCTGGCTATGCTGAACAGACACCTGTTGAGAGTAGTGACACTGATGAGACCTCGGTCCGACGCCATTCACCATCAGGGGAGTCAGACCATGGTCGAGGTTCCAGTGGCTACAAGATACTCACGACTTCTGATGGTCGACGGCGCAGGCATGTGGCCGAAGAGCAGAGAACAGGAGCTGATGTGCAGAGTAGTTACGGTAAGGAACGTCTTCAGCTGTTTCTATTCATCTAGATGTACGGGTGTGTGGTGATGGAGTACAGTTACTAGTATGTTTTTGGTTTCCACTGAACTCCATAAAATCTAAAAGCATGCATTCTCCATGAACTGAAGAAGTAGTACGTCTTGTAGTACATGATGGCCCTGGCACAGCACCCATTTCCTGTCATTGGAAGGACAAGAGCTGCTTGTACGCTATCAAGTTCTAGTGGTACAGTCAGACCTCGCTTATCCGGTCCTCGTTAATCCGGATCCCTCGCCATCCGGAAGAAAATCGTTGGTTACCGATTTACAGCATATGCCATGTATACATACGGTATGCGTGTCCAATTATCCGGTTCCCTTGCCTATCTGGATATTTTTCGTGAAAACGGATGTGTACGATTATGCGAGGTCTGACTGTACTGTATTTTCTGTGTCAGAATTGCACTCCCTCTATACCCAATGTGGAGCTTAGATGGAACAATATCAGTCATGTGTGTGTGTATGTGCCGACGAGTCATGGTTTGACACAGCGCAGGAACGATCTGAGTGGCGGCAAGCTTATCGAGCAATACAACCAGCTCAGAAACCGGCTCGGGAGATAGTCTGCGAGGTGTGCCGGCGTGCATTTGCTCGGCAGCAAGATATCGCCCGCCACAAGTGCATCATGGAACGGCGTAAACCAGTCCAGCAGCAAGCCAACAGCCGCCAGTGCTCCCAGTGTCACCGATGGTTTCGGAGTGCGGGTGGCATTGCAGTCCATCGCTGTGTCCAGTCCAATTCTGCCCCGAATGTTGCCAATGCCACAAGCTCTTCACCTGTACGCCTATGTATTCGAAAACCGTGCTGTACCGCTCACTGTCCCATTTGTGAACGCTGCTGTAAGTCGATCCGGGGCTTTGCTATCCACAACTGCAACCGATCCACCAGGCGCCCAACTGCTGATGAAAGGGACAAGTTCCAATTGCAATGTCAGAATTGCCAGAGGCGTTTCAAAAGGCGAAACGACTTATCCCGTCACCAACGCTCATGTCTCCTCTCGTCTCCGTCTCGCTCAACGAGAAACACGTGACCTACATGGCAGTGTATACCAGGACCAGGACCAGGTGTGTGTGTGTGGGGGGGGGGGGGGGGATTCAGTGCGAGCCTTAGCAATGTGTCCAGGCACAACCATAATTATACCGCTTCTTTTGGTTTTGTTTGCTCCAATGTGCAGAAGTAGCTGAGGACTCGGCACATGCTGTATCAGCGTGCACCTTGCTTGTGTTCTTCCTTATCAGCAGCATGGTGGCGGTGTTGGTTAGCATCCTATGGTGTCACTGGGCACAGACCGCGTCATGCAGAGCTACGGAGAATCTTCTCTTGAACCTCGGCGACCACTATGAACACATTCGGACGAAGGTAATCATGGCCGCGTGGTGAATGTTTGGCGGGGGTTGATTTTCCTGAGGCTCTGCACAATGTGACGGTCTAGGCTGTGTGCACCGCAGTGTAGGAGGTACTCTGGAGTAAAACCCCGCAACATTACAATGTGGCACTGATGAGTAACGCAGGAGCATGGGGGCTATGCCTATGGTGCATGAGGCCCGGAGTGTGTGCGGGCTGGCATGTGAGGTACTGTCTCTACTGAGTGCGCGGGGCCAGGCCTTATCCTGAGTGACAATCATTTTCCTGACCGCGTATACTCCTAGCTATGGTGAAAATCAACTTTTGTCGGTCTGAGTGACAAGTGCTGCAACTCAGTCTTGCCCACCAAGTGTAACAATGTCTTGGTCTATAGTGTGCATAGGCCATACTCATGTACAGTACCGGTACTAAAGTATAATGTATTTTGTGAAGTGATTGTAAATTGGTTATATCAAGGGATAATCTCTATGCTTTACAAGAACTTCCACAAAAATGTTTTTTCCGCTTTTCCTGAGATTATTTTTTGACATGTTTCTTTGCAACTCAACTTGGCGCTTTCATATTCATAATTATTACTTTTTCTTTAAAATCTGTATACTTATTTGTGAGAAGATAAAGCCTCTCTCTGAGTTTATGGAAACGATGTCATGGTGGTGAAGTAGCGGATTCGCTTATGGGCACACAGGATACGGCACGAGTTGGCATTTTTGCCTCATCTAGTGCATTGCTGTGCCGTGGTGCTTTACCAAAGCATCTCAATTGATGACGTAACCGCAAAAAAATGGATATTGTAAAAAATCACGGTTCACGTGAGACTCGGCTGGAAGCCCAGTTTTCCGCATCCGTCGTGGGAACGCCACCACCCTCTAGGATCAAAGTTTATATGTCATAAACTGTTGTTTTTCTCCCCATGATGATGACCATAATATATGGGCGAATATCCAAAAAGAGGTGAAGATTTTATGCACAATCATGGAGATACGCAGAGGGAGGCAGTACGTCCATTGCATGCATACAACCCCGCAGTATATTCTAACAATCCTTACAGAACTTACTCCATATAGGCATGTACAGAACAACGGGACTTCTGTCCTCTTATCCTCAGGATGCTCTGAATGCACGATGATGCCCAGAAGTAAAGCCATATCGACAATGAATTGTGGGTCGTGGGTTCTGGGGGGGATTGGCAGAAGTTTTAGAAATACTTCGAAGTAGAAAGCACTAAAAAGAGAAAAGAAAGCTTCGGGATAATAAATTACATTACTCGTCTGCCGAGGGAACTCGGGAAATTTTGAAGTATCAACCTAGTTATCTACTGTTGCAGTGTTTGCTTCAAAGGTACACCAGCTTCCGAATATGAAAATTGGGCACACTACAACAGGATAACAGGTACCAAAGCCGGTGCTATGCTTGGCTGAAAGGAGATCACAGCGGAGTGCGGAAGCGAGCAAAAGCCAAACAATGGGCCAGGTATATGGCATCAGAATTCTTGTGAAAGGACAACTTGTTACGGCAAATGTCCCCAGCCTGCAGCTAATACCAATTTTCCAACCATTGCGTGAATATTGAAAGCACTGTGATCGATAGAGGAGAAATCAATACCGGGGCTAGGATAAATCGGGCATACGCTGTATAAGGCTGTTACCAGGCTTCCGGCCCGCTCACCCTGGTTGATTAGGCGGGTGAATCCAATGGTTGAAAATTCACTACATAATAACTAAGGTACATGTCATCGTCTTTTCCCTCTCCACCGTCTCCCGTGTGAACAGCTTTCTCGTCAGGCGCCCACTGGCGATATATATGCGACGTTTCAGTGTGTGTGTAGCCGGTGACACCCTCCAGCAGTGCGTCCGGCTTCATGTTCCGCGTGTCGTAATCTGGGAGAGCGTCGTACATGAAACATTTCGGCCGAGTGCGATCCTGTAAGAAAACAGTCATCCAGCAACTCAGTGTATCCTTGGGCATGTAATGCATGCACTGCTGGATGATCCACACGTCTGACTCTTGCAACGCTGCTCGCGTCTCATCCAGCATCCGCTCTCTGAAGTCCTGCACGATGGTTTCGTCCAGGATGTTCATTTTCTTGGCATAGTCAAGCGCCAGCGGCATGACGTCGAGTCCAATCATTTTCAGTCGCCTGTTGAGCAGTGTGTGCTGCCTGTCTTTCTCGCTCAGTGCCACGCCAGCTTTCCAAAACTCACACGATCGGTTGAAATCCCATCCGTACATGCACGCCAGTGAAGTGTTGCCAAACAGGGCACCGCAGTCCAATATTGTATTACAGTAGCTGGGCAGTTCTGGACAAACGGGTCGATATCCTGTGGAATTTAGCGCCATGTACTCCGTTGGGTCAGCTGTAGCGAACGCTGCCCTCCAGATAGATTCGAACTGCTTTTCATTGTCAGGAGCCAAGGCCACGGTTACGGACATGATGTGCGATATTGATAGGGCTAGCGCTGTGCTCAGCAGTTTCTTCACTAATCCGCTTCTTGTAAATGTACCATCAGCATAATTATTTTGTTCACTCCGCGTAGGTTTGGGAATGCAGAGTTTTCGTTGACTGTTACTCACACATCACTGAACAGACTCTGCGTACACTACTTGTATGCCTTTTCCGAAGGAAACCAGCTCATGCTCATGATAATGAGAATTTCATTTCATTTTCATTTTATTGATTTTCCAAAGGCGAGATAAGACATGACTTGTACTAAGTTGTAGCCTGTCAAGTGTCATCATGCCATGGTCATGGGAATCTCAAAGGTGAAAATGCATGTACATGTAGAGTCTAGTCTACTTATGTCATTATTATTATTACTCAATCTGCGGACAGAACTGTTTCGTCCTTTGTGGACTCGTCAGCGCAGCACAGTTTATTTTTTTATTATTATTATGTAAAAATGGAATTTTTAATGTTAGAATAAATCCTTGCTTTGCCAGCTTGTACATTTTTTGTAGGCTCGACAAATGAAAAAAATACAACCGACTAGTAGTACTAGTAGTAGTATAGTCCGTGCTGCTGCTCAAACTCAAAGACTAAGTAGTAGTAGTAGTACAGTCAGTTAGTCCTGCACGCGCGCCCTGCGTAGCTACGAGTAGTCCTTTTTTCTTCTTTTTTTTTCTCCATTTTTCCTGAAACTAATATTACTTTTTTTCTAGTCCTACTGTCGTGGACATGGAAATCCGGTCGCACGTCTAGCGGCCACAGGGCGCTGACCATGCAGCCGTAGCATGTACATGTATGCGCTGCTAGCTGCTGGTCGCAGACGCATAGGCCAGGGTCAACATGCCTGCATGGATGCAACGATTTACGTTCTGTACGCGCTGAGGGCGCCGGCCCCGGTCAATCGACTGGATTTCCATGTCCGCGACAGTACAACCACTTGAAGCAGGCATGCAGGGGCATGCGGGCAGGGAGTAGATCTACAGTCGTCGCCAAAAAAATCCGGCCAAATGCGATGTTAGCTACCGGTAGCTGTACTGGGCCGCATGCACTGTATCATACTTTTAAAAAGGGGAAGTTAAGGCAAAAATTAAAATTTCACCAGTTGTAGTCTTCGGGGTGCTGAGTCGAATGGTCTTGGTCCGAGGAAGCTGAGACGCTCCCTTCCTACTTGAATCCCAATCGAACTCGCGCACTTCCACCGAAACTGGGTGACTGCGCCCTACTAGATGGGGATTTGTATGCAAAATGTCGCTAAAAGCGCCATTTCGTTCTTATAAAAGCACGGATGACCGCGATTGGCGCATATGTTGTAGTCTTTTGGACGCTGAGTCGACTGGTTTTGGTCCGAAAAGGCTGCGATGCAGCGTTCCTCCTTTATTCCCAATCGAACATGGTTGAACAAGCGGTCACGTGCTCCTGGGTGCCCAAATCACCTGGTCACCACGCCAGCAGGCGACACATTTCACACCAAGGTTCAACTCGAGTGACAGGACTGCATCCAAAAAAGGTCAAACAGGCTAGTAAGTTGTACCCTGCAGGCACGGTGACCAGGTGACTGGTGTACGCAGGAGCACGTGACCGCTTCTTCAACCATGTTCGATTGGGAATAAAGGTGGAACGCTACATCGCAGCCTTTTCGGACCAAAACCAGTCGACTCAGCGTCCAAAAGACTACAACATACATGTATGGGCCAATCGCGGTCATCCGTGCTTTTCTAAGAACGAAATGGCGCTTTTAGTGACATTTTGCATACAAATCCCCATCTAGTAGGGCGCAGTCACCCAGATTCGGTGGAAGTGCGCGAGTTCGATTGGGATTCAAGTAGGAAGGGAGCGTCTCAGCTTCCTCGGACCAAGACCATTCGACTCAGCACCCCGAAGACTACAACTGGTGAAATTTTAATTTTTGCCTTAAAGGGGAAGTATACCCTAAAATCAAATTTTCACCAGCTGTAGTCTTCGGGGTGCTGAGTCGAATGGTCTTGGTCCGAGGAAGCTGCGACGCTCCCTTCCTACTTGAATCCCAATCGAACTCGTGCACTTCCACCGAAACTGGGTGACTGCGCCCTACGAGATGGGGATTTGTATGCAAAATGTCACTAAAAGCGCCATTTCGTTCTTATAAAAGCACGGATGACCGCGATTGGCCCATATGTTGTAGTCTTTTGGACGCTGAGTCGACTGGTTTTGGTCCGAAAAGGCTGCGATGCAGCGTTCCTCCTTTATTCCCAATCGAACATGGTTGAACAAGCGGTCACGTGCTCCTGGGTGCCCAAATCACCTGGTCACCGCGCCAGCAGGCGACAACTTTCACACCAAGGTTCAACTCGAGTTCAACTCGAGTGACAGGACTGCACCCAAAAAAGGTCAAACAGGCTAGTAAGTTGTACCCTGCAGGCACGGTGACCAGCTGACTGGTGTACGCAGGAGCACGTGACCGCTTGTTCAACCATGTTCGATTGGGAATAAAGGCGGAACGCTGCATCGCAGCCTTTTCGGACCAAAACCAGTCGACTCAGCGTCCAAAAGACTACAACATATGGGCCAATCGCGGTCATCCGTGCTTTTATAAGAACGAAATGGCGCTTTTAGTGACATTTTGCATACAAATCCCCATCTAGTAGGGCGCAGTCACCCAGTTTCGGTGGAAGTGCGCGAGTTCGATTGGGATTCAAGTAGGAAGGGAGCGTCTCAGCTTCCTCGGACCAAGACCATTCGACTCAGCACCCCAAAGACTACAACTGGTGAAAATTTGATTTTAGGGTATACTTCCCCTTTAACTTCCCCTTTAAAGTCTTCATAGTGGTAGTGGTAGTTCTACTGGCAGACCGGGTCTGCAGACTGCAGTTACTTTACTGTTCACATGCTGACAGGCTCGCATACACCATGTAGAGGCGACAACGGCTTGACAGGTCAGCCAAATTTGTATGCCCAAACCATGCAAACCTATCATCAGCGTTGATTGTTCACTCGAAATATGTTTGTGGAAGGAAACTGGCATGTTGAAGTTTGCTCTGAGGCCAGAGTCAATCGAACTGATCCACTCCTTTGTGTTGACCCATTGCCTCCAAGTTGCCCAATTTTTCGCTTCAAATCAGAGGTGGCACCAAATCGGAAAGGTTTTAGTGTGCACGTCAAATTCACTCTATTAGTCTGAAATTGGGTAAATGCTATCGCTCCACGACGGCCAGTACAGAGTAACAATAAGCCTTGTGTGTGCCTCTCCATTAGTTTTGATTGGCATGCGGTGCTTTATTGGCGAGAGGCGAGCCGCTGTTTACCTGCGACAAGAAGTTGATTTTTCGAAAGTCGTAAAACTCAAGTCGCAGCGCGAAGCAACACGTCAAAAACTCACCTGCTTGGTGTGGCGCTTCTGGTCATCGCAGAGCCATGAAATTTTGGCTCGGAGTATAGTTATAACACATCGTAGTCTCACTGTGACCATGGTGACATATGTTTTCTAATCAAAATACCAAGAGAGAAAGTGAATATTGAGTCCGTTCCGGTTTGCAACCTACCGGTATGTCCTATTTGAAACCGTCGCCTTCTACACTTACTCAGAGTCAGACTCAGGCTCAGCGCAGTGCTCAACCCGACTGCAGCAGGCAGAGCTAAAGTGCGGCGCAGACTGTTCAGTGCAGTCCAGTGGCAGTGCAATGGCCTAGAATAGATAGACTAGAGTGTAATAGTGCATGTGCCACTCCAGTGCATGAACCCGCGATGAAGTACCGCGTAGATCTACCTACCATACCTATGTACGCGTATACTTGGCATTGGCCGGATTTTTTTGGCGACGACTGTACCAGTCGTATGGGAGGCGACACACGGATCACTTGTGCACAACCGTGATCGACTCAACGATTCAAAATATTACGACTTGCTCTGTGTGGGACAAGTCCGTACATAGCGCGAGGGAAATCCGTACATAGCGAGAAATCGTCGTCTTCGTCCTTTCGAGAACAATTGTGGTCAGACTTTCCTTCACAAATGGTCCGAATTTGTTCTCACCTTTAGGGCAATGAAGTCAATATTTCTTCAGGACTAACATCGGCTAACAAAGTGGCGCTGTCCCAGTGATCTACAATACTTATAATTATAGCAATAAAAACTGCTTTATGGCAGTTTTCTAAAAAAGGTTATTGTGTTGTAGTCCTGGGTCTGGCCTAGGCTATAGAAAATTTTTAAAATTGCTTCCAAACTGCCTTGGACCCCGTCTAAAAAGTAAGAAATTAACGAAATGTGATTGCCGAAAATTAAAATTTCACACAAAACCTCACAATAATCACAATACTTGACAATCAAATACTGCTTTCAACACTTGTTTAGTCTAAGGCTGCATTCGATTGTAGAAACTGGATCCCGATTAGGCCTTGGCGGATAATGCCGGCAGAAAAATTGGCAGAATTGGGTACTTTTTCTGGTAAGTTTCATGCATGTTTGGTATGTGGATAAAGAAATGGAGCAGAATTCGAGGAATTGCCCGCCATAAGGTTTGTATGGTTCTGCCAATTTCGGTGCAAAAAAAGCAGAATCTGCCACCTTTTCGAGCATTATCCGCCAAGGCCTCACTTCGATCGGACGGATACAATCGAATGTGCACAACCGATAATCCGTTTCAAGGCCTTAGCAACCGCGTTGCTACAGCTCATCCCGTAGTATCTGTACGCGTTGTGGTAAACTCTTGACCTAGTGTACGCATATTGCGAGTTTTGAGTAGAGACGAGTCGTACTATCGAAATGAATCCGTCGAATCCGTCTCTGGGAGGTGGGTTGACTGGATCCGAATCCGTGCTCTCGGGATCCGGATTCGTACAATCGAACATGCACAAATTTGGCGAATCCGGGTCCGGGCTGATGGATTCGTACAATCGAACATGCCCTAACACTAGGCCTTGACGGATTATGCTAATATTTTCGTGAAATTATGCTTTTCGCATTGCTGAAAAAATTGCAGAATTATGCTATTTTTATGCTAAAAGTTATCATATTATGCCGCATTATGCTCACATATGCTGCTAATGCATAATGGTTCTGTGCAAAATAACAGGGGAATTTTTTTGTAGAGGGCGTTGTACTGTAGTAGCAAAAGTTCAACGGGGTCAACGCACCGTCCGACCTAGCTACGACCATCACTGATTGTAGTGGACTGGACATGTTATCAAGGGAGTCGTAAACCTACAACTTCCTAGTGCATCTACTTGTACTCGTACTTGTAGAACATGTACAACTGCATGGAATTTGATGCGAACAGGCGGATTATTACAATTTTATTCGATTCGTATGCAATTTGCCTCGAATTATGCGATTATTCGATTTTGGTAGGAATTATGCGAAAAATTATGCTAGCATAATCCGTCAAGGCCTACCTAACACTGTACTTGTACTTGTACTGCACCAACATGCATGCATGGGAAAGAGGATCACGAGGAGAAAAGGTCTTCTAACTTTTCATCCTGTGTGTGATTATTGTGAGGTTTTGTGTGAAATTTTAATTTTCGGCAATCACATTTCGTTAATTTCTTACTTTTTAGACGGGGTCCAAGGCAGTTTGGAAGCAATTTTATAAATTTTTCTATAGCCTAGGCCAGACCCAGGACTAGAACACAATAACCTTTTTTAGAAAACTGCCATAAAGCAGTTTTTATTGCTATAATTTCTTTTGTTTTTTTCTGTCACCAATCAATGGAATGCCCTTATGTAAATGTTGGCCTTCACATCATATCTTTCTTTACGGAGTTGTTGTTGCTGTTCATTTTGCTACTCTTTCTTTTCCCTCCCCTTACTTTTATTTATCGCCGTGGTTAGCAATCACCCACTCTCTTAACATTGGCCGGTGTTTCCACCGAGTCTTGAGATGTTGTAATAAATATAAAATATACATGTACCGGTAAATATCAATACCGTATTATACGCATTGATGTGCAAGCCTTTTCTTGCAGAAAATGGCACTAGCATAATGCATGTTCTTCTGCGGGGGAAACATGTGGTTAGTGGTGGTGATACTTTTTTGCAGAAAATGGCACTAGCATAATGCATGTTCTTCTGCGGGGGAAACATGTGGTTAGTGGTGGTGATACTTTTTTATACGCAGGTCATTCTGTGCATGTTGCTGTTGCAGAATTTCATGACTGTCATAAAATTGTCTTGCCTTGCCCTTTCAGATATTTCAGATTTCCCCACCCTCGATCAGATTTACTTGAGAAATGTAGCCAGGTGCGTATCGCAGATGTTTTTGTTGATTCTGTGTTTATAATTGTTTATAACCATGGGCTATCGTGATAAGGTCATCCGGCATCATATTGCACTGAAATCGTAATCCTGTTGATGTCGATACAACTTTTGGAAGTAGTTCAATGACTTCAAACTGTTAGTCCACGATTTTCTAAAACAACACAGCAAAGGAGGAACAATAAACATGTATTAAAATGTAAACAAATACTGTACATTGTTGAGTCCGACACCTCGTTCCAACAACTACACTGATCCTGAGGATAAAAGGGGCAAGGCTATGGTTGGAGGTTATTATTATCAAATTGTCAAATTTTCGATAGGGCAATCCCCACAGGCCTAAGGCCTTCTTACAGGGTACCCTGGAGGTACTGAGAGATAAACAAGGCACTCCATAACAATAAAATGCTACACATCTGCATTCACGCTGCACAACTTTTCACTACTTTCACTTTAGCTCATACATGTACATGTACATCCTTCAAAGCGGTGAACCCCTTGATAGGCGACAAGCCTCTGGGTCATCCTAATAAAGATATTATCCCTTTATTGGCTGGCCCATACATTGATCGAACACCGATGCTCGATGGGGTAGGCATTTTGAAATTATCGTAACTTGGTCAAATCTCGGTCTTTCGTAGAGATAGAAATATGTAGGTCGAAGAGAAAACTCTCAGCTGTCGCCTCAAACAATTTTCAAAGCGATACAAAGAGCGGTTCTTGAGTTATAGCACTCGTAATGTTGGTCCCGGGAAATTTGCGCTCAGAGCGCGATGCGTGGGTCAACGGCCGGGATTTTCCCTGCTTACGTCACCTGTTGACAAGACTACACCGATTCAACTTACTTCAAAAGCAGGTTCCCGGGAGTCTCAGGAAAAATTTTGAGTTTGATACAAGCAACAGGAGTGAAATGGTGGCTAGAGATAGATCTCGAGCGCGGGCCCAGCGCTGGTGGGCCTTCCCTGGCTTGCAGCGCTGGGCCAGTGCATCCCGTGGAGTCGAGTGTACGCTCATTGCGCTCCTCTCGCCAAGGCCTTTCCAGGATGCCCAAGATCGTGGAATTTGTCCAATGCAAACTAAAGTTACGTCCAATTTAGGTACAGGTTTGGCGATTGCGTGGGCTTGTTTGTATTTTAATCGGCCAATAAACAGTCCGAGAGATCGCCTAGTTAGGACAGGTGACGTCCGATTGTTGTTACCATGGAAGAGCCTTGTTTGTACGCGTGGTTGAAGCGTTTTGTACACATTTCGGCTGCATTTGGACCATCGATCTCGATTTTTCAAAATGTGGTTTCCACTTTCCAGACCGCACGTGGTGCTTCCTCCATGATCAATTTTGATACTGAGTCGAGCAAGTCTGGTCACTAGAATTGCAAGACGAAGATATGGACACCAGACCAGCCGAGAGTGGCCATCGTAGGCGCCAAGTGACAGGATATAGCGGACGGAGCAAGACGGTGGAGTTGCCTAAGCAAAAGGAAAAACGGGCTAATGAAGAAGGTTTGCTCTCATTAAAAAATATTTAGCTCTTATGGTTTAGAAACGTTTGACAGTCGCATCTTTGCGTATTGACAGTTGCCTTGGAATTTTCCCTGCGACGCTCACTAGCAAGAGTACTAAGAAAGCTTCGAAGAGTCACTGTCCTTACCGTATATACATTTAGCTATAAGCTGATTTTTGAACACTGGCATACCACGTAAAGTGGAGAACATGTATTTTATGTAATGAAGTACATGTACTGCAGTTCACTTCGAAAAGAACAACTCCCCCCAAACAAAGGATAACTTAATTTCATTCACAAAAGTCGATACACCATTGAAAGTACAAAAAATGTTCTCTGGTGTGCCTCTAGGCAATGGAGGCTGGAGCTGTCGACAGCCACCCAGGCCAAAGTACTGGTGTTGGTGATCGCACCATCTGGCGTCCAACACCTGTACAATAGCCACCCACTACACGACTTCCTTCCTGCACTCCACATCCACACATCACCACAACCACCACCCACGACAACACAGCCACCAACACCAGCTGCCTGTTCTGCAAGGAGTGGTTCACTTCAGCAACCGACAGCAGCAACAGTCACTGGCACGGCACCAGTGCAGCAGCTGCAACACCAACAACCACCACCGCCACAACAACAACAACCACCACCGCCACAACAACAACAAACACAACAACCACAACAAACACAACCACAACAACAAACACCACAACCACAACAAACACAACCACCACAACCACAACAACAAACACAACCACCACAACAACAGGAGGCTATTGAAATGCCACTGCTGCAGCAGCAGCAGCAACCATCACTTGCGGCAGGAGCGCCAGCCCAAACAAATGTGTGTATTGCCTGCAAAGGCGGCCCACCTCCCCTTCTCAGGACATGTCGTGAATGTGCACGACCATACCACCACATGTGCCAATCAATGGACGAAGACGAACAAACATTGTGTGCCCAGTGTTATCTCGGTAGAACCTTGAAAGAGAAGGGGCAACCACCTGAACAAGAGCAGCAGCAGCAGCAACAAGAACAACAACAGCTGATACCATTGCATGTACAGCAACAGCACCAGCTGGAGCAGCAACACGTGATACAACTCTACGTACAGCAACGGCAGCAGCAGCAGCAGCGCCAACAGCAGCAGCAGCAACAGCAGCAGCAGCAACAGCAGCAGCAGTAATAGTCGCGCCTACTAATGCAGGAAACAAGAAGTGGCAAGACAGAGAAAGAGATGGAGCGCAGCAGCAGCAGCACTCGGACAAGAAGCATAATGCTATAATTCATGAATGAATATGTTGGACTCAGTAGAGCGTCCAGCCCCTATATGATGTCCAACCCCTATATAGAGTCCATTGGTCCAAAATCCACTGTACAGAGTCCAAACTTGGAATCAACTGTGAGCTCAAAGTTTAGATGAACATCACTCCCTGTATAGAGTCCAGCCAATTGGCTTCACCCCTATATAGTGTCCATTGGTCCAAAATCAACTGTACGGAGTCCAAACTTTGAAATCAACTATAAAGAGTCTTTATGTGGACAACACTTCCTGTATAAAGTCCAGCCAATTAGGCATCCTCTATCCAGAGTTCGAAATTAGACATAGGATCTGCTGTAAGCAGTGAATATTAACCAGAAAACGGCCTCTCCCTTTAATCCTTTACATCATTCACTTCTCAAGATAAAAAATAAGTATTGAGGCGCCACTGCAGCCACTTCATTACATGAAAAACCCTACAAACACAATCCTCAAATCAAGTGGTCTCTTCGCAGACGCTGCAAATTACAATAATTATTATCTCAATCATGTGGTGTTGCCAAATTATTGTGCTCGCACACACATGCACACACCCACACAACGCCAAGAAAATACCTAGAAAAAAACCAAGAATCGAAAGATAATAATGGAGAGCCAAGGATTAATTATTTTTTTCAAATTATTGTGCGGGCGCACACACACACACACACACACACACACACACACACAAACTTATACAACGCCAAGAAAACACCAAGAAAAGAGTAGAGACACAATACACACGCAACTCCAACAGCCATGCAAACATCCACCCATTTATACGTAAAGTCAAGAGGGATAACAAAAAATTATACGAAACGAATGCATACGTGGCCGTGGGCGGATGCACGCACGTTTACATACATGTACATGTAGTAGTGTAAGAGAGTAACATAGTGCAGTAGTCAGCATAATACTAGCACATGCTGAGACTGCAATAGCAAGCTTCACCATTGCTCATGGCCATGCAAATGTTCAGCAGTACTCAGTTCCGCAAGCTTCTGAAGATCAGCACACCTGCAACAATTAGATAGCACAAGGATACCCTTATTACCGTAATGATGCATGGGAGCACACAACTACCAAGTTCTCAACGAATGTGACGCTCAATAAAAATCCATCCACTCAAAGACCTGTGAACAAGTGACGGTGGGAACAATAATCTATTAGTAATACTTATGATGAAGTACGAGGAATAAGATCGTTTGTGCACACTCAAGACGCACAGACACACCACCATACATGTAGTGTACACAGTGTTTCACTTCACTGCAACTAAATTGAAATGAGATGATTTGAACAATCTGTACAGCGTTGCCGTCAGTCAGTCTTCCCCGAGATGGAAATGCAATGATTCAATGATTTGTTGTCACGAGGCAGTTTCACTCACACAGTGTCATGTTTGTCACATCAAAACGGTTACTTCAGGGAATACGAGTACATGTATTAGCTTGAGAAGCTTTTTCTTGTCATCAGCATACAAGAAATCCTCCTCCTACTACTACTAGTACACTGGCACTGCGTTTGTGGATCCCATTGTATTTGACATCATACTAGAGCCTAGTAGAGGAAGAGTGTCGTGGAGTTCACATAATTATCATAGGGATAAAAATACATTTCTCATGAAATAAAATAATATTGATGATAACTAGACGATCGTATACGATTGATGCAAAGTCCTTGCAGTCCTTGAGGACTATTACGAAGTGGTTGATTACTTTTAGGGCATTCATTCAAGCAACATCAAACAAACGCGATACGCTCCTTGAAAAATGGAAAAAAATTCAAGCATATTACGACAGAACAGCAGACTAATCGAAACGAATCAAGCTTCCTTACCTCAGTCATCGTCCTGCCATGTAGTTGGACAGCCTTTTGACACGGTGGTACAGGCAGCTCTTGTCCGGACAAACAGGATATCCTTGTGGCGTCGAACGAAAGAGAGTGTCAGTGTATCTGACTCGTCAGATTGGAACTGTGCTGAACTTTTCTCGTTCTCCGCTTTCTGCTTTCATCCCTCGCTCTGATGAAACCGTTCAAACGTCTTACTGGCAGCAATGGCCAGCCAAACAGGGATCCTTGTGGCGTCGAACGAAAGAGAGTGTCGGTGTTCCTGACTCGTCAGATTTGAACTGTGCTGAACTTTTCTCGTTCTGCAATTTCTGCTTTCATCCCGCGCACTGATGAAACGTCTTCCGAGAACCACAAGACGCTTTCCAGATTTGATTTTGAACGTCTCCTTATCCTCCTTGGTTACCTCGAGACAGATTACTGTCAGCAACTGCACAGCAGAACTGGCAGCCATGGCTGAAGTGAAGAAAGGAATGCGCTGCCACGAGGCAAGCAAAACTGAAAAGGTGTTTGTTCTCTTTTGGGCACAACTCACAGGACGGCGTGACTGGATAAACTGGACTCCTGGACCGTGAATAGGGGACTTGTAGAAAAAGTGTACTCCTTATAGGGGATTGCGCGGCAGGATGAAGCTGATCAAAACTGAGTGGACTCCTGGACTCTGTATAGTGGATTTTGGACCAATGGACTCTATATAGGGTGCTGGACATCATATAGTGCATGGACTCTATACTGAGTCCTACAAATATACCAGAAGTTCTGGCCGCATGACATCAATGATATCAAGATTGAAGAATTACAAGCACACAATTTCCTGTGTGGTGTCATTATGAACTGTAATATTCCTTGTGAGGAACTTCCGTGTAATGCCTTCAAGGCCACCATATTGCGCCATGCATTCATGGGCATGGTGCAGAAAAATTCAGAACTGTTCAGCTGCATAGGACGAGTGACGGCTTGACTGAGAGCATCCAACGCACTTCGCACTACAGTATCACTCCAAACAAAGAGAGCAAACAGCACAAGAAAACGCAGCATCAATGTTCATTGAATTGTTTTCTTATGTAGAGCATACTGACCGCCGAGCATACACAACACGCAGCTCGAGAAACAGAACAGTACAGATTACAGAGGTATGTCAGACGCACATAACAAAGAGGAAAGTTGTGTACGAACAACTTAGTTATGAAACCGTTCATCATACATCACTCCCAGAACACCTGCGAAGTGCCTCGGAATTCAGCCAGGCTAGATCTTTTTTTCCGTATTTTACTACAACTGTGAAACCACCAGTACTTTATAACAACATTTTTGTTCTTAAAATGCCAGTTGCAATGAAAAATCAGGTATGTTTTCATCTACAGTACAACAAATTCGACCCTTAGAATTTCACGGCCCCATGCCCTACCTGCAGATAGACTTGATGTTCCGTCCGCTGATGCTGGAGAGGACATCCAACAGCGACTTCCTGGCGTTTTTGTCCTTCCTTGTGGACGTACTCCCCCACTGGTAGTGGAAGGGGTTTCCACACTGGTAGGCCCCAGGAGTGGCACGACGCGAGGAACGTCTGGCCTGCATGTCATGCTTCCGCGACGACATGATCAGTGGTCTGGTGGCACTGGACGAAGAGCTCCAAACGTAGACTGGTCAACAGACTGGCGATCACCAAACTAAAAAAGACGAAGTCTGTGCCCTATTTCTAGTATTTTGGCAAGCAAAACCTCTCAAGGAAAAAAAACTACACATGGAATCCACAATTTTTTTCAGGGGAATGCATGAAAAGGCCATTGCCAACACGTGGCTGTACACGTGTACGCCTGCATTTGACGCATGTGGTCTGCATTCGTGCATTTCTCCCATCCGAATCAGCCCGAATCCACCATTCCTCCTTCTCTGCATCAAAACAGCAGAAACAGATCAAGTGAATTTTGAAACGCTCAAATGACGCGTACGCAGTACTGAATTTCTATAGCAACCACCGCCAACAGTCACCTGTCCTAACTAGGCGATCTCTGAGACCTGATAAAGGGTTATTATTATTATTATTATTATTATTATCGTTCGGAGAGTATGAATTATATCCAGTCGAACCTCTTTAGGACGAAAACCAAGGGACCGATGGTATTTATTCTGTGAGTTTGTCTTAACCTATTTTATAACCAGTGAATACAATTATTTCTCCAATAGACATGAATAGATTTCTTCTGCAGCGAAAGATTCTAAGCCACACAGACTCACTGACTCGTCTAGGCGTCTTGTATGAGACAAATGAGGCACTGAACCTTTTTCTTTATTAACATGACGGCAACTGAAACAGCAACAGAGAAAGTACGATACATGTACAGCACATTCTCGCAGGTACTACAAACAGATTGCAAATCGTAATTCTTGCTTTGGCGGCACGCAACTTTATTTGGTGCAGTGCAATCTCGGCGGTACTCACAAATCAAACAGCCCAGACTCGAGTAAACAAATCCAATTATACCATGGTACGGTACGGAGGGCCTGTTTTCAGCCAATCAGCGCTCGTCTAGCCATGGTTATATTGGCCAGTATAAATCCCGCGCGGGATTTATATAGAATATAAATCCCGGTGCACGGTACATACGCTAGGGCACTGCCACCGTACATGTTCACTGCCTGAAAGGCAGTGAACTTGTACGGCGGCAGTACTCCAGCGCACGGACCACACATAAACAGACACAACGGACACCACATGCACGTGTACACTCCACACAGAACGGCACACTGACGAGGAACAGTGCACAATGGAAAAGAAGAATGACCTGGAATTCGTCTACAGAGTATTCTGTTATACTGAATCTGAGGATAAAGAACGTCGAATAACCACGAAGTATCCCGAATGGGTCAGCAATGTACATTGTACTTCGAAGAGTTGAAGATCATCAACAGACTGTCTCCTTCGTAATAAGTTTATAATACCAGTCACGGTACATGTACTTCAACCCGATTGGAAAATGCTACAATAGATTGGATTGAAATGTGATACAAAACAGTGTATGCAAATGCATCTACTTGCAAGCAAAACTGATTATAAGATGCCGCATGTGAAAATCAGCACTGTACCATAATTATAGTAACACTTACTCCCAAAGAGTCCAAGCTGTAATCTACTAGTGACGGTAGTTTGATTCAACGACAAACTCCAGCACCGCAGCAATTCAGTCGACTTCCGCACCGCTCACGACTCAAGACAAGATCATGAAGATGCCACAATATGCACTGGAACTGAAAGGAAATCTTATGCCAAACATCCACGGAGGAATCTCCTTCTGATCTTGCTCGACCATTCTTTCAACTGACAACTGATAACCATCAGAAGATGTTCATGTACTGCATGATGCAGGAGATCTCCAAATAGGTTCGTTGTTCTGGAAATGCGTAGGGGTACCTGGCATAAGTAGGATATGACCCTCGTAGTCGGGTTATACCGTACCCTCATATAAATCCCTCCTGCTATCGCAGTCGGGATTTATATTCAGCCGGTATAACCCTCTGACTCGGGTTATATCCTCTACTTATACAAGTACGAGATTTTCACGAGACAAGACTGCACCCATTGGCTTGTTTCGTATGAAGTAAACAAGTCACTGAACCTCTCCAAAATGGAGATTTTCCCTGATATGCGAATTTATTTTGCATACTCGGTCAATGGATCCTTGAACCTTTCCCTCCAGATTGGGAACTGCCAACGATAGTATGCCACTGACCAGTGCCTTACTTGTAACGTACCAATGTACAATGAACATGAGTATTTCGACAACACATCTAAGCCTCAGCAGCAACATAAGCCTTACCGTCAAGAAGGTGAACTCGCGTTCTTCGCACACTGTAGGCAAGGGCAAAGAGGTAAAAATAGATCTAAATCCGAATAAAATCAGCACACGTTTCCGTAAATGAAAGGGTGAGCATAAGCAAATGAATCGAAGGAAACTGGTCAACTCAGAGATCACCTGTTATTGAGTATTCCGTAAAAGGACGTCTCGGCAGCGGAAAAGGTAACTTTAGAAAAGAGATCCTGTCAGCTTTTCCATATTAAATATAAATTTTATTGCATTCCACCCAAAATCAGCACACTTTTCGTAAATAAAAGAGTCAGCACAAGCAAATGAATCAAAGGGAACTGGTCAACTCACCTGTCATTGAGTAATATTCCGCGAAAGGAGGTCTCAGCAGCGCCGAAACGAAACAGCTCATGCAAGAAGCAGTTTCAAAGAAGGAAGTTCCTCGTGCATGCACATCCGAAAAGGCAACAACAAAAAGTACAAGTCTGCAATGCACACGCATGCGGCCAACCGGCCGCGCGATGGTAGGAGCCATGGAGTAGCTCCCTGGTCCAGGACCAGGTACCGAGCATCTTACGTAGAAGCTTACGTAGCTACATAGACAACGTGTCTGAATAGCGGTGTCGTTAGGTAGCGCCATGTGAACACAATAATAGAAAAGCTGACAGGATCGCTTTTCTAAATTATTACACATGTGAAATATTGGGAGTCACAGAGTGAGAAAATGGCCTAAATTGAAAGTTGAACTGTTCTGCCAAGTTTTATGCAGTGAACGCAGGGCTGAGAGCCCCCAACAGCCATCCCGGAAGATCTGTGCGCCACCAACCGAACCATCCGTGAATGTTCACAAGGTTAGAAGTTCGCACAGATAACACACATTGGATGCTAATACAATGCACTCAGGAATGTGTGCAAATACAACAGAATTAATTCCAAATAAAGTCAACAATAGCTGCCTCAACACAGTGCTATCAACCTTCCGCATTTTCCATATTTGTGCGGAAAATCACTACTTCGTCCACGCTATGGATTTTGAGAAAAATGCACGGGATTGATCAGCTATGTATAAGCATTGCAAGTGCAAGCCGAGCGATGAAAAGAAGAGAACCGAGTGGAAATAAAATGCTGCAGTGGAGAGACCTTAGAAAAGACTAAAACATATCATACCGGTAATATCGCTGCACGAGATCATCCTTATAATTTATAACGTCAGCTGATCGTACTGTGGTTGATTCATACGGCGGTAAATAGACACACGCCCACACACGCCCTCTAAACTGAAAAGATATTCTGGCAGGGAGCTCTCCTTCCCACCACCATCATCATCAGTTCGCGTCTGCTAGTCGATGCAGGGTGAGTGATGTCGGACATAGCAGGCTGGTACATCAGGTAGCGTATGGCGCATAGCAGATGACACAGCAACGACATAGCTTGATTGCGACGTACATTTCGTCCCGGCTGGACTCATCAGGCAATCTTCTTCTTGGATGTCTTCACAAGGAGCTTGACTCGGGACAATGAAGTTGAATACTCCACTGCAACTGCACTTATGGTTGATTCATATGGTGGTAAAAAAATGTGTACGATGGAGACGGTTGGCAGTTTTGGAGCTCCTGCTCCGGCCTCCTTTTCTTTTAGGATTGAGAAGGACTGGTCTGCAGACCACTTGTTTTACGCCAAGGCGCTCAAGCAGAGTAAGGTAGATATATGTCAGGTCTGCCAGGTGGACCTTCAGGGCAAGCCTGGTCATTGCGTTGTTACAGTGAAGAGTTCTGCTGAGCGGGAAAAGATACTGGACGCAGGAATCCGGATTTCCGGTAAGCAGGTGCTCTGCGAGATTTCCGGGGTGGACTTAACCCATCTGCATGTGTTTGGGTGCCCTGTCGGGCTTCAAAACAGTAAATTGTGTGCTGCGCTGGGCCAATTCGGCCGAATCATAGTGTTGGGTCGCCTCAACAGAAAAAAGTATTGTTTGAGGGATTGGAAATAAGTACTGGCACCCGTGTTCTCAGCCTGGTCCTCCGATCACCAGTTCCATCTACGGTTACCGTAGGTCAGTTGAAACTGCGAGTATGGCACCGCGGCCAACAGCAAACATGTTGGCGCTGCAACAACAGTGGCCACGAGGCTAAAGCATGTCCCAACCGTGGGGCACAGTCTACAGCTTCCCAGCTTCCACAAGCACAGCACCGCAACACAACCGGTACGAGTACAAACCCTCCCAGCGTCAGTACAGCCACTGATACGGGTACGGTGACTACCCAGCCCGCAGAAGCCGCTGTAGAGCCAGCTGTCGTCAGTGTGGAGACAGGTGCAGCTAGCAACACAGCCACAGGGCTGAACACTGCCTCAGTCAACAGCTATCGCCAGGCACTTTTAGCCAATGGGACCAGCACTGGCACAACTGATACCAGTAACCATGTGCCGGCTTTCAGCCAACCTGGAGACAACGAAAAGAGCAGCGGGACAGCCCCCTCTCCTGATGACGATGGCTTCAGACTGGCAGCAGGCAAACACACCTTCTCCGCCACTGTCCTATCAGGGCGCACTGAGCCACCTGCCTCTGCCTTGAACGACCCGCAAATTGCGTGGGCTAAGGAGTGTTCAAACCGTGAGCGCAAGAAGCTGGCAGAGAGAGTTGAAGCTGCCCCCAGAGGAAGCTACTAGTGCAATGAAGGTAATTACGGTTAATACTTACTGCACTTGCTCTTAATCCCCATGCTGATCCCTTTTTCCCTAGTAATGATAGATCATCAGAACACAATTTCTTTAGCTGTATCTTTTTTAAATGTTAATGGCGTCTCTTAATCCCTTAGCACCCAGCTTTTCCCCCTCCAAGTTAACTACTAGTAGTGTACACAGTCAACATCTCTCCCCTGGGGCTGGCGCTGGCATCCCAGGTCCCAGTGCTCATGGCTCTTGTACCCAGAATAACCGTTCTGCCCCTGCTCACCGCCTTACCCCACTGACACAGTCCTTCATAAGACTGGGCTTTTTGAATGTTTGTAGTCTTCGAAACAAAGTAGCTGAGGTCGCCGATATCCTACAGCAATACAACTTCGACATATTTGGCGTCGCAGAAACCTGGCTTGACAGCACAACGTCAGACAGTGATATTGATATACCAGGTTACTGTGTGATACGGCACGATCGTCCAGTGCGCAGAGGTGGCGGTGTATGCTTTTATTTCCGTTCCGGACTCCAGGTAAAACCGCGCCCAGAGCTTTCCGACGCTAACATTGAATCGTCCTGGATCGAAGTCAAAGGGCGACGAAGGCGACAACTAGTTGGGTGCTTTTACCGGCCACCTGACGAGCCCATCTTGTACTGGCAGAATTTTGAAGAGCAGCTGCACAGGGCTTTCGTGGACAACCCAAGCATCACAGTCATTGGCGATTTTAACGTTAATGTTTCAACCCCCTACCCACCTTGTCCTATCGCCCGGAAATTTCTCGAACTTTGCAACTGCTACGGCCTCACTAATCACGTTAATGCTCCGACTCGTATCTCACCGGCGTGCCCATCAGGTACAACTATCGATCTCATTCTTTCAGCTAGTCAAGACATCAGTGAGTGCCACGTCCTGCCTTTGACCATTAGCGACCACTTTGGGATTGAGGCTAACCTGCACCTTCAGGTTTCTCGCAGCGTGTCACCTCAGGCAGTAGAGCGGGTCCGAGCTCAGAGAAATACTCGGTCGGTGAACCTCTGTGAATTTCGTCGGGATGTCAGCTCCGCAGGGCTGGATGATTTTACTAACACGCGGGATGTGGACACCATGTGGGCGTCGTGGCATACCAAGTTCTTGGCTGTCGTGGACAAGCATGCACCCATCCGCTATGTATCCTCCAACCGCAAATCCCATCCGCCCTGGTCCGACAGAGAGCTCCACAAGCTCAACCAACGTAAAAACCAGCTACACCGACGGTGGCTACGCGATAAGGGAAACCAGAATCTTCACGTACAGTTCAAGCAAGCACGCTCAAGCGCCAGAAATGCCTATCGCCGAAAGCGCAATGATTTCTTCTGAGCGCAATGTGCCGCGTCCAGTCAGAACCCGCGTAAGCTCTGGAACGTCATAAACTCCGTTACGAACAGGAAGAGAGTACGTGTGGAGCCTACTTGCCCCATTGAAGAAGTTTCGTCAGTCTTCCAGGCAGTAGTAACAGACAATGCCCGTCCTCACAGCATCCCGCTACCGCAAGGTCCACAGCCTCAGACTGCAATGTCAGAATTGCCCCAAGTGTCTTTTGGCGAAGTAGAACGGCTTCTCCGACAAATCAATCCTGCCAAAGCAACCGGAAGCGACGGGATACCTGGTCACCTTCTGAAGTGCTGTGCCGATATCCTAGCTGCGTCCGTGGCCACGTTGTTTAATGCCTCGCTTGTCAATGGCACTGTCCCCACAGCCTTCAAACTCGCACACGTTATCCCGCTGTTCAAAGCCGGGGACCCGTCTATTCCCACTAACTTCCGTCCAGTGTCCCTACTTCCCATATTATCAAAACTCTTGGAGAAAGTCGTACAAAAGAAGCTAGCCCAGTTTCTGGACATATCTGGTACCCTCCCCACGACTCAGTTTGCATTCCGCGCAGGCCACTCAACGGAGGATGCCCTGGTACTTATGCTAAATCGTATTCTTAGTGCACGGGACAAGCGTTTGTGTACTGGCATATGCCTTCTAGATATGTCAAAGGCATTCGACAAGGTTCGTCATGAACGGCTACTCCAGGACCTATTCGATATCGGCATAACAGGGACAGCCCTAAAGTGGTTTTCCGCCTATCTGTCGGGCCGTACTCAGCGTATCTGTATTGGACGGGATCAGAGTGCCATTTCTGCACCATCCTGTGGCGTGCCACAAGGTTCTGTTCTAGGACCGATCCTTTTCAGTATCTACACCCGCGAAGTTCCAACCATAGCTAACCAGTCTTCATCAGTTCAATTTGCCGATGACATTGCGCTGATCAGCAGCAGCACATCCCTGGACACGGTATCTGCTACGCTATCGGCCTCGGTTTCTGCACTTGCTGACTGGTTGCAGACCCGTGGTCTCATTTTGAATGCAGCCAAGAGCCAAGTGATCCCTGTATACCCCAACAGGCAGCCTCAGCAGCCCCAGCATACGATCAATGTAAACTGTCATGAAACGCCGATTCCTGTCGTTACTGCGGCCAGGTATCTTGGAGTGCTCCTCGACTCGGATCTGTCATGGACGCCCCATGTTGATCGCTGCACCGCTCGACTGGCCCAGAGGATCGGAGCACTATGGAGGTTGCGTCGCTGCTTGACTCATCAGAGCCGAGTTCTCTACTTTAAAGCGATCATCATGTCTGACCTGATGTACGGATCCAATGCGTTTTCCCCGCTTCTTACTGCCAACCAATTGGATCGGCTACAAGTCATGCAGAATCGGGCGGCAAGGGCGGTTTTCGGACTCTCGCATCACACCTCCGCGCGTACCCTCCTGCTGCAATTGGACACCTACAGAGTATCCGAGATATTCAGGCAGAAGTTCATCGTTCTGGTCTGGAGGTCTCGGAATGAGCACGCAAGTTCTGAACTGCAAGCCCTCCTAGTTCCTTCGGCAGCTGGCCCAACTAGGTTGCACTCCACCATGGGTCTGCGCCAACCGCCAGTTTCCACCAGGTTCGGCAAGGGTTGCCTCGCGTTCCGGGGCGCCCAGCTGTGGAACACATTACCCAGCGATATACGTGCCATCTCCACGCTCCGCCAGTTCCGCGCCAGCATGATCCCGCACACACTTACTGGCCTTAGTACCTAGAGTACCAGACGTCCTGTTTGATGATCAGCTGGCTTAGTTTTTCTCCACCTCTATCCTAATTACATCAGTCCCCAATTTCATTTATTACTGCTTTCTATCTGCATTCGCCACCTTTTCATTGGGCAGATCTGCCCGTTTGGTTTGCGAATTAAAATAAACACAACAACAACAACAAATACACACCTGGTAATATGGCGGTAAATACACACCTGCCCAGACACGCTCTCTAAACTGCAAAGTTATTCTGTCATAGAGCTCTCCTTCTCACCACCACCACCACCACCACTACCACCACCACCACCACCACCACCACCACCACCACCACCACCACCACCACCACCGCCACCACTACCACCATCAGTTCGCGCCTGGCGGTTAGTCGATGCATGGTTAGCGGTATCCGACATAGCAGGCTGGCACATCAGGTAACGCATGGCACATAGAAGATGGCAACGACATAGCTTGATTGCGACGTACATTTTGTTGTCCTGATTGTGCTGTAGCCTGAAAAAGGAAATATGACAATGCATGCACATGACACAGACAAGTTATTACTGTTACAAATAATGCATACTGCATACACATGTACATGCATGCGATTTTCGTCGTCCATTCATTTCGGAGGGTAGAGAGGGGTCCGAGTACGAAATGAATGATGTTTGTTTCACGGATGACTAAACACCTTTGCGATGACCCCTTATTGCATCAATTTATCGTCTGAACTGCGCAATTGAGTCCCACTTTTATTATGTTGGGTCCAGAATTCAAGACTCCTGAAGTTCGAGGCAAAAAGCAGGCCGATGAAGGGACGCCAGTAGTTCAGTCTAGTCCGGTGTCATGGAGAGGGACCGATGAACCGGCAACAAGAGAATTCAATACGCATGCTACTCTTCAGTTCATTGCTGGGGAAGACTACTCGAGGCCACGTCACTCCGGCAATTCAATGTACAAATCAGCAGCAACACTTGCAAACATATTCCTGCCAGCTGACCAGCAAGTTACCAGCCATCAGCTCTTCAATTATTTCAACGGAACAAAGAGAGGAGATAGACAGATCGGAAAGTATCGTGGCAAGCTCAGGACAACACACTTCCGGCCCTATGTAACAACAGTGGAAAGTGCGTGCCATGGTATATTTTCGAAGGCATCTCAAGAACCAGCTAATGTGGACTGGGAGTCCATTTGCATCGTCCGATCAGCTGCTACAAGTGCCGTGAGCCAATGGCAAACACGTTTGACAGAGACTACTACCTCTACTGAATGCAACTTCGGAATGCCAGAGATCTACAAGCACGTTCAGGCCACGACCGTACAAAGCGTCAATAACAGTCATTTGGATTTTACCAATCAGCGCACGGCAAACTCGGCCATTTCTTGCAGTTGTGGGGTGTTTTCTGAGCTGAACTTGGCTATACTCGTTGGTTTTAGACATTAGGCCATTGTGGATTCGTGTTCAGAAGGTGTGTCTTTGGAGGGTTACCATCTCGAATTTTTCGATTTGGCTTTCGTTTGGCTGAGATCGGATGGTGAATCACTCAAACTCGAAGGTGTGCGAACAAGTGAATGAAGACTAAATATAAAAATCGGAGACGGTAAACCGATAGAGAATTCCAAGACCTTGAAAATGAGCTATCGACGGTGAGATTCGGCCAAGTAGAATCGCTGATGTACTTTTTTGAAGACATCAAGGTCGGCCGCGCGTCCTCGCACCGAATAGTTTACTCAACGAGCCGTTGCCCATGGTTACTGATTGAGCGGAAATCTTGTGCCAATCGTTCGCAGCGGTATTGACTCGGGGGATAAAATATGGATGATGATGTTGTCCTTGGACGAGTGAATGGTAGTCATCAGGAGATCTAGATGCTTTTAAACTCTGCCACCCCTAGCGGTCATGTTCAAAGAGGTTGTTGTTGTGTTTATTTTAATTCGCAGGTGTTGGATTCAACGCCAGCTTGCCAAAGTCATCACTTACTGAACACCGCCACTACTGTCCCAGTGACGAATCCACATCCACTTTTTTGTTTGAGTGACAAATTGTCGGTCAAAAAGAGACTTGCCTGTCTACAGATCCATGACTATCAGGGAGACCATGTGCCAGCTGACTGAGGTCTACATGTAAAACTGGCACGCACTTTCATGGCGGCAACAAAAAGCACCACACACATACGCACATGCAGGTGAAACATTGCCATCTTTGCTAAAGTGTTACCAGCTGCATTGGTAGCCACAATATAATTTTAACAGATAAGGTCACAATCCTGTTTTTACTTCTACTACACCACTTCACTGCGCTGCTGTGGTGTGAACTGTGCAGGAAAAAATGACAACAGTGTTGCGAACACACAATTTAACATTGCTAACACCTCGATGCGGTGAGGCACATAATACCTGTACTGTAAATACAACGCATTATTCTTCTTTACACGAAGCTCAGGATTTTTGCAGAGAAGGGAGTTAAAACGTTCCTTTTAGAAGTATCAACGTCCCTGGATGTGTGACCTGACGTTGATGCATGCAATCTATACTTTCTTCTTTGCCCGAGATATACACCAGATCCATTTGTTCAAATGTGATGAACTCTCGATGAACCCTTGAGCCCCCACCCTTCGCAATACTGACATAATTCATTTTTCTCTTTAGTCCTGTATCTCTATTCTCTGGTTGTTTTGGTACACGGATGTGTTGTTTTATTTTCAAGACGGAGGAGAAGAATTTTTTTTCAACACAGAGTTTCACTCTCTAGTCGATGATGAGGTAACTATTGGTTTCATTATAGCGGTCTGAAGTTAAAACACAAAAATAGGGTCTAGCTTGGTACGAAATATAATAATTATTATGGTAACTTGGCGATAATCACTTTTTCCAATGATCAACAAAATTGTTACGTTACAATTAAATTAATTTCCAGGGTTCGAGTCTCACAAAGTAGCTTTTAAAAGACTTTTTCTTGTGAAGTTTGAATCCGTTGCCACGGTGAGTGTGCAGATGCCATTGTTCCGAGGTTCAATTGAATACACAATGGCCATTACTCTGAGCTTGAATGCAGGCTGTACACCGTAAAAACGTTATTTTAAAAGTTTATAACTTGGAAAACTGACTTTGTCCACACACCTGATGGTGTTCGTTAAGATTGAGAGTGTTAATTGATAAAATAGATCGTTAAGTAAAGACTAATCCGTAGGCGGCGTTGTGATAATATTTGCGATATAGCCATGATTTCTGGCTATATTATTCTCATGTCCATCAACCTCATCAGTGAGTATAGCGATGAATAAAAACTATCGAAAAGTGCACACTCATATCAAAAACATTGCCACCAAAGTCTCAGTCACGGTATTCCACTGATGATTGAAGCAAACAAACATTTTGGACACAAACATACTTTGATCGCGATGTTTGTGACACGAATGCACACATAATGTTATACATAACAATCCGTATTCATTTCACTTGAAGGGCACTGTCCCATATGCAATTAGAGCCTATGCACCACCGTCTTGACTGCGACAAGGGGAACATCTTTGTAGGGGAATCAGGTACAGGTTGTGGGGGAATCGGGGACGTAGGGAGTACAGGTCACCAAGCTTCCATCAACACTAAGGCAATCTGCAGTTTCTGATGATTTCATTGATAGCACTCTGGTGTCTTTCAAGACAGTCCAGTGCAGTAATGAGGCGAAATTTAGCAGCCGCTAATTATATAAATGAATGTGATATAATTATCGGATATGCGGCGAGTGGAAGGCATCCAATTGACATGGATAGCACAGCTTTAGTAGAAGCCATGGCATTCTGCTACAATAACCATAACAAACCAAGACGATGCATCAATAAGAAACAAGACTTTGGAAAGTAGTTAGTGAAATGAATGCGATTGAAAGTTAGTCGATAGGGTTAAACATCTGTTTCGACTTTGCAGAAGAGGTCAAGCCTGATTGAGTGCAAGGACATAATATTTTAGGACTAGACAGCGATTTCAAGGTCAATGTTATACGAATAGAAGATGCGATGCATGTGAGCAGACAGGAAACTTATGATTTCATGGTGGGTCTCTACTGTGTCTTAAGTGCTATTTTACCCAATATCATTCTCTCGCAATTCCATTGCGATTGCATTGCGAGAGTCGACAAAATCATTGTGAGGTAATTCAGAATCAGAGTAGGGCTGATCATCTGCGTTTGACCTTTGCTGGCTCTCCTGTGTGCCGACTTGTGCCCAGGAAACTGGCAGGATTTGTACTTTCTCCAGGTTCCGACTGGTGTGTTCAGACGCTGAATCTGGGTTGATAAACTGAATTCATGATCTATGCTAGATCATCATTTGCTGGATCAGGCACGGTTTCCTCAGCTGTTTCCTGGTCGTCTCCTGTCAGGCCAAGGCTACTGGAAGAACTGGTACCGCCTTGTGCCGAGGAACTGGCAGGATTTGTACTTTCACCAGGTTCCGACTTGTGTGTTCCGTCCAGGACTCTGGGTTGATAAAGTGGATTCACGTTCCATGCTGGATCATCATTTGCTGGATCAGGCACGGTTTCCTCAGCTGTTTCCTGGCCGTCTGCTGTCAGGCCAAGGCTACTGGAAGAACTTGTACTTTCACCCAGTTCTGACTGGGTGAATTTGTCTTGTGGATGAGGGGACTTGAATGCGCCATCCTCATCCTGATCAGGGACAGCTAGAAATGCTGATCTGTGTTGTTGATCCTCATTCTCACTGGCTGAACTGCGGTGGTCATCACTTTTAGGCTGTTCAGGTGCTTTCTGCTCATCTTCTTTCTGGTCAGGGAACGCTAGAGAATTCAACATCAATGATGATCCCTGTTGTTGATCCTCCGTTTCACTGGTTGAGTTGCGATGGTTATCACTTTTAAGTTGTTCAGGTGCTTTCTGCTCATCCTCTTTCTCAGCAAGGGCAGTTAGATCTGACATCCGTACTGATTTCTGCTGGCGGTCATCATCATGCGGCGGTTGACGCTTAATGCCGAGTTTTTTCATGGTAACTGGCGGAGCGGAAATCTTGTGACAGCCGTTGCCAGCGGTATTGACTCCGCGGATAAAATAGAGATGATGGTATTGTCCCTGGACACATGAATGGTTGTGATCAGCAGCTCTAGATGCATTTAAACTCTGCAATCCCTAAGGGTATGTTCAAAGAGGTGTTGGATTCAACACCAGCCTGCCAAAGTCACCATTTTGCTCAAAAACCGCCAATGCGGGCCCCAGTGTCGAATATGCACCCGTTCATTTTTTAGTGAAAAATTATCACTCAAAAATACACCAGCCTGTCTCCATAGATTCATGACTACGCAAGAAGACAATGTGCCTGCTAATTCATGTGTACGTGTGAAACTGGCGCGCACTTTCATGGAGGCACGAAAAAGCACTACACACATGCGCACATGCAGGTGAAACATTGCCATCTTCGCGGAAGTGTTGCCAGCTGCATTGGTAGCCACAATATACTTAACATGGATTAGGTGGCAATCCTGTTTCTACTCCTACTGCACCACTGCACAGTGCTGCTTATGTGAATGTCGTAGGCTCTATCGATGGATGGTCACTTTCTCACTTGTTGTAACGTACGCTTGCAATTGCTAAGAGGCACACGGTGGAATTTGCTCTAACAAGTTGAGCGATGGTCACGCGCATGTCATGAAAAGTGGAAAAAAAGAACACCACCGATCGCCTCAACGTGTTGCTGGTGCAGCTACGACTTCGCACTGCAATAGTTGTACACCTGCTGCTGTTGCTGCGCTTTCCATGCTAGAGAGGTAGCAGGTGGAATCCAGCCCAAAGTGCAAAAGATCGCGCCAAGAATCAATTCCCATCACCTCAGTGTACTTCTGCATGTGTATGATCTATGATCTGTAGCATTGGCACCACTACCTGCACATCAAGTAAAATAATAAAAATACAGGGTTCTGGCCAGGTCAATATAGTAGGGGGCGGGCATGGGAAAAAGGTACCCCATGACCCATTTTTCCATTGTCCAAAATTGTCTTACCATGCAAAATGCAACATACAGGGTTTATTGCAAATACAAAAAGCAAGGGTCATGCCAGTCTTGGGCACCAAATATGCCCCTTGGTTGGATTTCATCTAGCATGACTCTACATGTACATGTAGATTGTGATAATGGTTCGCTCGGCAATCTACGCTGAAATCTTAGAAAGACTTTCAAATACGCAAGACTGGTATTGGCACTAAGATAGTCCGTCCCATTTTGTTGAAAACTGTTGATGCTGATGAGGTTTACACAATGTCGAAATCCTTTTTTGCCCTAGATTTTCATACTATTATAACTTTTCATTTTAGTCACAGGATTTCTTTGGAAGCGGTTCTCACTTGTGATACCCTTTTCTGGGTTTATCCACTGATATCTGTTGTTTGGGAAATCAGAACTTGGCGTGGGTTAATAATTTCCATTTTTAACAATAATTGATGTATGTGGAACTTGGTCATCTTTAATTCTTTAGGTGTTTGTGCAACAAAGGTTTTAGTTTACCACCCATTGCACGCATTTCATTCATGTAATCATTGGTGCGTGGTTGATGATTTGTGTTTTCTCTCCTGCATGTACTTCCTTGCCGCTTGTCGCTGATCTATCCAACAGGGGATGGCAAGGTATGTGTATTGTATGCAGTTTGTTTGGCGGTGGTTATGTGCTATTGGATACATGCACTGGTTACATGACATTGTATGTATGCTCTGGTCAGCTGTGTTGATGGGCGTACCTACAACAGCAGACCTAGAGGGAAGAAATTCCCATTTGGATATGCGAAATAAAACAAAGTGAAAAAAGAAAAGCACTCTTTGGCACAACCAGTGGAGTAACAAAAGAAGAAGAAAAACAGCCAGGGAGATTGAAATATTTCACTCGTTGTTTTTCATCAGTATGCAAGCTGTGAATCAACAGACCTCCACTAGTGTCATGGCCTGGATTTAGATATGAGGCCACAGGCACTGGTGGTGATTGGATCAAATTGACATTCACAACTGCAGTATATTATCATGCCTGAATCTATTCAACTTTAGCTAATACATGTGCGAGGAATACGAGGTTGGGAACCACATTTTTCAACTTCTGCGTGTCCGCTTACTGCACATAGCTGAGCTTGCCTCAATGCCTGGTCATGTTGACCGAGGTTCGTGTAACTGGTCATGTTGCTATAAATAGTCCTGTGAACTTTCTATTACGGAGTTCTTGTTTCCCATTGGAGAGGTTGAGTGAGTTGTGGGAAGAGCACGGCACAAGTGCCCTCATTGGTTGTTTCATGTCCAGTCTAGCCTGCCGGACAGGAGAGTTGTTGTTGTTGTTGTTTATTTTACTTCGCAGATTCTAACGGGCAAGTAAGTTGCCCAATAACAAGAAAGCGAAGGCAAAGAAAATAATAATACTAATAAAAGAAATAACCGGGTGCAGCAGAAAATGAATAATAGCTTTAAGAACTCAGAGTCCAGGGTGCTTGGCCAGTGCATCTCCATTGATTTGCTTTCATAATAAGCCAGAAGTATTTAGATTCGGCAGCGTTGACGAGTCCATAAAGGATGAAACAGTTGTGTATACACTAATACAGATTGAGTTGCTGGAGGCATAATCATTGTCCCACACACTACACTGATAACAGCATTATCTTTCGGATGGCGCTTCCCTGGTATGTTTTAAAGTTCAAAGAATTCGCCTGACTGTTAGTTTGCGGGTTCGCTTTTCTCTGACTATGACGCGTTTCACCTCCTTTTCAATCTCCAGGAAGAATTGTCCACGGACGAAGTACTGGCCCGAAGAGCAGATGAGTTTGAACGTCTCTCCAAGCTCTGCCTAAGTGATAAGAGGTAGCGTAGCACAAGCCGCTACAAGCGTTGCATGCGTCATTGTTTCGGACTCGCACCCTATCTTTCTCTGTCTCGCAGGGAGTGTGTCTGGATATGGTGCTGTTTGTTGTTGCTGTTGCTGCTGCTGCTGCTGCCGCCGTTGTCCGTTCCACATGGGTCTATTCCTATCTAAATTGGTATCGATTGTTCTATGACTGGTGTTCTCTCGTCGTTGTTCTGACTCAAACTGCACCTCATTCTAAACATTAATAAGTGCATTGTATAATTTACCCCGACCCCCCCCCCCGCCCTGGTGCTATGTGATCTGTGTTGCTCTATGCAGGCCAAAGCTAGCACTGGATTATTGTGGAAAGGTGAGTCAGCACTCCGAGTGCATTGTCCCAGTCGGGGTCACCATGGTGACTACTGTATAAACTGTTTGGTAGGGCAGATACCGGTACAAGCTGTTGCCTCAACTACAATGTACTCCGATTCTGAGACACTTTGGTAGCCAGTACACTTTGATAGCCAAGAGTCTCCAGGCAGGAAAAGACAGTGCCCACCAGGTCCGTAACACCCAGTCTGGCCCGGATGGCCGGGCCTTATTCCAAAAAAGTTGACCATGCAAATTTGTGCACAACTTGTTTTTCGCCAATATTGTTCATTTCAGGTCAAATGTCCATTAAACCGGTGCACCTGAAATCCCGATACTACGGCACTGGTCATGTTTAACCGATACTTGTAATTCCCTTCCCAATTGGATGGGATAGTTTCCTGAACACATTCCTTTTGGTATCTTCACCAAAATTTGACCCTGGCTAAAATTGTCGACGTGGAATTCAACTGCAGAAAAACCAGCCCATCCCCAAAAATAGATGCGTAATTGCAAGGTAAATTTGTAAAAATTCCAGATACTGATGACCTAAACTCCGTCCACGTTCGCATAACTAACCGCCAAAGAAGTATACATTTGATGGGCGATGGCTGCCATGTTTGAAGGCTTTCTTTCTGTTTCTAGCTGTTTCTGGTACTGTATCACACTCACTGTACTCCTAGGACAGGTGCCTAGTTCAGGATAGAAACAAAAGGCAAACAGAGTTTTGTAACGGCTGTGTGTTTCGTTTGTCCTGCAGGCTTCCCAGCTCAGGCAGAAAGTCTTCGGCGAAGATCACCCGAAAACTGTCCAGTCTTTGGATATGTTTGCTGGCATTTATGCGGAAGTGGGCCGAAAGCAATATGCTGGTACGTTGTGGGCGACCCGGTAGGTTGTCATTGATCATCAGTTGTGAAGTATGTATAGGTGTGGAGCATTCACTGGTTCATGACGGCTTGCAGTAAAGCCCGCAGGTTGGCATTGACCGCCAGATGTGAACTGTACATAGTGTGCATGATGGCTCTTTGGTCATGCAAAGGGAGGTGTGATACCCCGTGGTAGTAGTAGTAATAGTAGTAGCTGTGTTACCGTGCACATTCAAGTGCCACTGCTTATCCAGTACTGAGCATCACGAGGTATAGGTGTTAGGTGATAGGTGTTAGGTGTTAGGTGTTAGGTGTTAGGTGTTAGGTGTTAGGTGTTAGGTGATAGGTGTTAGGTGTTAGGTGTTACTGTTAGGTGATCAGCTAGTACTTGGCGTTTATGCGTATCAGTAAGTTAGCCGGCGGTTGTTTTTGAACTTTGTGTGTCTGGCCGCTCATGCAGATGCTCTATTGACTGTAGAGCCAGCTGAAGAATCACCGTTGTCCACAATGGCAGCAGGCGGGTCATCTGGAGGCCAGCCCAGCAAGTGTCATTATGAAACAACAAGTTCTGGTGATGGCAATCTACCAGCTGGAGCAGAAATCCCAAGCGGTTCAGCGTCCACACCAGACCGAGTGCAGGCCATTCGTCTACGTGCCGGCGGCAGAGCACGAACGGCTATAGACGGGACTGAGTCACGCTTGAATGCTGGCTATGCTGAACAGACACCTGTTGAGAGTAGTGACACTGATGAGACCTCGGTCCGACGCCATTCACCATCAGGGGAGTCAGACCATGGTCGAGGTTCCAGTGGCTACAAGATACTCACGACTTCTGATGGTCGACGGCGCAGGCATGTGGCCGAAGAGCAGAGAACAGGAGCTGATGTGCAGAGTAGTTACGGTAAGGAACGTCTTCAGCTGTTTCTATGCATCTAGGTGTACGGGTGTGTGTTGATGGAGTACAGTTACTAGTATGTTTTTGGTTTCCACTGAACTTCATAAAATCTAAAAGCATGCATTCTCCATGAACTGAAGAAGTAGTACGTCTTGTAGTACATGATGGCCCTGGCACAGCACCCATTTCCTGTCATTGGAAGGACAAGAGCTGCTTGTACGCTATCAAGTTCTAGTGGTACAGTCAGACCTCGCTTATCCGGTCCTCGTTAATCCGGATCCCTCGCCATCCGGAAGAAAATCGTTGGTTACCGATTTACAGCATATGCCATGTATACATTTAGAAAAGCGATCCTGTCAGCTTTTCTATTATTGTGTTCACATGGCAGAAAAAACGACATCGCTATGCTACGTAAGTTTCTACGTAAGGTGCTCGGTCTTTCACTTAGGCTACGTAAATCTCTACGTAAGGTGCTCGGTATTAGATCTACCACCAACCCGTGGTAGCCGCGTGCTGTGCACGTGCACGGCAGACATTGTGTTCTGTGCAGTCTAGTCTGCGGATCCGTGTTCGGAAGTGCATGCGCGAGGAACTTCCTTCTTTGGAACTGCTTCTTGCATGAGCTGTTTCGGATATTTCGTCTCCTGGCCTGGCTTATTTCGTTTCGGCGCTGCTGAGACCTTTCGCGGAATATTACTCAATGACAGGTGAGTTGACCAGTTTCCTTTGATTCATTTGCTTGTGTTGCCTCTTTCATTTACGAAACGTGTGCTGATTTTGGGCGGAATGCAATAAATAATGGAAAAGCTGACAGGATCTCTTTTCTCAATTATTATTTAGCTTTTCCGCTGCCGAGGCCTCCTTTTACGGAATGCTCGATGAAAGGTGGTAGTAGTAGTAGTAGTAGTAGTAGTAGAATTTATTATTTTGATTGGGAAGGCCCTACAGACGTTGCCGTCTTGTTACAGGGAACCCTAAGTGCCCTTTACAGAGCGAAACGAAAACGGATAGATGCTCAACATGACGACACGAGACAGGCAGAGAATTCCACCTATCAGCGCCAAGGAAAGGTGATCTCTGAGTTGACCGGTTTCCTTCGATTCATTTGCTTATGCTCGCCCTTTCATTTACGGAAACGTGTGCTGCTTTTATTCGGATTTAGATCCATTTTATCTCTTTGTCCTTGTCTACAGTGTGCGAAGAACGCGAGTTCACCTTCTTGACGGTAAGGCCTATGTTAGATGTGTTGTCGAAATACTCATGTTCATTGCACATTGGTACGTTACAAGTAAGGCACTGGTCAGTGGCATACTATCGTTGGCAGTTCCCAATCTGGAGGGAAAGGTTCAAGGACTCATTGACCGAGTTTGCCAAATAAATTCGCATATCAGGGAAAATCTCCATTGTGGAGAGGTTCAGTAACTTGTTTGCTTCATACGAAACAAGCCAATGGGTGCAGTCTCGTCTCGTGAAAATCTCGTACTTGTATGATTGGATTTGTTTACTCTGGTCTGGGCTGTTTGTGAGTACCGGCGAGATTGCACTGCCCCAAATAAAGTTTCGTGCCGCCAAAGCAAGAATTACGATCTGCAATCTGTTTGTAGTACCTGTTGTACCTGCAAGTATGTGCAGTTCATGTATCGTACTTTCTCTGTTGCTGTTTCAGTTGCCGTCATGTTGCTAAAGAAATGTTCAGTAGAGAGGTTCTGCAAAACGAAAATTCGAACCGAGTTTCGCGACAGTCCTTGCGAAAGTGTGTACAAATTTTTGCACGAACTTTGCGTTCTGCACATTTTCGTAGTTTGCGCGGGCCAAGTGCACGTACGCCATGACCCGATCTCACGAAATTTCCTACGACAGTTCACTTCGCGTTCCCTGCAAGTTTCGCGTCCAAAGTTGCGAAAGTTCGTGCGAAATTTCGCACTTCATGATGTAGAGCGAAAGTTTGTACGCATTTTCGTTTTGCAGAACCTCTCTAGTGACTCATTTGTTTCATAAAAGACGAGTCAATGAGTCGGTGTGGCTTAGAATTATGAATATTTCGCTGTAGAAGAAATCTATTCGTACATGTATGTGTATTGGAGAAATAATTGTATTCACTGGTTATAAAATAGGTTAAGACAAACTCACAGAATAAATACCATCCCCTTGGTGTTCGTCCTGAAGAGGTTCGTCTGGATATCATTCATACTCACCAAAAGATGTGTAAGATTTTATTATCATGGAGTGCCTTGTTTATCTCTCAGTACCTCCAACCATAGCCTTGCCCCTTTTAACCTCAGGATCAGTGTAGTTGTTTGTACGAGGTGTCGGACCCAGCAATGTATTTGTTTACATTTTAATGTAGAAAGGAAAAGGACATTATTATGGATACGAGTTGAGAGTAACTCTCCATCACTGTAACTTTCTACATTTATTTATGGCTCAACACCCGAGTTTCAAATTACATTTTAATACATGTTTATTGTTCCTCCTTTGCTGTGTTGTTTTAGAAAATCGTGGACTAGCAGTTTGAAGTCATTGAACTATTTCCAAAAGTTGTATCGACATCAACAGGATTACGATTTCAGTGCAATATGATGCCGGATGACCTTATCACAATAGCCCATGATTATAAACCATTATATACACAGAATCAACAAAAACATCTGCGACACGCACCTGGCGTATGGCTACATTTCTCAAATAAATCTGATCAAGGGTGGGCAAATCTGAAATATCTGAAAGGCAAGACAATTTTATAACAGAGTCATGAAATTCTGCAACAGCAACATGCACAGAATGACCTCCGTATAAAAAAAAGTATCACCACCACTACTCACAGGTTTCCCCGCAGAAGAACATGTATTATCATTTATGCTAGTGTCATTTCCTGCAAGAAAAGGCTTGCACATCAATGCGTATAATACGGTATTGATCAGGGAGCCCTACACATATGTGTAGGGCTCCCTGATATTGATATGATGTGAAGGCCATCATTTACATATTGATACAGAGCATTCCATTGATTGGTGACAGAAAAAACAAAAGAAATTATAGCAATAAAAACTGCTTTATGGCAGTTTTCTAAAAAAAGTTATTGTGTTCTAGTCCATGGACCCCGTCTAAAAAGTAAGAAATTAACGAAATGTGATAGCTGAAAATTAAAATTTCACACAAAACCTCACAATAATCACACACTGAATGAAAGGCTACATGAAGAAGACCTTTTCCCCTCGTGATCCTCTTTCCTATGCATGCATGTTGCCAATTGTTGGTGTAGTACAAGTTTAGTGTTGAAAGCAGCATTTCAAGTGTTGTGATTATTGTGAGGTTTTGTGTGAAATTTTAATTTTCAGCTATCACATTTCGTTAATTTCTTACTTTTTAGACGGGGTCCATGGACTAGAACACAATAACTTTTTTTAGAAAACTGCCATAAAGCAGTTTTTATTGCTATAATACGGTATGCGTGTCCAATTATCCGGTTCCCTTGTCTATCTGGATATTTTTCTGGAAAACGGATGTGTACGATTATGCGAGGTCTGACTGTACTGTATTTTCTGTGTCAGAGTTGCACTCCCTCTATACCCAATGAGGAGCTTAGATGGAACAATATCAGTCATGTGTGTGTTAGTCGGGGATCCAGGACAAAAAAAGTGTCTAAATCTGAAAGTGGTCTGCCACTAGAATCCGAGTAAAATCGAACTGTACAGGTGGAGAGAGTACCTGTTGTGGAGTCGAATGGTAGTTGTTGGCCCGTCTAGATCGGGGAAGGAGCTCCGCGAGAGGCAATTTTAGTTCAGCTTCGTCGGTCACTTGAACTGCTCACCTTTCGTCTCGGGCCGATTCTGAGTTGCGTAGAGTACGCACATGACAACCAAATGCAGTCAAATTTGAAAACTCAAAGCGAGTGTCTGATCTGGTCGGCGAGCGACTTCACTTTGTTGTTGATCATAATAATAATATTCTTGGTCAAGAAGTTTACTCTCGCTCTTGTAGAAGTAAAGCACAGGGACTTCGTAAGCCTAGCCTAGATATCGTTTGGTCCTTCCACTACCAACTCGCAATGGCAGCCAACAAACTACCCGTCGTGTCGTGTAGTTTGACGCCGCTTCGCGAGTGATCTCAAATGTTTTCTTGATTGGAATTTCGTTGATACGATCGATACGAGGGACACCTTACCTATCATTCTGCAAAGGTAAGCTTGGACCCTTTCCCTGCTTCTCTCTCAGGCACACACACCTTCAATAGCACTCGATTAAATTAGAGTTAGAGAAGACTAGAAATGATATAAACGCATTGTAGTCACTACTCAATCGAAAATGAAATAAATAAATACTACAACTGTAGTAAGGAAGACATGTCCAGTGCTGTGCAATTCATGGACAATATGCCCAGTTTAATATGTAAATTGGAATAAAATGTAGGATGATAGCGTCATCACTTTAGAAGCCAAGCTATGTACAAGCAGTTTATATACAATGTGTGAACAGGTTAGGTGTGTTGACAGCCATAGCCATAATTCACAAACACAATGGGTGGCTTGGACCAGGGGAGGACGGTGCAGTTGCCAGTGTCTACAGCGAGTCGTCAAACTCCTGATCTGGATCCTCATCAGAATCTGAGCTGGAGTCAGACTCTTCAAAGTCGTCAGCACCAGTACTTTCCTCGCTCTCACTGTTTTGGTCGCCTTCACATGCAGTTGTTCCCACATCTGCGGCACCGGAGCTGTCGTTCTGTTCGAGTACGGCCCCAAACGGATTGGCGCATGAGCAGCACGAGCAGATGTCTGTGCAAGCCAAGGACGCCTTCTTGCACGAACAGTGCTGACTTACGCAGTGCCTTGTCTTGCACCCACAGCTCACCAGTTTTAGTATGTCAGCAGGAGCGACGCGCTGCAGCATCCAGGAGATGGAAAGCGTGCCGTCAGTCTCCGACTGCCAGCCATGGCCCACTGGACTCGGTACTTCTGGCATCGCAGTGGTGGCGCTCCGCCAAATGTGGGCCTGGTAGTTAGCCCTGGCCACATGTTGATGGAGAGCGTCGCGTGAGGGCGGTAGTTTGTGCGGAGCACAGGATGTGGCCGCACAGAACTTTTGGTAGCGCAGGCTGTTGATGTCTTGCTGGCCAGGATTGCCATACAAGGCACACGCAAACCACTCACATTCAGAAAGCAGCTGGTCATCCGATGTAGCATTGACACCCAGAGTCGCCAGTGCCTCTGCCAGTCGCGTGCTTGACAGGAGCAGCTTCAGCGGAGCAGTCTTTCCCTTCCCAGAAAAGGAACTGACACTGTCACACCCAGTAAGAGCATGCAGTCCAACAATTGCAGACGAAACCAGGGGGCCCAGCTTCTGTGACAGCTGGGTAAGGTCGATGAACCGCCTCCGTTGCTGCGTGCCAGTCTGGAATATGAGCCGACCGGGAATGCTGCTAGCGGAGCCAATGGCAATCACGGCTACATCCGTGTCTGGCGACCGAATGACAACATCTGGGAATCCTTGCTGCACAGCATCAGCGGCATGAAGGATCAGCCGGGTGTCTGCTTCCTCATGATTGCTGGTCAACCTGTGAACATGATCAAAATTGTAAAAAGAGCAAAATGATTTCCCGGGCATTCAGAGAACGATAACATGGCTCTGCCAGATTATGTGATTTTCACCACTGAATTCAATCCATCAGCAATATCCTACTTGTACTTGTGGGACCAATATGCAGCAAATGTTTTATACCACTTGCTTGACAATAGTCAAAGTCGCAATAAACATGACATTGTACTGTTTGTCTTTTATAATACTAACCTGGACACTGCCTGGTGCCGTGAAAGTGTCGATTTCCCTTCTTCTTCTTGCAACACGTAGCACTGCTGTCCCACGGTTATGAATACACTGCGACTGACACCCAATGTTGCCTTGAGCTCCGGTGTAGAACTCCAATGGTCAGCGAAGAACTGGATTAGGCCGGCCTTATTCGCTCCGCTTGCCATGAACCGCTTCCACTGAGTAGGAATAGCCTGGTCTGGACGTTGTACTGCCACTCGCAGGGGCTCAGTTGAGGCCGTTCGCTTTGAGCGCTCGCACGACTTAATCGACGCAGTGTGGTATTGATCTGCTATGAAGTCAACTCGTGCTGGAGGTGTAGCTGGAAGGTAGGAGACTAGCTGCTTGAAGACTTGTTCGCTGAGCTGTCCGAATGTCGGTGGCGCAGATGTGTAGCTCTGCAGTAATGCCATCGCGTCGACCATAACGGCAGGACCACGCGGAACTGACTCCAGTGGGTCAACTTTCTTCTCAAGAGCAAGCAGCAGCTTACTCTTTGGAGTCTTCACAAGGGATCCGTCTGCGTTGGCCAGGGCCCATGGGACTGGTCCAAGCTCATGCTGGAAGAGTTCCTTCAAGTCGAATGACCTTGATTGAGCCATAACTAGTAGCCGGCCGAATAAGCTCCTATCTGCCACGATCGCTGTTGTCTTGGAAGACTTCTTTGCTGCAGATTTGGTTTCCGAGAACGTCTTCAGGTTCAGCCGTGATATCGGTGTGAAGAAATCAACTGCCTGTAGGAAGAAACAAGTCACGCATGCACACACACACACAAATGGGTTGACAACTTAGAACGTAGTGCATGGATTACGGAGTACAGAACGGAATTATAACATCCCCTACAGCGTCACTTTTGATTTCAATGTGTTTGGTAACAAAGTATGTCACCAAAACATGCATCCTATCATATATCCACACGTCAAGACTTTTAACATGGTGTGCTGCAAAATCATAACCGTCTTACCTGACTCTCCAAGCGGTCTGCCACGAACTTGCTCATTGCACTCTTTCCCTGCGTGTGACTGGATAGGAGATCGGAGGTTGCTTGAGCAGAACAGACTTTCCCACTGGAGAGGCTGATCAAATCTTCGCCAAGGAACGGATGGCTGAACTCTGCCAACCGCTTTTCGAGCTTCCCATAGTCGCTTTGATCCCGTTTCATTCTGCTGTCTGTGTTGTCCTTGTGTGGACGTGCTGTGCCATCATAGTCCTCCGCTTTGACGAGGTCGTTACATGCACTTGCAACAGCTGCTCGCTCGTGAGCTGTGAGCACCCAGCGGTGAACAGTTCCTTTATAGGACAATTATACAGAAAAGGGAAGGAGAAATACATCATCATGTACATGTAATCCACAACTGTTCAGGATCACATTAGAGTCGAATCATTTCCTATTCGTGATGCAGGTGGGCAGCACACTGTGTTTGCATAGTGTACATTGGTTGCTTACTGTTTGATCTTGCATGTGGGATCATCAGGAAGTATCTCCCCATCAGTGTACATGTATGTTCTATTGGATAATTAATTTTGAAGTTTGGTCAGTTGTTACGAATTTTTGCCCTTACCTGGGTTGCGGCTGAAGCCAATGAGTCCTCCATGTGACTTGCTTTGCCGGTTGATGGTCTGTTCAATGCACTGATCAACAGCCACCTTCGAGAAGCTGTTCGTAGACCTTGCAACAGAGAAGCAACCTCCTGATAGGGCTTTGTGGGCAGGAGGGTTGGTAGCAGGCAGTTGACGCATTTGTTGCCAATACAGCGACAGGTACCTGTGAAGCACAATGTAATGAGAACTCAATTTAGGAGAACTGAATGATTCGTATTTGAAGCAAAATGTTTTAATTGCGTCGGTCACACAGCTGATAACTTAATGAAGGGCCCAAGCATCTCACCTGGAGTAGTTCTGTCGATCGTATGCAAAGAACCATGGCAACATGTTCTCTATGCATGCCAGATGTAGCGACCAGTTCCCTGTCCGCGTAGCTCGGATGAATTGAAGCAGCAGGCCAACCATGTCGAGGTATGTTAGCCAAAACTGGGCCATGGGTGATGCTGGGCTGGTGCGTTGCAGCTGAACATGCTTTCGGTACCCTTGCTCAAGTTTCTGGTAGCTGGATGAACTGGTTACTGACTCAGCACCATCAAATATACCAGATGTGCGCAATGCTGACAAAGTTCCTTCAAGATCGCTTGACACCGTGTCTCCTCCACCTTCAATACATGAACACACACGCACATGTACATAGGTCAGAAAATTAGAACACAAAGTGCTACATGCAGACCACTGGAGTGAGAACAACAGGCACCATTTCTCAAACTACTTCACTTCGTCTAGTGTGCACAGATGGAATGCAATAAAGAAAGTTTGCAGCACAACTCCTATGTTTCTGTCCCCTCACCTTCAATGCTGTCCTCGTACAGCTTCCAGTTCACTCCCAGCAGACACTCAAAGGCAAGCTTATGGAGGCGAACACCGCGGTTGTAATGCTTGCCGGCCATCACCTGCTTGCACGCATTGCTGCCAACTACGCCTGACTCGACGAGGAGGTCTTCCAAGCCAGCACTGCCAAACCTCTTCCCAAGAACAGCAAGGAAGGCACACGACGTATGGAATGCACCCATGCGGAGGACTACATCCTTCAGCTCAGCATTTTTCCAGCAAACTTCCACAGCTTTGGCATAAACTGCTTGGTCGGCGGTGATGATACAATGTGGCTGATTCAGCTTCTTCGATGTGCGGAGGGACCGGACAACAAGCTCATAAACTGTGCTCATGGCTGTAGGCGATGCTGGGATGATCGGCAGGTAACCGACTGTTGTTGGTGTCCCTGGCGCGGTTGACTGGTTCAGTTCAGCATTGAAGCCGGACCATGCGGGTACCAGTTGTGACTCGTCATCAGGTCTACCAAACTTCGGTGATACCGTCTGGTCTGCGCGCAACAAGAACCAAATCAGGTCAATCGATGCCACAGTGAGAAATGGGTCAATCGAGCCTTGTGCATCAGGAACTGGATGGGCCATTGGAGGAGGTCTTGGTCTCGCACCGCAGTTGTATTCTAGGCTCGGAACTGCAGGTGGGGCAACACTTCGCGGTCGGCGTTGGTTACCTGGCTCGGCACGGCTCGTACTTTCTGGTGGACACGGATCGTCCTGGAAGGGCAGCGAGTGCTGGAGCACAATGCCGTTGGTGCAGTGTGTCGTCCCTTGGCCACTCAGAGTTTCCTCGTTGAGGTCGTTATTGTCCCAGCAGAAATGAACATCACCTCCATGCTGCGAAATGCCACGGGGTACTACAACACTGCTGGCTGCGGAACTTCCTGCTACTTCGAGAGAATACCCGGTTTCTACTTCTCGCAGCTTTGAATACGATATGCCATGGCCGAACTGGTTGAGAAGATCCACCATGTGCTTGCTCCTCGTGTGGTGGTGGACAGTAAGCGCCAAAGCTACGTGCTTTGGTGTCAGAATAGATCCACGAGTTGCAGCATACACAATATCCTCAGCAATTGCCAAAATCTTGCAATGGATGTCGGCAGGGACATGGACACGGGAGTCCGTCAGGTCACCAATGTCACACTTCTCAGGGCCGACAATGGTCATGGCAAGCACATTGTAGAGGATGTCTGGCACTGGCGCATTCTCATTTACGATATCACTGGCATGTGGCATGGTGGGTATTGTGGGCTGCTGATCACGGATGGCGTTGTTCAGAGCCATGGCTGTGTGGAAGGCATGTACCTTGCAGCTGCTATCAATAGCTGGAGGTGCATCTTCATCCGCCATATCATCTCCAGCATATTCGTCGGCGCACTGCTGGGCTGCCTCAGCCTTGGCTACTGCTGCACCAACTATTTGTAGCAGTTGTGATTCTGTCAAGGAGCTGCTTACAACGCTCTCGGGTGACAATGGACCAGGACGGACGAAGTTGATGCGTTTTCCAAAATGCTCCAACAGGCGCTTCTTCAGCAGCCATCGTCGGTATTGACTTGCAGCTCCGAGCTCTGCCAGCTTGGCGCTGTACTTGGACGTCAGGCTGTCCATACGCATCGCTCGTATTTCTGTCTCACTGAAGAGCTCCTTCTCCATGCATACAGCTAGCCACTCAAAGGCTCTATCGTACACATTGTCTTCTGCAACTGCCGTCGTCTTCTTTGCCTCCAGTGCTGCCACCGTGCTAGAATGAGTGTAGTTACGGTAGCAGGAGAAATGGTAGCATATGTCCGATGCTACACAATCGGGACTGCCCTCCTGGAGGGTAAGTAAAATCCGCTGGCCTGCTTCATCTCCACGTGCATTTGCCGCACGGATCAGGCTTTCGCCAGCACGGAATTCTGAACAGAGGGTAAGCGGTTCAGCTTTCCGGTTCTTTTTTTTGTTTTTTGTTGACATATTATACACAGAGTGATGTCGATGGTTGTCACTTTGCTTCGTGTCATAACACGCTTCTTGGGAGGTTCATCCTCACAGGCATCTGCGTCACCCACCTCCTCTGCGTCAACATTGCTGACAAGGCCACCACTCTCCTCTCCCTCAAAACGACTCAGAGTCTTCTTGTGGGTGTAGGCTGCATAGCAGCGCCTATGGTACCAGCCACGCGGGGTGCTCTCATCCGTGCTACACTGCTCCTGGCAGAGAAAGGCCCATGTGCCGTCCTGGCGAATTTTGGCAGCAGATACCACTCGAGACCAGCTGGTGTTCGTGAAATTTACTTTCTCCTCCTTTTCGCTTCCTTCGATCTTCACACAGTGGCACAAACATGAGCCCCACGAAATTTCCGAAACCTGAGTACTGGCTGAAGCCACTAAATGCCCAACACTACCTGGACTTTGTGCACAGGAGGCACAATTCTCGTCTTCCTCCATGCTTACTCGCGTGGGATTGAAATTGAAAGACCTCGTGCTTCCTCAAATAAGTAAGTAATTAGTTCCCCGGCCAGCGTCGTCATTTTCTACGGCGTCGTCATTTCCTAAATTCAAATGTTTGTCGTGGGTGCGCAATGTGTGCATGCTCAAGCCATGCGCGTACGGACGCACGGCGAAAATAAATTTGCGACCTCCTTGAGAACGCTTGAGAAGGCTTGCGAAATCGTCGACGAAAACCCTCTCGCCGCTCGTCTCCTTCCCCGATTCAGAAGGGCCAACAAACAAAATTGACCTTCTATTACCATCACCTATCAGCTCTGAAAGCGGCAAATACTCGGAGTGAAGTGGCAGACCCAATTTTATTTTTGAGCTTCGGATCCTGTACTATGTGTATGTGCCGACGAGTCATGGTTTGACACAGCGCAGGAACGATCTGAGTGGCGGCAAGCTTATCGAGCAATACAACCAGCTCAGAAACCGGCTCGGGAGATAGTCTGCGAGGTGTGCCGGCGTGCATTTGCTCGGCAGCAAGATATCGCCCGCCACAAGTGCATCATGGAACGGCGTAAACCAGTCCAGCAGCAAGCCAACAGCCGCCAGTGCTCCCAGTGTCACCGATGGTTTCGGAGTGCGGGTGGCATTGCAGTCCATCGCTGTGTCCAGTCCAATTCTGCCCCGAATGTTGCCAATGCCACAAGCTCTTCACCTGTACGCCTATGTATTCGAAAACCGTGCTGTACCGCTCACTGTCCCATTTGTGAACGCTGCTGTAAGTCGATCCGGAGCTTTGCTATCCACAACTGCAACCGATCCACCAGAAGCCCAACTGCTGATGAAAGGGACAAGTTCCAATTGCAATGTCAGAATTGCCAGAGGCGTTTCAAAAGGCGAAACGACTTATCCCGTCACCAACGCTCATGTCTCCTCTCGTCTCCGTCTCGCTCAACGAGAAACACATGACCTACATGGCAGTGTATACCAGGACCAGGACCAGGTGTGTGTGTGGGGGGGGGGGGGGGTGGGATTCAGTGCGAGCCTTAGCAATGTGTCCAGGCACAACCATAATTATACCGCTTCTTTTGGTTTTGTTTGCTCCAATGTGCAGAAGTAGCTGAGGACTCGGCACATGCTGTATCAGCGTGCACCTTGCTTGTGTTCTTCCTTATCAGCAGCATTGTGGCGGTGTTGGTTAGCATCCTATGGTGTCACTGGGCACAGACCGCGTCATGCAGAGCTACGGGGAATCTTCTCTTGAACCTCGGCGACCACTATGAACACATTCGGACGAAGGTGATCATGGCCGCGTGGTGAATGTTTGGCGGGGGTTGATTTTCCTGAGGCTCTGCACAATGTGACGGTCTAGGCTGTGTGCACCGCAGTGTAGGAGGTACTCTGGAGTAAAACCCCGCAACATTACAATGTGGCACTGATGAGTAACGCAGGAGCATGGGGGCTATGCCTATGGTGCATGAGGCCCGGAGTGTGTGCGGGCTGGCATGTGAGGTACTGTCTCTACTGAGTGCGCGGGGCCAGGCCTTATCCTGAGTGACAATCATTTTCCTGACCGCGTATACTCCTAGCTATGGTGAAAATCAACTTTTGTCAGTCTGAGTGACGAGTGCTGCAACTCAGTCTTGTCCACCAAGTGTAACAATGTCTTGGTCTATAGTGTGCATAGGCCATACTCATGTACAGTACCGGTACTGAAGTATAATGTATTTTGTGAAGTGATTGTAAATTGGTTATATCAAGGGATAATCTCTATGCTTTACAAGAATTTCCACAAAATGTTTTTTCCGCTTTTCCTGAGATTATTTTTTAACATGTTTCTTTGCAACTCAACTTGGCGCTTTCATATTCATAATTATTACTTTTTCTTTAAAATCTGTATACTTATTTGTGAGTAGATAAAGCCTCTCTCTGAGTTTATGGAAACGATGTCATGGTGGTGAAGTAGCGGATTCGCTTATGGGCACACAGGATACGGCACGAGTCGGCATTTTTGCCTCATCTAGTGCATTGCTGTGCCGTGGTGCTTTACCAAAGCATCTTAATTGATGACGTAACCGCAAAAAAAATGGATATTGTCATAATATACTGTTGTTTTTCTCCCCATGATGATGGCCATAATATATGGGCCAAGATCCAAAATGAGGTGAAGATTTTATGCCCAATCATGAAGATACGCAGAGGGAGGCAGTACGTCCCCTGCACGCATACAACCCCGCAGTATATTCTAACAATCCTTACAGAACTTACTCCATATAGGCATGTACAGAACAAGGGGATATCTGTCCTCCTTTCCTCAGGATGCTCTGAATGCACGATGATACCAAGAAGTGAAGCCATATCGACAATGTATTGTGGGTCATGGGTTCGGGGGGGGGGGATTGGCAGAAGTTTTAGAAATACTTCGAATTAGAAAGCACTAAAAAGAGAAAAGAAAGCTTCGGGATAATAAATTACATTACTCGTCTGCCGAGGGAACTCGGGAAATTTTGAAGTATCAACCTAGTTATCTACTGTTGCAGTGTTTGCTTCAAAAGTACACCAGCTTCCGAATATGAAAATTGGGCACACTACAACAGGTACCAAAGCCGGCGCTATGCTTGGCTGAAAGGAGATCACAGCGGAGTGCGGAAGCGAGCAAAAGCCAAACAATGGGCCAGGTATATGGTATCAGAATTCTTGTGAAAGGACAACTTGTTACGGCAAATGTCCCCAGCTTGCAGATAATACCAATTATTTCCACCCATTGCATGAATATTGAAAGCACTGTGATCGATAGAGGAGAAATCAATACCGGGGCTAGGATAAATCGGGCATACACTGTATAAGACTGTTACCAGGCTTCCGGCCCGCTCACCCTGGTTGATTAGGCGGGTGAATCCAATGGTTGAAAATTCACTACATAATAATAAAGGTACATGTCATCGCCTTCTCCATCTCCACCGTCTCCCGTGTGAACAGTTTTCTCGTCAGGCGCCCACTGGCGATATATATGCGACGTTTCAGTGTGTGTGTAGCTGGTGACACCCTCCAGCAATGCGTCCGGCTTCATGTTCCGCGTGTCGTAATCTGGGAGAGCGTCGTACATGAAACATTTCGGCCGAGTGCGATCCTGTAAGAAAACATTCATCCAGCAACTCAGTGTATCCTTGGGCATGTAATGCATGCACTGCTGGATGATCCACACGTCTGACTCTTGCAACGCTGCTCGCGTCTCATCCAGCATCCGCTCTCTGAAGTCCTGCACGATGGTTTCGTCCAGGATGTTCATTTTCTTGGCATAGTCAAGCGCCAGCGGCATGACGTCGAGTCCAATCATTTTTAGTCGCCTGTTGAGCAGTGTGTGCTGCCTGTCTTTCTCGCTCAGTGCCACGCCAGCTTTCCAAAACTCACACGATCGGTTGAAATCCCATCCGTACATGCACGCCAATGAAGTGTTTCCAAACAGGGCACCGCAGTCCAATACTGTATTACAGTAGCTGGGCAGTTCTGGACAAACAGGTCGATATCCTGTGGAATTTAGCGCCATGTACTCCGTTGGGTCAGCTGTAGCGAACGCTGCCCTCCAGATAGATTCGCACTGCTTTTCATTGTCAGGAGCCAAGGCCACGGTTACGGACATGATGTGCGATATTGGTAGGGCTAGCGCTGTGCCAACGCGAATCCCGCGAATTTATTATTATTATTATTAGCGCTGTGCTCAGCAGTTTCTTCACTAATCCGCTTCTTGTAAATGTACCATCAGCATAATTATTTTGTTCACTCCGCGTAGGTTTGGGAATGCAGAGTGTTCGTTGACCGTTACTCACACATCACTGAACAGACTCTGCGTACACTACTTGTATGCCTATTCCGAAGGAAACCAGCTCATGTCATGATATGAGAATTTCATTTTATTGATTTTCCAAAGGCGAGTATAACTATAGTATACATGGTATAAGACATGACTAAGTCTAGCCTAACATTACATCATGGTCATGGGACTCGGAGTCATGGGAATCTCCAAGGTGAAAATGCATGACTGTACATGATGTAGAGTCTAGACTATGCATGCACATAATAATGATCTATGTCATTTCGCTGTTTACTTTAGCTATCTTCTTTCTTTCTTTCTTTCTTTTTGCGCTGTTTTACCACCTTCTTACTGTATTTAATCCACTGTTCCTGTTCCTTTTCCCTTGCCTGTATTTCACCTGATGAGAAGGCTTGAAAGTATACTTGTGAAGACAAAAACTTTCAAGATGTTTGTAATGAGCCTGAAGTGTGTCCTTTTTATGAGTATTATCGCATTTTTGTCTCAGAGGAAACTGTATGTCATTATTATTATGTAAAAAATGAAAATGTTAGAATAAATCCTTGCTTTGCATGCCATGCCAGCTTGTACATTTTTAAATTTTGTAGGCTCGACAAATGAAAAAAATACAACCGACTACTAGTCCGTGCTGCTCAAATACTACAGACAGTACATGCAGCATATGCGCACAGCGTCACTCAAGCACGCGCCGGGCGTTGCACAGCCCTACATTGTAGTCCTTTTTTCTTCTTTTTTTCCATTTGTCCTGAAACTTTTTTTCTAGTCCTCACAACCACTTCGCGCAATTCGGTCCACTTGAACCAGGGGCAGGGAGTCGTATTATGTGAGGCGACACGCGGGTCACTTGTGCACAACCATGATCGACTGAACGATTCAAAATATTGCGACCTGCTCGGTGTGGGACAAGTCCGCACATAGCTAGTCCTAGACCTACAATGTACAATTATGTACAACATTGTACATGTAGGTCATAGCGCGCGGGAAATCCGTACATAGCGAGAAATCGTCGTCTTCGTCCTTTCGAGAACGTGGTCAGACTTTCGATCTCCATTGCCAAAATACAGCCATCTGTGGCCATCGCTGAGGAGTTCACTTGTTCACTGGCTTACTCACTGGATTTGCACTGCCAGTGCCACTCGAACTCTGAGGCATTTTGACCACCTAAGATGAGGACAGTAATAATATATTTTGGTAATCCTTTCTTTACAAATTGCCTCAATATTTTCTCACCTTTAGGGCAATGAAATAAATTTTTCCTCGTAACGAACTTTGACAAAATAATTTACCCTGTCCCAGTGATCTACAATACTTAAAATGCACATTTGATATTGGACCAATCCAGATAAACGAAATGACTTACAATCAAAATTACATTTTCCAAAGTTTTCCTTCACAAATAGTCACAATTTGTTCTCACCTTTAGGGCAAATTGCAATGAAGTTAATTTTTTCCTCCTAACGAACTTTGACAAACTTCGTTGCCCTGTCCCAGTGATCTACAATACTTATATTGCACATTAATTTTGTGAAATATTGGACCAACACAGATAAACGAAATGACTTACATTCGAAATTACATTTACCAAAGTTTTCCTTCACAAAGAGTCCCAATTTGTCCTCACCTTTAGGGCAATGAAGTCAATTTTTCTTCAGGACTAACATCGGCTAACAAAGTGGCGCTGTCCCAGTGATCTACAATACTTATAATTATTACACATGTGAAATATTGGGAGTCACAGAGTGAGGAAACGGCCTAAATTGAAACTTGAACTGTTCTGCCAAGTTTAATGCAGTGAACGCAGGGCTGAGAGCCCCAAAGAGCCATCCCGGAAGATCTGTGTGCCACCAACCGAACCTTCGGTGAATGTTCACAAGGTAAGAAGCTTGCACAGATAGCACACATTGGATGCTGATACAATGCACTCAGGAATGTGTGCAAATACAACAGAATTAATTCCAAATATAGTCAACAATAGCTGCCTCAACACAGTGCTATCAACCTTCCGTATTTTCCATATTTGTACGGAAAATCACTACTTTGTCCGCGCTATGGATTTTGAGAAAAATACACGGAAAATTGAACGGGATTGATCAACTATGTATAAGCATTGCAAGTGCAAGCTGAGTGATGAAAAGAAGAGAACCCAGTGGAGGTAAAACGCTGCAGTGGAGAGTCCTTAGAAAAGACTGAAAAAATATCATAATATCGCTGCACGAGATCATCCTTATAATTTATAACGTCAGCTGATTGTACTGTGGTTGATTTATACGGCGGTAAATACACACCTGCCCACACACATTCTCTAAACTGAAAAGTTTTTCTGGCACAGAGCTCTCCTTCTCACCACCACCACCACCACCACCACCACCACCACCACCACCACCACCACCACCACCACCACCACCACTACCACAACCATCAGTTCGCGCCTGGCGCCTAGTCGATGCATGGTTAGCGGTATCCGACATAGCAGGCTGGCACATCAGGTAATGCATGGCACATAGAAGATGGTAACGACATAGCTTGATTGCGACGTATATTTCGTTGTCCTGATTGTGCTGTAGCCTGAAAAAGGAAAAAAGACAATACACGCACATGACACAGACAAGTTATTACGGTTACTAATAATGCATACTGCTTGATAACAGAGAAAGAAAGTCAGTGGTCATACGAGTTTTTGGTCGTACCTGAAACGAACATCGGAGCTAAAATCTCAAGTCGACTGACGCTATGCATACACATGTACATGCATGCGATTTTCGTCCTCCATTCATTTCGGAGGGTGGAGAGGTTGTCCGAGTACGAAATGAATGATGTTTGTTTCAGGGATGACTAAACACCTTTGCAATGACTCCTTATTGCATCAATTTATCGTCTGAACTGCGCAATTGAGTCCCACTTTTGTTATGTTGGGTCCAGGTTTCAAGACTCCTGAAGTTTGAGGCAAAAAGCAGGCCGATGAAGGGACGCCAGTAGTTCAGTCTAGTCCGGTGTCATGGAGAGGGACCGATGAATCAGCAACAAGAGAATTCAATACGCATGCTACTCTTCAGTTCATTGCTGGGAAAGACTACTCGAGGCCACGTCACTCCGGCAATTCAATGTACAAATCAGCAGCAACACTTGCAAACATATTCCTGCCAGGTGACCAGCAAGTTACCAGCCATCAGCTCTTCAATTATTTCAACGGAACAAAGAGAGGAGATGGACAGATCGGAAAGTATCGTGGCAAGCTCAGGACAACACACTTCGGGCCCTATGTAACAACAGTGGAAAGTGCGTGCCATGGTATATTTTCGAAGGCATCTCAAGAACCAGCTAATGTGGACTGGGAGTCCATTTGCATCGTCCGATCAGCTGCTACAAGTGCCGTGAGCCAATGGCAAACACGTTTGATAGAGACTACTACCTCTACTGAATGCAACTTTGGCATGGCAGAGATCTACAAGCACGTTCAGGGCTCACCACGACCGTACAAAGCGTCAATAACGGTCATTTGGATTTGACCAATCAGCGCACGGCAAAACGGACCGTTTCTTGCAATTGTGGGGTGTTTTCTGAGCTGAACTTGGCTATACTCGTTGGTTTTAGACATTAGGCCATTGTGGATTCGTGTTCAGAAAGTGTGTCTTTGGAGGGTTACCGTCTCGAATTTTTCGATTCGGCTTTCGTTTGGCTGAGATCGGATGGTGAAATCACTCGAACTCGAAGGCGTGCGAACAAGTGAATGAAGACAAAATATAAAAATCGGAGACGGTGAACCGATAGAGAATTCCAAGACCTTGAAAATGAGCTATTGACGGTGAGAATCGGCCAAGTAGAACCGCTGAAGTATTTTTTTGAAGACATCAAGGTCAGCCGCGCATTCCCGCGCGCACCAACGAAACCTGGCAGCCGTGCGCATATCTGCAAGTGCAGCAAGAAAGGACGAGGAGACAGCAAGCGTTCCAAGTGAAGAGTTTACCTTCGTGTTGACTCAAGCTAAGGACTCAGGCCAGTCAAGGATCATACCAGTCACTTGTCATCATGGTCATGATTAAGGAATTCATGTGTGGCCAGGAAACTCCACACCCGCAGGGTGAATGCTGCGAGGTCAAACAGAAAAGAGTGTGCCGAGCCGTGATCAGGAAAGGTTGAGTTCTACTGACAACATTGGTTAGCTAGGAGCGGCCAAATCGTGTAGATGCCAGGACTCCAGTTCACCAGCATCTCACGGACATATCTTGGTCGACGTGCACCAGCGGATTGAGAAAAATGACCAAGATGGCTTGGAGAAAGGACGTCTTCTCCTCGTGTCTTTCCCGGCATCATACAACAAGATTCTCTTCGGCACTGGCCCTTCGCTGTACAGACTAGACCAGGGAGTCGTAAAATACTGGTATATTACAACTATACTCGTACATCGCTGTACATTGATCAGCACGAACTCGGGCGCGTAGCCGCTATGACTGCACGAACGCAGGCTGCTGGCCTGCGCGGCAATCAAAATGGTGGTCGACGCTTTTTGAATTTTGTATGGTCGTGGTGAGCCCTGTGCTACTGACGTTATCTTATCTATCAATAGAGAGGCTCCGCACTACGTAATCTTGAACGGTACGTAGTGCGGAACCTCTCGTACATAAAGTTGAGCAGCTTTACGTTAGTGGGCGGGAAAAACCCGTGAATTCGCGAGTTTGCACTCCACTTACGGAAAGTTGTCTACGTAGAGTACGTAGATAGGGCTCTGATAATGTAGCTGGTCCATAATTGGATTGGGGTGCAAATTTATGACTCTCTCCCCAGGTCGATCTGGTCGTACACTGCCGCGTTCGGAGTTGCCAAGGGCAGCTACTTGATTTGAAAACTCCGTATGGCCGTCAGGGGAAATAGCACGTCATAGTACATTCGAGACCAGCGGGAAGAAGATGCCGACGTCCACTAATTTAGTATCTGTGCACACGAATCTGCTGTGTGTGTGACTCTGTGTGTCAGCTATGACATCAACCCCTGTGGTTCCATGCCTAGCATGTAGGTCTGAACCATCCTGCAAAGTTTGAATGACGTAGGTTGAGCGATCGCTCCGCGAACCAGACTTTTTGAAATTCTCTTCATAGTATATCTTCCACCATTGAAATTTTGAATTTCTTGCTGAGAGGGGTGGCTTGCAACCTCGATATGGCTTGTTCCAGACATACTGTGAAGCGAACCCATGTTGAAGTAGTGGCGGGGATCTGCCCTGCAACTGCTACAACAAAAAATGATTCGATCTGAGAAAGGGCGAAACCACGAATCTCGGTTGAATATTGAGTATTTCGAGCCTTTTCATGACGAAGATGGAGTTCTTTTTGGAGATGGACGTCGCGGCAAAGGACATGGTGTCCGACTTCTGGCGTCTGGTGAAGCCAGGGATCATTAAATTTTGTCCAGTCAGGTCGGCAGCCTAACCGTTGGTAAGCTTGTGTTTGGATCCCGTTCTGCTCGATGTGGTACATCACAAACAATTTGATATCGCACAAATTGATCTCAGCATCGTGCGCACGGTATTTATATTCAGAAAATCCCAAAGTGTCTCTGTGTGGCCGTCCTATGCCACGAGAAACTCCAATCAGGCTCCTATGTCCTCTGCCTTCATGATTGAATGTCCACTTCGTTTGAACAACGAACACAACAATCGAGGGCGGCTTTGCAATGAAAAATACAGCTTTTGGGGCTGAAAAAAGGAAGAAAAAAACGTGCTCAGGATGAGACTCGAGTACACGCATACTCTCCCAGGAGGTGATACGCAATTTTTTGTGAAAAAATGCGTGTCGCCGACTGACCAGTAATTTCGCCTGACGGGAACACAGATGATAATGCAGTTTCCGTATGACTTTCCGTAGATCGACTACGTTTTTACTAACGTAATTGCGTTATGCGTACCCTCTCTATTACCGTAAAATCCCGCCAGTTCGCCCCGTCTCTCCCATGGGCCCCTCCCTGACTTCTTGTTACGGAAGTGATAATGGTTTCATCCCCGTATGACTATGTGAAGTGTAAGGCCATACTGTACTGCAGACGCGTCTTCAACCTGGTTGGAAATGTACGCAACAATTCCCACCCCCTTGACCAGAGATCGCACACACCCTAGGGTTTTGATGGGTTTGTACGACTCCCAGCTCTTGACTTTTGTTGGGTGTACCAGACGCACGCACAGTTTTCGTAGGGTGAGTACTTTTTCATGTAGTACTGAATGCGGCAAGCAGGACTCGCCCATCCGCCCCTCCCCAAATGGATCTACTCGAATGGTTGCGGAGGTAGGGGTGCTCTGGCGGGATTTTACGACATACACAAGCGTGCATGCGCGCACACACACACACACACACACACAATATACACACACGTACACACATACACACGAACGCACGCTATGTCGCACGTCTTGGGCATGGCTTCGTGAATACAAATAATAATTTAATGTTATAATTTATAGTATCCAAATGTTAGAGCAGCTTTACAAAACCTACCGTTTAATACTGGATCATCCTGTGACAGCTTCCTTGCAACACCCATGACTTGACCCCACTTCGTCTTGACGTCGGGAAATCGTTCACACCGGAGTTGGGACACGACTAGTTGAAATCCAGGCCCATCTGCTGCTGGGAGCAGGACAGAGCTGATGGACGTCAGCAGCGGCTGTAGAACAACCATAAACGAGTCTTCTTTCTCCACAGTCAGGCGGGACAGCAGCTTTGCAACGCAAGCTTCTTGCCTTCTGTGGGTCTTTAGCGGCTGGGATTCGGAACGCTCTGTAGAAACCATTGAGCAAGAACCGCACTCTATCAACCCACAAGTATTTCTTCCAATTCATGATTATTCGCGACTTTTTATACAGAACGCGCACCAGATCAGAAGTAACAAGGTTGAAAATGAAAGTAAATTTCAAGACAAAAATATATGTAATAACATAGAAAATAATTTTATTAAAATTAGAATTCAAACCATACCTGTGGCCCATGCCAGCACAGACTGAGCGTTCACGCCCTTTCCCAAAGGTGCTTTTTTAATTCGCACTTTAATAGCGCTTTTCACGTCCCTCAAAATATGCTGAAAAAGTGCTCTTTTTTCAGTGAAAACAGGCAAAAAGTGCTCTTTTTCAGTGAAGCATAGCCATGATACATGTTCAGATATAAACTCAAGAGGAGAAATGAATACGCACTCTTCCATTTATGGGTCCTAGAAAGGCAAACCAGGAAGTAAAGTTCAAAAACCCATTTTTACAGCATTGTGTACACCGGGTACAAGCTTCACCAACTTGTTACCCCCCCCCATGGGCCCCCAAAAAAGCGGCGTGCCAAGGCCCATCGCGATATCGAGCACTCGAAAACTGTGATCGCATGCATGAGCAAACAGATTTTAGCACTTTTTCAGCTAAAAAAGCTCAAAAAGGGCTATATTCACCAAAAAACGCAATGAAGGGCGAAAGAAACGGGCTTTTCCAAAAAGGGCCAAAAAGGGCGAAAAAAAGGGCGAGCACCTTTGGGAAAACGCTACACGCGAAGAGAACGTACATGTAGATCTACTTGTACGTCAGGCTCGTCAGCTGAGGTTAGCTTAGGATCAGGAGGTGATTCTTGGCCCGGCCATGATCTGGATCGCGATCACTGCCCATCAGCAGCACTCTCTGCCTCCATCACGATCATCAAATGCAACTATATGATAGTCTGTATCGGCTATATAGTGACCGACTGACCAGATATAAGAATATAGGCTACAGTGATATTGGTACGAAATATCAAAAGCAAAACGTATTTTATCCAGTAAAAATATCACTATAACCAATATTAACGGATGTAAGGATATATCGGATATTATGATGGCAACAAAGAATCAAAACATGCATAACACACTATAATTATTATTATCGGCTATAGTGATTGCTCAATAGTAGACGCTCTGCAGAGCATGGCAAGATCTATGCATGAGGGTCTGTACATTGTGATATTCCGACAGATCCTGAAACAGTCAAACTAAAGATTTTTTTTTTTTACTAAAAAACACAGCCCTACTAATAATCAGGGGAAGAGGACAACTGAAGTGACACTGGACAACAAGACAAAGGGGAGTAGGGGCGATGTGCCGATATGGTTGGCGAGGCTCATCCGACCGGAGGTCTCGGAATCATAGCCTACGGCCAGGCATCGATAGGAATGCGGCTAGGGAGGGAGGGAGATCAAGTGAGAAAGAGAAAGAGAGAGAGAGAGAGGGAGAGGGAGAGAGAGAGAGAGAGAGAAATAGCACTATCATTATCACTCAGGCTGCAATAGACATATTCATAAATGACATTATCTTCAATACCCATGAGCTACACTGTATATATTCTTTTTTACTCTCTTTCTCACTCCTGTGTGCAGCCACACCATGCGTGCCCCCCTCCCTAACACACCTCAGTCACATGCACACCCACATACACACGCACACAGCAACAACAAACAGCCTCTGCGGGGACAGCAGCAACAGCAAGAAGAAAAAGAATCACTTACACTTGCAAAGCAAGAAGAAAAGAATGACGCAGCCGGAGCGCATGCTCCTAATATCTCGCATTTGCGAGCAGCACATGTTACGTCATGCAAAAGAAAGACAAAAAAGAACTACATTTCTCGTTTCTTTCCTACGTCAGCCAACGAGAAATGAGGCATTTACATGTATGATATAATTATCACTATTATTATTATCATCGTTCTAGCTCATTTTTTCCCCTGTCATAGTCCTGTCATAGTCCTGTTCATCATGTCCAGCATAAGCGAAGTTGTGGATCATGCTTGCATGGTTGACTCCAACGCGTACATGCAAGTAATAATAATAATATAGTAATATAGTGATAACTTTAAAATACATGTAGCAATAATATCAAAGGCCCTATTTTTTTACTTTCTTCAAGTTGCGTATTTTTATGTTGATACATGTACATGTACATGTACAAACAATAGGAGGACAGAGAAAGTGTTTTTACTCCGAGTTTCACGCATTAAGCGATCATCAGAAAACAGTAATGAGAAATCTGGATCAGTATTGGTTTATATACTCACAAAGCAAAGTGTAAATAGCTGCAGCATGGCGCAAATCTAAAAGTTGTGAATGGCAGCAGTGCAAAGCGTGAATGACTGCATCATGAGGCAAATCCAAAAGTGAAAGTGTGAATGACAGCAGTGGTGGAAGGTGACAACCACTGGAGCCGGTTGTCTCTTGCTTATTTAGGTGATGACTGTGGATGGTTTGAAGTACCGAAGGAAGTACCTATTCTCGTGGCGACACTTTGACACAAGCTCACTCCTTTTGTTGAGAGAGAGGTGCTTGGGTGCTTGCGCGATTGCCAATTTTTCCGCCAGGCACAGGTTGCACCTTTTGCTTTTGTTGCTGTAGGCCGCTGCTCTGCGGTGTATCGCCCATTGAATGCTGCATGCCTTCCCTTCATCCTTTTTGGTCCAGACGTACTGCGATAGGCGGGTGTCCTTCTCGTGTTGTCTGTGGTGGAATGAGGATTGGTGGTTATTGTAGCGTTGTTTGAATGTTGTTGCTGTTAATCCAGTATACTCCTTCTTCTCCATACCTGCATTACTGTTTTCTGATGATCGCTTAGTGCGTGAAACTCGGAGTAAAAACACTTTCTCTGTCCTCCTATTGTTTGAACCAGCTCTACCACTCGGTATTGAGCACTCTCTTGGACAGCCTGGAACCTCTCTGTTTTACATGTACAGTACATGTACATGTACATGTACATGTACATGTACATAACATAATTTTTATGGAAATGCGGGCATTGTCAACTATGCAGTATGCTAATTTGTCAAAACGCCATGCTGGAAGTATTTCCTTGCCTTTCATGCGTCGATCGAAAAAAAATCGATCATATCGCATAATTATTGTTAGGCATCGGTTATAGTGATAAAATCACGGAAATCAAAAGGGTACGCTATAGCCGATACAGACTGTACTTGGAAAAGTAGTTCGTTCTTCTTCTTCTTTTCGAGCTACGATTTCCCACGATCCTGGACGAGTCTGTTCCCCCCCGGAGTGCACACTCCCATGGCATACATGTACATGTAAGTACGCGGAATACATGTACATGTAGGTGGTTTATAACTCAGGGCGCGCACCCGGGATATCTGAGGGAAAAGTGGGAGAAAGTGCCGCGAGTCAATCATAGTCGGCACGGAACTTCCGGAAGGCCTCGTATCGCCTCCCGGGTATACGACTCCCTGCCTACAACTAGGGTCCAGCGAATAATGCCGGCATTATATTCGGCATTATACGACTATCCGAGCATCAGAGCATTATGGAGCATTAGAAAGGAACAAAACGAGCATTATGTGAGGTTTGAACGGCATACCGAGTTTCATACTGGATAATATTGGGAAATCCCAGGTTTTTGGTAACAATCGGCTACAATCATGATCATGAGATGTTGTCTGATGATTGGTTTTGCCATGAAAATCTGAGTAACAACGAAACAGCCCTATTTTACTCCTTTTGTGTACCTCTTGCGTACTACGCTCCGCCCATTCCGGGCATTTGAGCACTATGCGTTGTACCAGCGCTTGACGTTGTGATTGTGTAGACACGTAACACCTTTAGCACTAACGCTACATAACTATTGCTACATAAAAACGTTATGATTGTAGCGATGTGGTCAGGTAAATGTATACAAGCCATTTGTGAAGCATGCCTGTTGCCCCCGTAGGCGACGTTGGCGACAAGCAACACCCGTCGTATGCAACTTACTTTGCATCCACTGCTACACTTTCTGTAGTCTGGGCTTCATGTATGACTAACACTGCTATTGATGTATTGACTTTCAGTCGGCTCCAGTTACAACTGCCGGTACACATGATACATGAACTGTCTGACCCCTTTCATGCATTCGTATGCAGCTGTCATCTAACACCGGCACCGCTTTTGTCATCTACTTGTATTAGTATGTATCTTTTGCCGCTACGCTAGCCTAGGATCGGGATTGTAGTCCGTGATCCATAGGCGTAGAGGGGGCTTGTTTTTCCTTGGTGTGTTAGAGTTTTAGGTTCCTGCTTCGGTGGTGCAGGTCACTAGTTTTTGGTCATTCTTGTTTTAGTATGAGTTAGCTGTTGTGTCATGTTTGGCATGAGAATGAAAGAGTAATAATACAGTCTTCTAATACTACAGTAACGACGTTACGTTTGTGGAATGGTGAATCAAGACGAGAGGTAAAAACATTGGTCCTTCGAGAGCCGGATTCGAACCAGCCGGACGGAAAGATAATGGACGTCGACAAGCGGCACAGTGAACAGGTCAGGCGATCTCAACGTGAGACCAAAGGCCGGAAAGTGAAGCCGACTTGTTGCAGCAGGAGCGACAATATCAGTAACGTTGTCGCAGGCAGCGTCGCGGAGGAAACCGAAAGTATCTCCTCCTCGACACTGGGCCGATTCTCGAGTGTTTCTCGACGCTCTTCGAGCAGTGCTGCTGAAGCCAGGAAGCGGAAAGCGGAGCTGGTGGCAGCGCAGCGTGTGGCTGCACTTGAAGAGGAGGCGAGAAGCCATAGGCTGGAAAGCGAGAAGAGACTCTCCAATCTCCAGCTCGCCGCGGACCTGGCGGCGATTCAGGCCGACGAGGAGGTCGACAACGGAGGCACAGCAGCACCCGTGCTCGACTACGGCCACAGCGAGAGGGCAATGGACATGCAGGAGTCACACTACTTCGTGAGGGACGGTGAAGAACCAGTATCTGCTCAAGACGCAGAACAGCACCCACAGCACGAGGAGGTCGAAGTGACTCAAAGTGTCATGCCAGCCCAGGGGTACACGGACAGTGACCCACATGACGCGGCTACTCCAGCAGTAATTCCAGCCACCAGCCTTGTGCAGCCTCTGTGTGCTGCGGAGATAAGGATCCAGGAGTTGGAGGGGCAGCTGAAGTTATGCCGACAGAACATATAGTGCTCGGTTTGGGGCAAAAATGGAAGAAAGTCTGCACATTGTCAAACTTCCAGGAAATCATGCATATCGTCGATCTGCATCTGAAGTTGCCACCTTATCTCTCACGAGCTCCGCCACTTCTTAGCACTATAAGACATGATCGCTTCTCCATTGATTGCTCTCCATTCTAACTTTGATGCAGGGTTGTGGCAGAATAGTCGGTGTATCAAATCCCTCCCCTAATTATCCATGTAGTGAGAGATGAAACCATTATTGCAGGTAGTCATTCATTGTTGGGATGAAGTTAATCTTGGCAAATAGTATTCCTGCCTGCAGACAAGCTGTCACTGCGTCCACTCTGTGAATAATGTCTTCATCTGAACACCAGACGTGAGGCCAGCTCCTGAGGTCCGATCTCAGATGGAGAGCCCTCCCATTTGCGGAAATCCTGAAAACACGTGGTCAGTTATTTTGCCACTCTACATTCTTTGCTTGTGCTCTCATCTTCTCCTTGAGATGGTGTGTAGACGTATGGCTTGCCACAATACTCTTCCTTTCTGATAGCACTTGACTGTAAGCCTAGCATTACAACCGTCCACAACTAACTGTACGTGCTTCATCAGGAAAGCAAGACAGGCGCTGCTGAGCAATCGACTTGGTACTGAGTCCATGAGAAATTCTAGTTCTTTTCGAGCCTCCTGAGCTGGACTCGGCAACGGCAGTTTTTTTGGAACGAGCTCTTTCTGTTTATAGCCGCTCCTTCATCCTGGTCCAAACTTAGCAATGCAACAGTGTATACTTCAGTATCGCTAGAGATGCTATCGCCAGAGCCTCTGGCACAACTAGAAAAATCTTCTTCGTCTGTTTGAAATTCACTTCGCGTAAATAATTTCTCCGGATTTGTGTCACTTGAACTGCCTCGGCCTCGGTTGGGCATGCTTCACAAATGGCTTCATTTACCTGACCACATCGCTACAGTCATAACATATTTATGTAGCAATAGTTACTAGTATGTAGCGCTAGTTGTGAAGGTGTTAAGTGTCTACACAATCACAAAGTCAAGCGCCGGTACAATGCATAGTGCTCAAATGCCCGGAATGGGCGGAGCGTAGTACGGAAGGGGTACACAAAAGGAGTAAGATAGGGCTGTTTCGTTGTTACTCAGAGTTTCATGGCAAAAACCAATCATCAGACAACATCTCATGATCATGATTGTAGCCGATTGTTCCCAAAACCTGGGATTTCCCGATATCATCCACTATGAAACTCGTTTATGCCATTCAAACCTCACATAATGCTCGTTTTGTTCCTTTGTAATGCTCCATAATGCTCTGATGCTCGGATAGTCGTATAATGCCGAATATAATGCCGGCATTATCCGCTGGACCCTACGACACACACACACACACACACACACACACACACACACACACACACACACACACACACACACACACAAATACACACACATGCACACTCACACACATCCTAGACCTTAGTTGGTCGATAGTGAAGCTACACAGGTCCGCCAGAACCGGTCCAGTTGGTCAGATCATCACTGGACCAACTTGTTGGCCATCAACGTGTGTTTACTGCTGATGAGGTTATGCGTACCCACTATATCATACACAAACTGTATGAAAGATCATGGCATGGCCGGACCAATCATAACTGCTTCCAGCGGTCTTGCTACAGCAGAAGCCCAGGCAGCTTCTGCTGGGATTGCACCATTCAACAGCTTGGAAGGCTAAAGAATTGATCGCTTCTCTTTAGATAAGCATACACCACATATCTTTTCGAAGTGTTTTTTCACTGTTCACCATGGCTGACCCAACTCACTGTCTGTACAGTTACCAGTGTGGCTGCTGTATCAACACCATCAAAACAATGTTATCTTTCGCATTGATACTTGTGCACCCATGGAAAATATTATTGTCCCTCCACATTGACAACAGTCATAGAAATTTGGACATTACACAAGAAGAACACAGCCTGTTCCCATGGAGCAGTCAGTCTATCATCGGTAAGAGCATCAAGGTGATCTCATTACATGTACACCATTGCCGCATACCATGTACTGGTCACAAGAGCATGCGTACATCATTACTTTCCGAATTCCTTCCCTCCGCTACTTTCTAGCTCAGTGTATCTATCAAACCCCTTTGGGTGTGGGTTGGTTGGTGACTCCTACACCTTTCAATACGGAGAGGGAGGTTGGTCTATACAATCAACATGCAAGACCGTAAATTTCACTGCTGTTGTTCTTGGTGTTATATCTCTAACTTAGCTTTTCTATAATAGTTCAATTTTGTTTCAGTGTCCTTTAGTACAACGATGATGCAAGACCGTTTCCCACTTTCTCGTCATCGTCTCATGCAGTTGCCTCCTTTACAAAATTTCAGCAGGTCAGTGAGGAAAAAGACAACAAACACAATAGTGGTGAAAGAAACAGTGGGCGGTTGAAATGCACACGTATAGCTCATTGATTATCATAAATGCAACGTAGAAAATGACTCCCTAGTTCTTTGGAGCCAACCACAGCAGAAATAAACACAATAACAAACAGAGTAGGAAACAGAATCAATGGAAACGTCAGGAAATGTAGTGACTAAACACATTCACCAGTTAACTATGATAATAAACACTAGGCTGTTATATACATAACAAATTAAGGAACTAGAACGAACAGCATGACGATTGTTATAAACTAGAAGAGAGCAAGACAGCGAGCATCCTCTACACAGCAGATAGGGTGCAACACATTGCAGAGTAGCTAGGCCATGAGGGGTACTGGCTCACTCACTCTGGATTCTGATGCCTTCCTCTCTCACACACAATTATAGCAATAAAAACTGCTTTATGGCAGTTTTCTAAAAAGTTATTGTGTTCTAGTCCATGGACCTCGTCTAAAAAGTAAGAAATTAACGAAATGTGATAGCCGAAAATTAAAATTTCACACAAAACCTCACAATGATCACGACACTTGAAGATCTAATAGTACGGCTTTCAACACTTGTTTATTCCGACACTTGTACAAGTACATGTACTGCGCCAACATGCTTGCATATGAAAGAGGACCACGAGGGGAAAAGGTCGCCTCGCATCTTGTGTGTGATTATTGTGAGGTTTTGTGTGAAATTTTAATTTTCGGCTATCACATTTCGTTAATTTCTTACTTTTTAGACGAGGTCCATGGACTAGAACACAATAACTTTTTAGAAAACTGCCATAAAGCAGTTTTTATTGCTATAATTTCTTGTTTTTTTTTGGCTAAAGGATATGATTGTGTAACCAACGGAATGCCGTAATGATGGCCTACATGTAGCGCCTCTGCATGATATTATTATTATTTTATTTATTTTACTAGGATGTTTCCCCCCATTCCTATGTTCTTCTTACGGGAGCCCCTATGTGTATCATATCAAATTCAATACCGTATTATACGCATTGATGTGCAAGCCTTTTCTTGCAGAAAATGGAACTAGTCTTGCATTATGTATTCATGTTCTTCTGCAGGGGAATCATATGGGTCGTGGCGGTGATACTTTTTTTATACGCAAGTCATTCTGTGGATGTTGCAGAATTTCATGACTCATAAAATTGTCTTGTCTTTCAGAAAATTCAGATGTCCACACCCTAAATCACATTTACTTGAGAATTGTAACCAGGTGTGTGCCGCAGATGTTTTGTTGATTCTGTGTTTATAATAATATATTGTAGTCATGGGTTGTCGTGATAAGGTCATCCGGCATCATATTGTAGTGAAATCGTAATCCTGTTGATGTCGATAAAACTTTTGGAAGCAGTTCAATGACTTCAAAGTGTTACAAGTCAACGATTGTCTAAAACAACACAGCAAAGTAGGAACAATAAACATGCATTAAAATGTAAACAAATACATCGCTGAGTCCGACACCTCGTTCCAACAACTACACTGATCCTGAGGATATAAGGGGCAAGGATATATGGTTTTAGGTACTGAGAGATAAACAAGGCACTCCATAATAGTAAAATGTTACACGACTTCGGGGGAGTATGAATGATATCCAGTCAAACCTCTTTAGGACGAACATCAAGGGACCGATGGCATTTGTTCTGTGAGTTTGTGTTAACCCTATTTTATAACGAGTGAATACAATTATTTCTCTAATAGAGACACGAATAGATTTCTTCTACAGCGAAAGATTCTAAGCCAGACCAAACCATTGACTCGTCTTTTATGAAACAAATGAGTCACTGAACCTTTCTTTAGCAACATGACGGCAACTGAAACAACAACAGAGAAAACACGATACATGTATAGCACATTCTTGCAGGTACTACAAACAGACTGCAGATCGTAATTCTTGCTCTACCGGCACGCAACTTTATTTGGGGCAGTGCAATCTCGGCGCTACTCACAAATCAAACAGCCCAGACTCGAGTTAACAAATCCAATCGTACGAGATTTTCACGAGACGAGACTGCACCCATTGGCTTGTTTCGTATGAAGCAAACAAGTCACTGAATGCATGAACCTCTCCATAATGGAGATTTTTTCTGATATGCGAATGTATTTTGCATACTAGTACTCGGCCAATGCGTCTTTGAACCTTTCCCTCCAGATTGGGAACTGCCAACGATGCTATGCCACTGCAAAATTCAGATTCTACCCTATGATCGGAGCACGGAATGCCGGAAGCAATCATGACCAGTGCCTTACTTGTAACGTACCAATGTACAATGAACATGAGTATTTCGACAACACATCTATTTAAAGCCTCAGCAGCAACATAAGCCTTACCGTCAAGAAGGTGAACTTGCGTTCTTCGCACACTGTTGGCAAGGGCAAAGAGAAACGAATGGATCTAAATCCGAATAAAATCAGCAAACGTTTCCGTAAATGAAAGGGTGAGCATAAGCAAATGAATCGAAGGAAGCTGGTCAACTCAGAGATCACCTGTCAGCGAAAGAGATCCTGTCAGCTTTTCCATTATTTATTGCATTCCGCCCAAAATCAGCACACTTTTCGTAAATAAAAGAACACAAGCAAATGAATCAAAGGGAACTGGTCAACTCACCTGTCATTGAGTAATATTCCGCGAAAGGAGGTCTCAGCAGCACCGAAACGAAATAAGCCAGGCCAGGAGACGAAATATCCGAAACAGCTCATACAAGAAGCAGTTCCAAAGAAGGAAGTTCCTCGCGCACGCACATCCGAACACGGACTGCACATGCAACGCAATGTCTGCCGTGCACGTGCACAGCACTCGGCTACCACCCGTTGGTAGATCTGATACCGAGCACTTTACGTAGAGACTTAAGTAGCCTAAGTGAAATACCGAGCACCTTACGTAGAAACTTACGTAGCATAGCGATGTCGTTTTTTCTGCCATGTGAACACAATAATAGAAAAGCTGACAGGATCGCTTTTCTAAATACAATACAATACAATATGCCCATCCAGAGATGATAGCAGGTCCCAAAGGGACCAACAGTGTTCAAGTCACGAGCAGAATTGAGCGTGGCGAGTCAAGTCCTGGCGACGGCGATAGAGCGTTCCACAAGTGCAAACAAAGTCTAAGGTGACGGGCTCAGTCGGAGGAATGGTGCTGCATGCTGCCACAACACAAACACACACACACACACACACACACACACACTGCACACATACACATACACATATGCACGCACACACGCACGCACACACACACACACACACACACACACACACACTACTACTACTACTACTACTACTACTAGTAGTAGTAGTAGTACACATACACATATGCACGCACACACGCACGCACACACACACACACACACACACACACACACATACACACACACACACACACACACATATAATATGCACGCATAACCGCATTCTTTTGAATCAAGAAGCTTGAAGCTTCACAAAATAGTAACTTGATCTCCACTGAACTTAAGGCTGATGTAGAGGTAGAGTTCCCCTGTCAAGTTGGTCAGTGTTTCGGTTGCTCCAGTACGCTCATGACGACCGACTAACGTGTGATTGTCACAATCCAATGTCATGTGAATGACGTCACCGGCTCGCCATGGCTGACCCAGTGCACTGCCCGTCCAGTGAACATAGCCTGAGGTGTCGTGGCTGAACCATCCAAAAGAGGCTGTCTCTCCATTGTGAAAGGTGTCTAGTCGTGGATATTGGGCATTACAGAAGAAGAACAATTGCCGAACGTCACCAGCAGTGATTCGATCAAGACGGAGGGATATCTCGTGTTTGCCGCTACTCCATTTCTTCACGCCACATACTGACCTCCAGTTCCCGGTAGAAGTAGCTCCACGAGTAACCGTTCGGTAGTTGTTTGACAGTGCAAGATCAGCATGACATTGGCCGGGATTAAACTGTAGTAGAAGATCCACGATGGTAACCGTTGCGGGACTTCCAGCTACATGGTGATCTCCAATCATGGCTGATGGCTGCACTGAACCCTTCTTTCCGGTCGTTTTGTACGTTGCAATCATGTTAGTTCCTTCATGAGGACTACTGCCGGGCATCATCACAGGCTGAATTGTGTCGGTGGTGTTGTCTGCAGATGTTACTTCAACGTGAACACCAGACAAATGTGCCTCCGTCACAGCCAGACTATCACCGTGGGCATTCCTTGGCTCAATGACCACAGTAAGGTCGTCTCCCTCCTCAACACGGGCTGCAGTAGTCATGCTACTCTTCTCCGATGACAGCATACCAATTTCACTCACCACACCAGTTCTGGCAATGGCCGCAGTGAGTTCCTCAACGTGGTATGGCGAAAACAATAGAGTTCCCGGAGCAAACGCCGTCACATCTCTCTCGAACGCACCAATCGCATTCTTCGCTGCTTCCTCCAGCCATCCACTCATCTTCAAGAAATTCACATCCTCATTGCAGTTCTCTGCCAGATGTTGAACTTTCTTGCTATACGATGCACCAACAAGTACCTGCAGCTTCTGCTCTTCAAGGGGAAGAAAATGTGACAACTGCAATCGATCCACCTCATTCACAAGCTCCTGCTGACGGTTTTCGATGGCTCTCTTAAGGCCACCAAAAACGTCGTTGATATGGGAGGACACAGTTTCAGTGTCATCACGGAGTCCACTCAGTGCTGCTTCAGACTTCTTGATCGACTCGTCAAAAACACTGCCACTTCCATGTGATGTGCTAGTCAGCTTGGCTTTCAAGGACTGACGAATGCTAGAAGATGCATCAGTGATAGTCTGCACATTGTGAGCAGCATGATCGCCACTGCTTAGACATTGCTTGCACACTAGCTGCTCACAACTCAAGCAGTACGAACACTGTACAAACGAGGGGTGGAATGAGCATTTGTGCTGGCTGGCTGGAGTGTTACCACCTGTACGTTCTGCAGCCTCACTGAGCGACACAAGAGTGTGTTTGTACGACCTGCGAGATACAGGGTGACCCTCTGCGTGGATAGCACAGAAATTGTCACCACAGTCCATGCAAACAGCCACTGCTGCAGTATCCTCAGCACATTCATCACACAACTTCTCACGGCCAGCACTTGCAACTGCTACCTCCTCTTGAAACCCATCACTAGACACATCACTGTCTGGCAGGTACTGTAGCAAGGGCACACCAGTAGTCGATGCTGGAGTAACTCTTCCACATTCAGGACATCCCACAGAGCCCTTGCCATTGATGTATTTTTCCAAACACTCCACACACAACGAGTGAAGACACTTTAGCAGCTTGCCATGCTTACTACTACTTCTACAAGATCCGCACTCTGGTCTGGACATGGCTAATCAACACAGCTGCACACACACACACAACACCCTGACCAGTACTAGATCAAGGTAGATACACCAACACAGAACACTCTCAACTCGAAGACAAAGTCACCATGGTCACTGTACGTAGATCTACTCAGTACCAGTATGGCACTACAGTCATGTACGTACATGCACCAAGCCTAATCGATTTATTTGGTAAAAATGATTTTTAATTCATCCACAAATGTTTTACCACCAGCTGCTTAGCTACATGTAGGATTGATAGATCGCACTGCATGCAGCAGACAGCAATGGACCGCGTACGGTCCTGGTCCGTATGCGTGTTCGAGGTACATTGAAAAAATAAAGGACCGTGCTTATAATAATTATCTCTAATATTAGAGATAAGACGGTAGTTGGTGGTCCGAGTGTTCAAAACCATTTGAACTTCATACTGTTCGTCTTCTTTTTGACATGCTCTCTTTCCATCGTCCTTAGCTTTTTGTTTGTTGTAAGCTGTTTCGGCTTTATCCTATACTGTAGCGACCTGACTCACTGACTGTTACGTCATTCTACATGCGCATGCGCAAGAAATAAAATCATTCTCTTTGGTCACAACTTCTTCGTTGTCCGGTTGGCCAAAGTAGCCGTCGTCTAGGGCCCGACGTAAAACCCTAAATTGGTGACCCTGACGCTGCGCTCTTCGGAGTTTTGAGCATGCCATCCCTGAGCTCGGCCCGCCGCAGTTTCCTGCTCGCCTCAACTCTCGGGATCCCGTCAATCGCCGGCTGTTGACGTAAAACTTGAGCCTCACCACCACTCGTCACTGGATCCGCCTCGGAGCTGCTGTGGCCCCTGCCACCCTCCCCGGCCCACCTGGATACCCCGCTATCCTGCCACGGCATCGTCCAGTCGTCGTCGTCGTCCGTATTCGTCCTGGCCTCAAGCTGGAAATTGGCCACCTCCACCATCCGTACCAGCCCAACTGTGCACGCACGCAGGCACACGCCCGGCACCGGACCCCATGGAGCTGCGCTCGCCTCCATCTGTCCCCGCCTCAGTCGGCACGCCTCGCCCCAGTGCAGCGCTCCTGCTGGTATCCCGCCAAGTCTGCAACATGCAGCCGCCTCTGACATGATAATACTCCTCTGTCACGCGTACATTTCCTTTCTTTCTGCCTCTGACATGCTCTCCACCTCTGTCACGTTAACACACCTCTGACATGTTAACCCGCCTCTGTCATGCATCTCTCTCATTTCCGCTTTCTGCATTTTTGATTTTGTTTCGGCCTTTGTTGCCACGTCACAAACAAATTTCATACACGCAGCGCTCTCGCCTGTACATATGTATCATATTATTATATTTTTGCCTTTCCGCCTTGTACATGCTGCGCTTTCCTTTCTCTTTTCTTTCTTGTTTCTTGTTTATCGTGCTTCGCTCCTCCCGACCTCACCACTGGCGGGGGAGTACTGTAGCGACCTGACTCACTGACTGTTACGTCATTCTACATGCGCATGCGCAAGAAATAAAATCATTCTCTTTGGTCACAACTTCTTCGTTGTCCGGTTGGCCAAAGTAGCCGTCGTCTAGGGCCCGACGTAAAACCCTAAAATACCTCTGGGGATGCCAAGTGATGGTTTTGAGAGGCTGGTGATGGCTGTGAGCGAGAGTTTGCCGATCGGCGTCGTCCTCGCTATAGCGATGAAAATACTAGTTATTGCGCACCTGGCAGATATCACAACACGTCGGAGCGTCAAGGAGCAACAGAATCTTGGGTTTTCACTGGAATCTAGTTCCTCCAGCATCGTGTAGCCCACCGTCGGTGAATGGCCGTCCAGAATGGTTGAACCTGGTCTTCTGCAGCATCTCGCAGTCCTGCGAGGCACACCCTCTACGCCTCAGTGCCATGTACAGTTGAACATCGATTATCCGCACATCGACTATCCGACCATTCGATTATCTGTAACAGTTTTTTTGGGCGCACGTGCCGTAGAGTACGCACTGTGCATGTGCATGTAGTGAGCCATTCAAAAAATACGAAAATTTTGAAAAGTAAAAAGTAAAAAGGTCGTGCGGCTAGTAATAACCACTGAAAGTGTGTGAGTGACAGTTTTTTTCTTATCCGGAACATTTGCCTTATCTGAACACCGCCTGACAGTTGTCTGCCCAGAGGTGGTCGGATAATCGATGTTCAACTGTATTCTACAAATAAAACTCATGAAGACTACAGTGATGAGTCTATCCTGTATGCTGCAAAAGGCGCAGGAAATGTGACTGGTGTCTGTACACTGGACGCCAACACCCCAGTCTTGTCCTGCAGGATCTGTTTGACATTGACATTATACAGTGGGCGACATTGACCTGCCGGGTTTGGCAGCTATCATAATAGTATCTGCCTGGGTGGAGTGTAGCAGGTTGGCATTTGCTCGTTGTCCAGTCCGGAATTTTCTTGTAACTCACGGTGGAGTACCCGCAAGGTTTGTGATCATCCCTGTTCACTTCAATATTATTATACACACACACACAACGTTCCCTTTGTCACTCATTTTATCCCGAGTACTGAATTTGCTGACGATATTGCGCCACACTTGTCACAACCGACCGCCGCTGCTGTGGCGACTGGTTCGTCAATGGCGGTGACCAGGCTGACTAGCTTCAAGACAGCGGCCTCCTTGTCAACCCAGCCTAAAGCAGATTTTATCGATCCAGCCTCAGCGCTATGTTGACGATGCCCTAGTGACTGTGTGTCATGGAGTTGTATTGCCATCAGCGGTCATTGCCGTTCACCTTGGTGCAGCCCTCAGCAACTGGCTCAGCCCATGGGAGTCTCAAGTGGACAAAGTTGTTGCCAAAGCAGCTCAGAAGATTGGTGCATCGTGGTGTAGATGAGCACATATCTAGGACTTCCCGGCACCTATTTGTCCAGACTGTGATACTACGTGACGTGCTGTACTGCACATTCTTAGACCGACTGCAGGGGTCGCGCACATGCAGCCCGTCTGTTGCCAGTGCAGCATTCTGAAACGTTCTTTCCTGCTGACATCCGTGGAATAATAACTTGCATTGCTTCAAAGCAAGTGGCTCAGTTACCTTTCTGTTGTGCTCCTAGTGTCCATACAACAATAACCTACTACAATGAATTATTTTCCTTTCCGTTCCCCAACCAATGATTAGCACAATGTGTGCCCGCGTGCGCACGTGCGCACGTGTGTGTGTGTATACCTCACTCGCCACTTGAAGCTCTTTTCCCCATGACTGAAACACTTTCGATCCTTTCAGGACCTGCCATCATCTGCGGATGGGCATTATTGTTTGTGTGTGTGTGTGTGTGTGTGTGTGTATCATTCAGAATCAGATCCGCTATCGTTGCTATAAGAGAAAATCTGTGGGTACATATCCAGTGCATTTGAAAATGTGCGTGCTTTTCTCGCTACGGGCGCATACATGGAAGATTGTGCGTGTGTGTGGTGTGTGTGTGCGATGTGCGTCTGTGTGTATGGGGATATTGTCTGTACCGGCTTTTGGTACAAATGTTCAGGTCTGTGCTTGCATGTGTGAACATGAAATTGTTCGGTTCTGTGCATGCTGCTATGTAATTGTTGTATATTATTGTATGTATGTGTGCAATCGTGTGCATTTCCACGAACAGTGTAGACGAGCGTGGAGAGTGCATTCATCCCTCACCAACCACTCCTCCCCCCTCAGACTTGGGCTTACGAGAGTTTTTTCTGCGTACCTCTCATCTTTTTTTTGTTTCTCTCTGATACTGTATTGATGTACATGTACCTCGATGTGTTCCTCTATCTGCAGTCGCCTTTATCCTTTGGTCAAGTTAACGTTTATTCTGCTCTATTTATTGTGCGAATCAAAATAAACAATACCGTAAAGTACCGCGAGAGCGCCCCACCTTGATTTCACAGCCAGAGAAAGGAAAATCGTATGGCAGAGTGCAACGAAGTGTGCACGCTGTGAGAATCTTAGTGTACTAAGGTCACACTTGGCAGGTTTTTGTGTGGAGCTTGTGTCCGCTTGAAGGTACGGATTGACTGCAAAACGTGCAATATGTGTACAAGGTTCATGTCGTATGACCTACAGACAGCAGACCACCTCCACAATACGACCACGAAAGGATGAGATGGTGGGGCGCTCTGGCGGTACTTTCCGGTTATAACACAAGTCATGCTAGAGTGACGACATGTGCGTTTAGTTGGGTTGATGCGCTGGGTCGTTCTAATTATGTGGAACAGAACACACATTGGGCAGATTGATTGGGCATGATTGTGCTCAGTCCAAACAGTGAACATAATAATTATCTCCAGTAGGGCTCAAACGGTTATATCAAAAAGTATTCTTTCTAGACCAAAGAGTGGTATATTTGATAACATTAATAACGATAGAAATTTTTACGATACTTCTCCAGACGTTTCGTTGTTCTGAACAACATCGTCAGTGGATAAAGAAACTACGTTATATCAAGAAGTATTCTTTCTAGACCAAAGAGTGGTATATTTGATAACATTTAATAACGATAGAAATTTTTACGATACTTCTCCAGACGTTTCGTTGTTCTGAACAACATCGTCAGTGGATACAGAAGTTTATCGTTATTAAATGTTATCAAATATACCACCACTCTTCTATACAGTCATACTAACTTGTACGCCCTTGAGAAACGCCTCAACTTCAAAACCTATGTATTTGTTTACCGCTGCCTGAATGGACTTGCTAGTCCTCTTCTGCGAGACCGCTTTACCTTGCGCGCCCATGGTGCTCGCACTGCAGCCACCACCCGTGGCCAAGTCTCTGCTGCTCTTGTTCTGCCCCCCGCTAACACCCGATATGGCTTTAGTGCAATTTCTTATTTGGGCGCTGCCAGGTGGAATACACTTCCACCGGCTTGCCGCATGTCTAGTTCACCAGCTGAATTTCGCTCATCCATCAAATTATACCTAGGGTTCCCTGTAAAAAGGCGCTGACGCCTGTTGGGAATTCCCTAGTAAAAGAAGAATAAATAATAATAATAATAATAATAATACCACTCTTTGGTCTAGAAAGAATACTTTTGATATTACAATGAGAGTGAATAATCAACGGCTTGTCCACCAACTCTTCTCAAACGGTTAGTCCGATTAACCGGTTGCAGACCAGTTACGAAGAATTAACAGTTAACCGATAAAGATAACGGTTACGCAGTAACTTTTCAGTCAATTTTTCAAGTATCAGGTCGTTGCAAATTATGCACTTTCTGGGCTGTCGCACGTGCACGCAATTTCTGGGCTGTCAACTCGGTCAAATCTGGTCTCTTGGTGTGAGAGTATGTATGAATGAGCATGCAAGAGAATGTACATGTGTGCGTTGTACTGAATAGGGTACATTTTTTGAAGTCAAATATACGGTTAAAAGAGAGTCCGCAGGATTGCCGTGGCTTATAGGTTATAACCGTTAGCTTAGCAGTTAACCGTTAGGGGTAAAACCGTGACCGTTTGAGCCCTAATCTCCAGTGACATACTGTAGCGGGTAGCCTCTAATAGGTAGGTGGCACTAGTCGCTATTGCTTGTTTGACATGTGCCGCCAGAACCCCTGTTGTGTCATGGTGTAGATGCACATGCCCTATTCTGGGGCGTACTGAGGTACGTTGATTTTGTTGACTGCATGTAGACAGCATCCACTAGTAGTACTTGTAGACCTTGGCTCTTTGTAGGTCAACCACCATTACATGGATCGATCAGTGACTATGCACTTGGAGGTTGGAAGTAGTAGTAGCCCGCGCTGAACAGATCTTGCCATGGCCCAGGGAGTAAACTCGTGTACTCGACTATCCATTTAGTCATCCAGAATGAGTGGCGCGATTTGTCCATACCATGTTGCTAGCTCACAGTTGTTTGGGCACGTTTTGAGCTGCACCACGAAACAAAACGAAATAAGCGCGACTATAGAGCAAGGAAGTGGCGAGACGGCATTTCCAGGACGAGACAGGCAGTAGAGATGTGTTCACAGCATGAGCAACCTTTCAAACCCTGCTGGTACTCCACAGTTACAAGAAAAGGTCGGACTAGACGACGAGCCAATGGAAACCTGCTACATCCACCCAGGCAGATAGCTGCCAAACCAGGCCAATGTCGACCCACTGCATGCCCTTATGGCAATGTCAAACAGATCCTGCGGGAGAAGACTGGGATGTTGGCGTCCAGCGTACAGACACCAGTCACATTTCCTGCGTCTTTTGCAGCATACAGGATAGACTCATCATTGTAGAGTCCACTACTTCATGAGTTTTATTTGTAGAATACATGGCACTGAGGCGTACACGGTGTGCCTCGCAGGACTGCGAGATGCTGCAGAAGACCAGGTTCAACCTTTCTGGACGGCCATTCACCGACGGTGGGCTACACGATGCTGGAGGAACTAGATTCCAGTGAAAATCCAAGATTCCTTTGCTCCTGGACGCTCCGACGTGTTGTGATATCTGCCAGGTGCGCAATAACTAGTATTTTCATCGCTATAGCGAGGACGACGCCGATCGGCAAACTCTCGCTCACGGCCACTCAAAACCATCACTTGGTATCCCCCAGAGGTATAGGAGAAAGCCAAAACAGCTCACAACAAACAAAAGCAAAGGACGATGGAAAGAGAGCATGTCAAAAAGAAGACGAACAGTATGAAGTTCAGATGGTTTTGAACACTCGTACCACCAACTACAGTATACCACTTACTACACTGTACTAGTACTAGTACTAGTACTAGTACTAGTACTAGTACTAGTACTAGTACTAGTACTAGTACTAGTCTAGTACTAGTACTAGTACTAGTACTAGTAGCCTTTCAATAAATCGTGACGCCATTTTGTTATGTATCTATCTGAGTACGAGGTCAATATAAAAATTAATAAAAGCAGAGTAAAAGACCGAGGCGAAGCCGAGGTCTTTTACGAGGTTTTTATTTCCTATAGGCTATACTGACCAAGTACGAAGTCAATATTAGATTTATCACGACAAACAGTCCGTATTTCAAATTCCAAAACGATAACCTCATGAATTCCGGCTTTATGATTGCACAACCGTTGCACCACCACCTACTCATGCAGTGCACTAGGCACCGTTCAACTGCGCAACCCCTATGTAAGCAGTCAAATATACATGTAAGCAGCCAATATAGCCCTAACTAAGGAGTGAAATATGCAGGAATATTTGACTGCTTAGGTATTGCAAAAATCTATGTGAGTCAATACTAAGGGAGTGATAACTACTGGTATTAGAGGAGACGTCCCTAAATTATAGGAGACTGTTCCATTATTATTTCAACCTCATTTCACAGGCATGTTATTGTTGCCATGGTCAGACACACACATTTCAGGGTTTTTTCGCCGGTACAGAATCTGATAATGAATTTACACAGTGTGCTTATCATGGAGACTGAGCACTTTATATTTTGAATGCCGCCCCAAGGTGTTCTATTACATGTATTGGAGATGTTCGATAGGAATACATACATGTACATTATATGACATGCACATGTACTTGACTTGGTACACCAGCCTCACCTTCTATCCTCCTTTACATGCACTACTAATACTATACTATGCGCTGTATTCATGTATTGTTCCCACACACTTTCGAGGTTGACCTTAGGTAGCACACTGGAGACCTTTTGATGCATTTCACTTTCAGCCGCCCTTTTAGTTATCTACACCAACAGCTGTACATACATGTACATCCTAACCCTTTCAACAGTTGTCCTCCTGGTATTATAGGCCTCATGCACGTTGTACAGATGCACGAAATCCCGTAGAATCCCGTAGACCCGGTTGGGTGTTGAATGTGCAGGACCCTATTGTGTTTATTGCTATTTCCACAGCGAAATGGGCCCTGAAGGCATTTCATACGAACACTTTTTCGACAGTGATCAAGCGAGTCGTTAGTTCAATCCCAAAGTGAAGAAGCTGGAAAAGTGATTGTTCGCCGCGAATTATGAGGCTAAATGGGTCAAACACGCATGTATAGCACACAATGAACACCCAATCGTGTATGTACACACCTACGGCCCTAGTACAGAACTTCGTACATCTGTACAATGTGCATGAGGACTATTGCACACCTACACTGTACATGTATACGATGTATTATACACCCTTCTATTCAGTTCTTCCTCTAAAACGTATTTCTCTTGCACAGGTGCCATGTCCCGACCTTTCCCATTCTTCTGCCCACACAATCATGTACCTCGTAGTTTGACCTTTCTTCTTACTTCTCTCTGCTCTACGTATCCCCTGACCATAGGCTAGCTTACTGACTCACCCTATAAAAGCTGCTGCCTTTCTAGTTTCCTACGGATTAGTTTCTTGCCGATTAAGACCAGTTCTCCGCAGATCAGTTCCCTGTACATTTATATTAGTTGCCTGCTAGATTCTGATTATTACCTGAGAACTCTCTCTCTGAATAAGTGTGCAATTCCGAATGAGAATCATTCTCCATTAATGTAACCGCTTGCTAATGCTCTACCGACTGAGCAAAACCAGGACTTAATTAACAGAGACGTGCTATTATAGGGCTTGAAAGTGATGACGTCAAAACGGCCAGGGAGTAGTAAGTTGACATCAGATTTCTATTTTGGATCTGCTAAGGTGTGACTTTGCTATTGCCTCAGTATATGGGTGTATAGCAACCCACTCATGTCGCATGCAGGGGTGACTTTTACTTCGCCACCAGTTGTAACCCCGCCACCAGTAGCCAAATCAGTCAGTTTCACTGGCTACATCACCTTGCTGTGAGTAAAGACAGCTTGAAATGTGCTTGGATCCATACAAAAACTGGATCCAAGTGGATCCAGTTTTTGAATTTTTGAAATTGTTGCCATGCTGTGACGTAGCACTTTCAAGCTCTATTGGAGACTGTCCTTATATTAGAGATAACACGGCACATGTACACCACTTTCAATAAATCGTGACGCCATTTTGTTTTAACACGCATATCGCGGGTTTGGCACAGTCATGAGTCATGTCATGTCATGTCAGTACAGTCAACTTCGCCAATAACGACATTCGGCGGGGCATCAGAAAAGTGTCCTTATTCGCGAAGTGTCCTTATAACCGAAGTCCCATTTGAATGTATGTGAACCCATATTTTGTATAGTATGACATGCATATCAAAATCAAGCTCTTTTCTTGCTCTATGTCAATGTGTACTTTATTTTCATATTGCAGTTGAAAGGAACTAAAAATTCAATATGCAAGGGAAATTAATTGAAAAAATTAATAATAATATTATGCCTTTTTGATACAGTAGATACAGGGCCAGAGACATGTACATGTACATGTATGATGATTACTGTACAATCATGTACAACTACATGTACATTGTATACATATAGGTGTGCTGGTAAATCCAACAATTTTGAAGCCAACATAAAAAAGGAAGAAAAAGCCCCCTCCCCCTTGGCTGCATTTTCTTGCATGTGTGCCTTTATAATAATTATTAATTATGAATAATATCCATCACCATAGGTTCTGGTACTTCTGCATGACAGGTACATGTACTTGACTGACAGGTACTTGAAATAGCTGTCAAAAGCCCAGAAAGTCGTTATTCAAGCAGTGAATATGACCTCGGGGCACTAAAAGCATGTCGCTATACGCGAATTGTCGTTATTCAGATAGTCGTTATATCCGAAGTTAAATGTATACAGTTAGATGGGACTTTGCTCTGGGCATGGAAATTCGGTCGTTATTCGCGAATTGTCGTTATATCCGCAGTCGTTATTAGCGAAGTTGACTGTAGATAGTCAATACTGCACAGTGTGCTAGCGCTGTGTTGTCATTCTGGACACTATCCTATCAGTGCGGTACATAGTCATGTGTACATGTATGTCCGGCCCCGAGTCTTGGGCTGCGTTCGTTTTCAGCTATCTGTACTGGTAGTAGCCATTGGCGGACTATGCTCGGCCAATCGTCAAATTATGCTTTTGATTATGCCACAATTATGCCAACAAATATGCTGAATTATGCTGAATTATGCTCGGTTCCACTATATATTCACGCTGTACATGTACATAGAGGATTGAGAAACCACGCATACTCACACGGCCATGCCCTAAGCATAATTTTTGTCTAAACCGAAAGATTATGCCGACCTTACACGTTGGAATCCGTATAATTATTATGCCGGAGCATAATTTTTTGCCGAAATCCCAACATTATGCCAAATATTATGCCGGCATAATCCGCCAAGGGCTATGACAAGGAGTCGTAACTGGGGTATTTAAAAAATAAACATCTGCAGGCTTTCTGACAAAGCTGTATTATGCCCCTAAGCAAAATTTTTGTCTAAACGGAAAGATTATGCCGACCTTTACACGTTGGAATCCGTATAATATGCCGGAGCATAATTTTTTGACGAAATCCCAAGATTATGCCAAATATTATGCCGGCATAATCCGCCAAGAGCTAACTGGTAGAGTAGAGTAGGGTCACTCTACCGATAGAGGTAGATGGTAGAGGCAAGTGTACGAACGCTGTTCTACCGGATTAAAGTAGCTACATGACTATCACTATATCAGGACGACATCCAGGAGCGATCAAAGAATACACGATTGACATTAGGAGAAGTCTAAAACTCCCCTAGCATAATGAGGGTCCGAACCGGGTTCAACACCCATATGGTTCAGATGGTCCGCAGGGATCGGGGCTCTGCCAACTGCGGATGGTTGTAGTAAGGTCACTGTTCTCGACCACAGTGTCCTCCACCTTGTTTCATGCTGTCAATCTAACAATTAATAGTAATACTCAAGTACAGCACTGTCACTGCCACTGGGCTGCGAAATGTTGGGGGGGGGGGTATTACTTTTAGGTTAGTCCAGGACATGACGTGGACTCTGCTGCATGCAGATGGAGAACAAACTTTGAGCATCGTACACTCGTTCAACTCTGGACACTTAGCAACTCACAGACACGTAGCAATAAAGTAGTCTTGGAGGAGACGTCAAGTGAAAATCACACAGACGAAGAGGCGTTTTCTCCTTATACTTCAGGGTCTGGCGCTAGCGTCTCAAACGATATGCTCGTGTTGAAGTAGACATTGATATTTCATTAATTTGAATCCGCAGGCTAGGGGAGCAGCTGTAAGCAGGAAGGGATCGTTCCAAAAAACTACCTTTGGCATTTCCAGCCTTCCACCAGTTCCAGCCAAGCAGGCTCCAAAAGAAGTACAATGTAGCTCAAGGGCTGAGTAACAAAGTCGATGTGAGCCTTCAAAGGAGCGTGTCTGAGTTTCCTGGTGAAACACAAGTGGTTGGCCACAATATTATTATTGTGCATTTGGATAACCTTCACTTGACTGCATACTTGGCAGCACAGCAGTTCAGGTCCTGAACCCGCTGTACTGTACCAATGTACTATTGCGGCCAACCACTTGTCTGCGCGACGCCACAGACTATTAAGAAGACAGCACGAGCAAAGGAAGTAGAGAGGCAAAAATAATCTGGCCAAGTGCTGTCAGGCTTAGCGCCAACGTGATGAATCTAGGCTCTCAGGAACTGGCCTAACATCTGCTGTTTCGGATGCACAGATTGTTCACAAAGGCTAAGTAGAAGTACATGTAACACCTTGTCTGCAGGCAGGAATTCAACTTGCCAATTCCGACCTCTATTGCGAGCGCAATAATCACCTAAGTCTGCGCATCTTGCCCTGTAGCAAGTTACTCGTACATTGTGTATGTACATGTACAGTTTCTGTTACACAAGTAAGAGAAGTCGAAGAGAATGTAGTAGAAATATATTTTGTTTCAGTTCTGTTGACCGGAAGCACAAGACGAGGAGAGCCACCGGCTGCTATTGCATCTTCTACTTGAAGTATGATTCTCCCTAAGTCTGGTACATACTTCACTCAATCCCATCTATTTAGTCTCAGTGTTGCCTGGAATAAGCTGCCAGAAGAAAATCCGCTGTCTGCCATCCGCTAGCCGATTTACTGTTGCAGTGTGTAGACACTATCTGCACCACAAGTATTCTGTGCAAGGTATGCCAATGTTTTGCAAGTACTGTAGCTTCTGCTGTTCCCGTTTGTATTATTTTTATTTTTCACCTTGTCATGTCCCTTCTTCCCCCTCTCATAACAGCCACCTTCACTTCCTTTCCTCAGGAGACTCCCTTTGATAGGCATCCATTTGCCTCTGGAGAATCCTTGAAAATATACTTGAAGTAATATCAATATAATATTGACTTTGCAATATTTTGCGACAAGAAGTTTGAGATTTGGCAACTTTTGAAAACGTGTTATTAACTTATTATGCTGGATATTGTCGGGAACAGTGCAACCATGAATACAGCCGCAATGCAACACGTTTTAACCATCACACACTTGCTGTCTCATGATGGTTTAAAACCGTGAAACTCAGAGTTACGGCAGAAACACATTTTGATTCCTTATTCCAAGTGTGTACTAGGATCTGCGCCTACATGTAGGTGTATTGAGCACTATCACGAGCAACCGCAACTCTCCAGGAGTGCTCTCACCATCACGTACCCAATTATCACTGACATGCATTTTCATGTGTGAAAAGAATTCAGGTGGACACACCCATTCCCATACATAGCACTGCACATCACATCCGAACCAGTTCCGTTATTTTTACAACGTTTCGGCACTTGGCCATCGTCAGGTAATAACAATGAATACCGTGGAAGCCACACAAGAGCAGTATATACGCAGAGTGTAGCGCGAGTGTAGCGCTCCCCTCCTGTGCTAGAATTAACACCATAATTATTTGGCATGTACCCTCACTTCGTAGAGCACAACGGCGCGCTCTTTTTCTCCGTGATGTGCACAGTTGCACCTTCTCTCTCCCCCCCCCCCCTCTGTATAGAGGTGACATAACTCGGATCATTATATTTTTTGGCGCTACACTCTGCGTAACGCCATTCACAGAGCACAATGCGCGCTACCTTCTGCTGCTTCTCCTCCGTGATGTGCTAGTTGCGCCTTTTCTCTCTCTCTGTCCCCCCCCCCCTTCTGCATACTAGGTGACATAATTCGCATCTTTTTTGGCGCTACACTCTGCGTATATACTGCTCTTGTGTGGCTTCCACGGTATTCATTGTTATTACCTGACGATGGCCAAGTGCCGAAACGTTGTAAAAATAACGGAACTGGTTCGGATGTGATGTACAGCGCTATGGGAATGGGTGTGTCCACCCGAATTCTTTTCACAGATGAAGCTGCAGGAAGCCTCAGCCCTTCTTCAAATGCATTTTCATGTAACTGATAGTTTGCAACTCTCACTCCCTGGGTAACGCTGGGGAAAGTATTAAATTTTCATAGGTCCGATCTACAGTAGAGTAGATGCCTTCTTTCACTGGTGACTATCACTATTCAGTCTCTGTCAAAGTTGCAAAGGAGAGAATGCACTGGAGAAGCATATCTTATAGTGCTACGAGGTGGTGTAGCTGGTGGGAAATGTTTCTGCAGCTTCAGACTATGTGTTTGTGGTTGTTGTTGTTGTTTGAAATCTTTTATTCTCTTGTTGTTGTTGTTGTTGTTGTTGTTGTTGTTGTTGTTGTTGTTGCTGTTGCTGTTGCTGTTGCCGTTGCTGTTGCTGTTGGTGTTGGTGTTGCTGTTTGTGTTGTTGTTGCTGTTGTTGTTGTTGTTGTTGTTGTTGTTGTTGTTGTTGTTGTTGTTGTTGTTGTTGTTGTTGTTGTTGTTGTTGTTGTTGTTGTTGTTGTTGTTGTTGTTGTTGCTGTTGCTGTTGCTGTTGCTGTTGCTGTTGCTATTGCTGTTGCTGTTGCTGTTGCTGTTGCTGTTGCTGTTGCTGTTGCTGTTGCTGTTGTTGCTGTTGCTGTTGCTGTTGCTGTTGCTGTTGCTGTTGCTGTTGCTGTTGCTGTTGCTGTTGTTGTTGTTGTTGTTGTTGTTGTTGTTGTTGTTGTTGTCGTTGTCGTTGTCGTTGTCGTTGTCGTTGTCGTTGTCGTTGTTGTTGTTGTTGTTGTTGGTTCTTTATTTTACTTTACCATATGAACAGACATAATACGCCAAGGGTTATACAAACCTTATGGCGGGCAATTCCTCGAATACTGCTCCATTTCTTTATCCACATACCAAACATGCATGAAACTTACCAGAAAAAGTACCGAATTCTGCCAATTTTTCTGCCGGCAGAATCCACCGGACCCTAACATGTACATATAGGTTCACCCCAATTAACTGGTTTCTCCTCAATCCTGATGATCGCTCCTCGCCGAAAAAATGGTGGAGATTGTAGAATTTGCAGGAAGGAGACCGTTTGCTTTGGTGATGATGTATGGTTTTCTGTGACATTGTTTGAGACAAGTAATAGTCCAGATCAGTCGCTAATCTCTGTACACAATTCAGAAGCTCTGCTGCTGTTACCCGCCTGCACTTGTGTCAGGACTGATGGTGATCCAACACTACTTCTAAACCAACCCTGAAGGCTGACCATTGATTTGTTTGAGCGCAACTGAAACGGCGTAACTTATCAACAGTCAGGGCTGTGAATGGGGCTAATATAGTAAGTCAACAATAATTGAAGTTCACGTACTTCGAAGTATTTCCGGCTACTTTCGGCCTGGGTCTTACTTCGAGGCCTATGAATTTGTTGCTGCAGCAATTTTGATTTGTGCAGTTCAGTGTGAAAACAGGCAGCACCAGTACAAGATAAATGTTTGATTCGGGCGAAATGTTTTTATGCCTCGGAGGCTGAAACTTGCAGACTTGCAGTAGTCTTTGGACGTTTTAGTTCTTTAGTTTTGAAGGTCAGGTGTATTTCATTTCCAGAGGTTTTTGTTGTTGCCTTTTTTGGGTTCTCTGTCCACGTACATGTACATGTACATGTACTTGCTGTAACAGAGAATTCGTAGGAAACGCTACATGTTGTGACCTTTAAAATAAGAAAAATTAAAGACTTGGACGGAGGCAGGAAATATTGCACAAAAAATGTATTGTCTACGCATGCATCTACGCAAGAATCACCAGACACCACCAGCCAATTAGAACATGTGTCAAAAGTGTTGAACGTTTTCGTTCCCTTCTTGTCAAAATACTACAGGGAATGATGGAAATAAGCTAAGAGGCTACAACTACAGTCGTCCCTCTCTAATCCGGCACTTTATAATCCAGCACCCTCGATAAACCAGCACAATTTTCAGTAGCCAAAATGTCCTCTTCATGTACATTGCAGCAGAAAATCAGATTTGTTAATCCAGCACCCTCCCTAATCCAGCAGATTTTCGTGGCACAAATGGTGCCGGATTATAGAGGGACCACTGTATAAGGAAAGGAAGTTCAGAGATACATCACTCCAATTATGTGTAGAAGTGACACAAAAAAATATAGATGTGAAGAGTCAAGAAAACAGCATGCAAATCCAATAAGTGACAAAAACGTAGTGACAAGAAAAAGAGAGTAAATATCAAGAGATCAAGGGATCTATTTCGCACCTTCACGACGAACAGTGCCAAACAACTGCAAAGACAACACATTCTCCTTCTGAACACAAAGCTCAGGGTCTAACTTACGTATGTACAAAGCTTCCAGCACGGCAAGATGTAATAAAGACCTCCAACGCGACAAAACAGAGAATACATCATCAGAATACTTGGCCGTTGTCACCTCCGATCCTGCCGCTTGCCAGTCTCTCCCATTACGCCCTGCGTCCCTGCAATTCCGATTGCCTCGGTCGACATCACTGTGCTGCTCCACGTCCAGTCTGTCCTGCTTCCGCGGTCTACCTCGTTTCTTCACATTAACCGTTGTTGTCACTTCCAGTATTGGTTCCTTTGACTCCTCCTCAATTCGTCTCCTCAATTGTCTTCTGGTGACTCGTCCGGGGCTCGATTGTTCAGATGTCAGTTTCGGTGGTTTCCGTATCGGTCTCTTCTTCTTGTTTACTGTTGTTCGGGTTGGCTCCAGCCCTGCGCCCGACGAAAAGGAGGAGGGGTCGGCAAGCGTATCCACAGCGGACTTGGACGAGTCCACCTCAGACACAGACTGCACTGGACACTTCGGCGGACGACAGCGCCGAGGCCGAGAACCACGTGCAGCTACAGGGACAAGATTCAGCGGTACATGTTGACGAATCCGTGCGCCCACGTACCGATTTTCACAATTTCGGCACTGAAAGAAATATATTATAATAATTACTTTTGCTTAGGGTAGGTAGAACGTCCTTCTTCACACTGAACGCACGGGTCGTCCCAAAGATGACATGCAATTTGACACACAGATAAGAGGAAAGAAAAATATTCCGCACCTCCTTCTCGACGCGCGAAGAACCGGCACCAACCCATTGCAAACGTATTACCACAGGGCATCTCTCCGGCCCAAAAGTGATCGTCTTTTCCATGGTCGGTTTCTGGTTGATGAGTTTCATTAAAAATGTCTTTGGATAGCCATTCTTTGTCATTATTGTTAAGAGTCGTTCTAGTTCCTCGTCCAGCAGATGAGGGGAACATATCCTATGTGCACGGTAGACAAGGGCCTTGACGAGGTGTGTTTTGGACTTAGTTGGAGTAAACCTTGACCCGCATGGGATACAAGCCTGTGAAAGTGGGCTTTCTATAAATGGTCGTGTCCATGTTGTGCGTATCCATGTTACGAGAAATACTAACATCCAGAAAAGAAAGGGTACCATTATTTTCACCTTCTGATGTGAATTTTAATGCTGGATGTAAGGAGTTGAGAGTTTCCATAAACCTATCACAGGTTTCCTTGTCGTCGTCGTGACAATACACATCGTCAACAAAACGACAGTACATTGATGGCCAAAGTGAAGGGTCGATAGACGACTCACAGAAGCCAACAAATATATTCGCCAAGACTGGTCCCAAAGGCGATCCCATGGCGACTCCATCATTCTGTTTGTACATTATATTGTCGAATGAAAACTCCACACCAGACGTGACCATCAACATAGGTTTCACGAACTCCGTTTCATTCAAATTTGGTGGAGTGATAGACCTGTTATGGTATAACGCCATGGCTCAAATGTCTATTGTTTCTCGTAAAGGAACGTTGGTAAACAAGCTCACTACGTCATACGAGCACATGATTGTAACCATTTGATTCAAATTTCGAATCTCTAAGTCTCTCCAATACTTTTGACACATGCTCTAAGTGGCTGGTGGTGTCTGGTGATTCTTGCGTAGATGCATGCGTAGACAATACATTTTTTTGTAATAAAAGACTTGTTCGGAGAAGCGGCAGGGGAGGAATCTTGTCCGGGTGTTGCTATCCGCATGACTGTATATTCTCACGAGGGGTGCACCTACATGTACATGTACGTGCAGTAATGTACATTGTACATGTACATGCATGTAGTGTGCAAGGAGTGCTCCAAAATCCAAATGCCGTGGAGACAAGGGCATAGAACAGTCAAACAGTGGATGTGCATGGACAGAGCCTGAGGCTCTGTGGATGTAAGGTTTCACAACTTTAAATATTGTGCAACCATCGACAACATGATAATGGTGGGTACTACTAGTGTGCAGGTGTTTGAGTGGGGACTGAGTGCAAATTGGGAGCCGTGTCGGAGTGCTATGGGTGCCACAGCGTCTTTCAGTCCACAGTTAGACTAATCTTATGATGTCATTATATCATTATCGTTGTCTGATGATTGGTTCAGCCATGAAACTCTGAGTCACAACGGAATCAATTTGCCAAGGTTTTCATTGTGTGCCTTTGTGTACGCCGCTCTGCCTGAATCAGGCATTGAGCACACTTGCAGAACCAAAGCATATTGCCTCTGTAATCTTATTATGTCTTAGTTTCTGCTCCAATCAGCGGTTTGTGGTGGCGTCGATAGGTCTCGACTATGAGTAGTTATCGTATGACACTTAGACTTACTCTTCAAGCTCATGGCTGGTAGCCGGCTCATTTTGTTTGGTCGTGCGCTGCTGGATGTCTTGCATCGATTGCTAAATGAGGCAGTTTCTAGTATTGTTGGTTGCTTGGCCAACAACTACTTTGTGTGGGTCACGAAGCTTTGTCGCGTGGTGTGGTGAGCATGAGGGTGAAGATTGGGTATCTGGACTCCTGGTATATTTCCAGAAAGACCCTAGGACACCCTGAGAGCATGTCTGGCCGCGTCCCCTGCCATGTCATTCATAAGACTGTAATTGTTTACAATGTCAGGTACTTCAAAATTCAAGTGTCTACTTAATATTACAGGATTCCGGCTGTAATGACCATGTACAATGTACATGTATGTGCATGCACGTGTTCATTATTAACTTTGGTCACGTGGTGCACCATGGTGCACGGTACGGAGCGCTAGCGGGGGTGTGTAGGAGGTGCACCTCTGCCTGGCCCTAGCCCTAGGCTAGAGCTCTGTGCTGTGGTAACTAACTAACTCTTACTTGACACGTAGCTGTCATCATTCTGTTTACGTGATCTGTCATGTGGTTCTCGCGAGCCCGCGCGCGCGTCTGAACACACACACAACAGGTGCAGAACATAAGCCTGCTCATATTCATACTAATACTAGTAATAATACATTTTAGTACTACTACATGACACGTATTACTGTAGAGTGTAGTACTAGTCAGGCGAGATCGATCCAAGTAAAACAACACAATCATTGAATCATGCTGACATGGGTCTACGAAATGACTCGCTGTGGACCACTCGACTCGCTACAGCCTACTCGCCTAGTACTAGGCACTTCAGGCGATTTTTTCAAAACGAGAAATACGCGTATTTCTTTTTTGTATCTGATTCAGATAGGTTTAGGAAGACTCCACAGAAAATTTGAAGCAAAAAGAATAACTTAGCACAGAGATATAGCCACCCAAAGTCGGAGAATTGAATAACGGCATTTTCAGTATTTCGACGGCACCAGCAGCATATCAGAAATTGGCAGAACTTGCTTCAGTGTCTATAGTGGCAAAATACCAGGCTCGCTGGAAGCAGGTCAAAATAACCAGATGAATGCAGAAACAGCATGGTTTGGAAAAACTTCGGATTTTTCATCCGTCCGGCAGCTCCGACGAAGATATCGGGTATGGTCACCATGGCAACTCCATAGCAACAGCATAGCAACTCCATCGCAACAGCATGAAAACAGTGCCGAGAAGCCTTCGGAAAAGCATAAGATGAGACTTTGAGGTAAGATAAAGTAACTACAATAATTCAGTGCCAGAAAACATTGTTGCTACATGTACAGTACTGACTTGGTGATGAGTACGGAAGAACAATGAGCCGAAGACTGAGCAAACTAGAATTTACCGGGTATTTGACGGAAAGAAATGACAAACTATTACAATAGAACATCGTCTGCAAATTTTTGGGACTACTGAAACTTCAGCAACTCCAGCATGAGAGATTTTGTGCATAGAGTGTGTGCTGGATTCTTGGTATAATATCACCGTCAATGCTTTTCTTGGTCGCTGGAAGCCACCTGCTGATCAGCTGACGATTTGTTCCGAGCAGGCCGTTTTGATGTCAGCTCTCTTGGTCCAGTCGCCGAAGTATATACTGTCCTACTCGTCGCCTGCAGGAGAGGACGACTGCTCCGATGCGACTCCAATAACACCTGGCAATATTTCTTCTTGCGCAGCCATGCGCATGGGCTCCGACGAACAAGGATTATTGCCGGGAGGACGCCTGTCGCGGTTCGCTTCCAATAACACCTCGCATTATTTCTCCTTGCGCAGCAATGCGCAAAGTGTCGGACGAACGAGGACAACTGATCCCGAAAGGAAATACGACGCTGAAGACGATGAGCTACATGGCAAATGCGTGCAACCAAGTGAAATGCCCGAAAAATCCTTGCCGATTTTACTCGAACTGTACGTGAGTTAAAAAAATTGCCGCATCATGACGTATGTGGGCTCAAACGAAAGCTGAGGGCCTCAGCTACATGCTGCGCCACACGAGAAGGCCCTGCGCAGCTTCCGTGCAGCTACAGATCGATCTATGCATGCGCCTTTCCTTGGTGCCACGCATGTACGCGATTCAGCGTTAGCACTTTTTGACAGGTCATGTCACGTGACTGAAGTGCCTACTAGTACTACTAGTACTAGATCTACTGGACGGTTGGCAGCATTTTGCAAGGCGGACTACTAGTAGTACTAGTACTGCTACACTACACTACAGAATCCAGGCAAAGAACGGAGTGCTGAAGTCAAGAGCGCGCGATGAGCCTAGGATTTCACCTACCTAACCAAGCACAGACTACTTGTAGACTCAGCGACAGTATCCCAAACAAACGATGCACGCACGCGGGGACTCAACAAGTCTGTGCATAGACTGCATGCATGCATGCAGAACACAGAAGTCAGAACGGCCCACTCCCTACTGGCCTAAGTATTAGTTGGCCTAAGGCTAAGGCTAAGGCTACGACACGCCGGTTGAACTGTCTTCATCCTAGAGTAATGATACTGCGCTGTTGTTGACAAAATACGAAATAGTTTGCTCAGCGTCGAAATATTCATTGACCGATTTACCACCAAGATAGTTTAGTGTTGACTCTCTCGCCTGGCCGGAAAGATGATGCAACGGAAGACCATCGGCCAACTTGTCCGAGCAATTGGGATACTGCGCTTGTGTCGCTACAAAGCCGTTGTAAACAGCAGTGAAAAGGTACGGAATGAAAGAGCGGGGACTCCTGGAGGGTGTGTGTAGAAGTGCAACTCTGCACAGGTTCATAGGGAAATTTCTGGCTTGGTATTATTTTGTGCTTCTCGGGACTGCAGAGGTCCCCACGTAACTCGTTGCCATGTGGAGGGGAGAATGAAAATCAATGCCTTCATGCATCATCAGAAATTATGCTAGTACATGTACATTGTTTGTGTGGTATGGAGTAGGATTTGTTGTGAAGTGTTCAATTCACTGACTGTATCACCATGATGGTGAAACAAGACAGTGCTCAATAGACAATACTCTGACTGTGTATGGTGAAATAAGCGGCACATTGACCTACTGGCATACTGTACTGGTCGACACTGTGCATCAGGAGTGTAGGAAGCAGATCACAGTACTTGGTATGTGCATGCCTGATGTACATGTACATGCCTGATGTACATGTACATGCCTGATGTACCGTATTTCCTCGATTAATAGACCCGGTCTTTTGTTTTTTGATGAGGGTTGGACCCCCTCCCCTGTCTCTTATTTGGGCATGGTCCATTATTTGAGCACGGTCCACTATATTTTCATCGGCACATTGCTGGAAATGGTGGATTTTTAACACGTCATAATATAGAAGTTCTATATTATGAAGTGTTAAAAATCCACCATTTCCAGCGATGTGCCGATGAAAATATAGTGGACCGTGCTCAAATAATGAAAGAAAGCACTAACCACTTCAAAAATTGTAGTTGCTCAACCTAAAATCGCGTCCTTTCTTAGTGCGCATGCGCAAAGCAATTAACTCAAATAAGAGACCGGGTCTCTTATTCGGGCATGGTCTACTATTTTTCCGTGAGGCCTCTAGGAGGGTCTACTATTGGAGCAGGGTCTATTATTCGAGCATGGTCCATTAATCGAGGAAATACGGTACATGTACATGTACCTGTACATGTACATGTACCTGGCCATGTACATGTACATTGTATTTGCACATAATACAGTCAGACCTTTAACCGCACACATCTGTTTTCCATACAAAAATATCCCTCGCCTATCCGGAGGGTGAGGGATCTGGATAAACGAGGAGCGGATAAACGAGGACCGGATAAACGAGGACCGGATAAACGAGGACCGGATAAGCGAGGTCTGACTGTACATTGTAATTGCACATGTACATGTATTAGCACTGGGTCAAAGTGATGATAATACGACTATAATCAGGACCGCCGGAAGCAGGTTTTGATTGGTCCAGTAGTATTGTGGCCTTTCGTACTATGTGTGTCAAAATGGTGGATACATAATTATGCAATTAAAATACATGTAGAAGAAATCACATGGAAACGAGTTATGAAGCAACTATCCACGACTGTAACAAGAAAATAATCAGTCAGAAAAACAGAAATTTCTTCGATTTTAATTGAATTGAATACAATTAAAATAGAAGAAATGGAGGGTATAATAATAATTATTTTATGTTTAACTCGGACACTGAGCCAATAAATTGTATTGCCAATAGTAAAGACTTGTTGGTGGCCAATATGTTGGTCCGGTGATAACCTGTCCAACAGGACCAGTTCCGGCGGGCCTGATAATAACTTACCATTAGCTAGTTTCCTGTTCATTTTTCTGCCATGACCGCAGAAATAAACCTTTTCGTGCAGATACCGCACCAGTTATACATGTACGTGCAAATCACAACCTCCCCCGTATTTGGGGACTCGATTTCCCGGGTCAATGGTAGTTACCATACTCGCGCGATTAGAGCCCTCTCTTGAACAGTGCCCTATCTTGAATAATGCCCTAGTCTCTAAAAGCCAGTGAAAAAATAAAGCCCTCTCTTGAATAGTGCCCCCCTCCCCCCCCCCCCCCCCTCCCGGGCTTGTAATCAATAGCATGACTGTGCAAGCTTGGTGTCGTTTTGCTACTAATCTTGTCCATGCCATTGCACTGGTGGTTTCGGGAATCCAAATCACAGTTCATTTTGCCCTTTCTGTTAAGTCGCGATAGTTTACATTAGCGTTGGCTCCGTTTTTCTTTGTTTTAATGCTGGATGACGCAAATGTACCAGCTTTGAAGAAAGTAGTACCCTCTCTTGAATAGTGCCCTCTCTTGAATAGTGCCCTCTCTTGAATAGTGCCCTCTCTTGAATAGTGCCCTCTCTTGAATAGTGCCCCATCAGTGATGGTAAGTGAAAAATAGTACCCAAGCGGCACTAATCGCGCGAGTATGGAAACCCCTGTTGTAAGTCGATCAACTACCCTTTTTTGAATTTGGCTTTATGTCATAAAAGGTCGACTTGGAACGAGTAAAGTGCAGTATATTTAATGGTACCTTATTTTCTGGGGTCGGAGCAGTGCTCAGAACTATTTCAAAATGCTTACTAGTGGCACATTTAAAAAATATGCCTAAAGTAAGCATTTTGAAATATGCCAAAATCAACGCGCGTATTACATTCCGAATACACAATCCAGAATGTACATTTACCTTTTGAATTTCATCTTTACCCCGGTGTAAGTTTGAACCCGAAAAAAAAACATGGTATGTCTTTTGTATTATTTACTCATGCCATCATACGCTATAGGGCTTCGAAGTGGGACGTCAGGTCGTTGACAACGACTTCGTAGAAACAGGGTACAAACAACCATTGCGTCTCCAGCACGTGGAGCTTTGCACTAAAACGTTAAAACTTTTCATCTTGGCTTGTACAGATTAGAGTAGATACCTTACACGAAGAACACGGACATCCTTTTATTGTCCTTTTGGCACATGAGTTTGCTAGCTTTGTCCTCCTTTCTGCAGGGCAAAGTAGAGCATGATTTGCATGTAATTGGAGTTACAAATCGGCCTACAAATTTCCTCAAGCAAATCATTGATTCCCGCCATCCGAAGTCTGTATCTTATTGCAAAACCAGTGAAGAGCAAGCGGACGCTAAGGTGTATTTGTACCCAGAAAATTCGCTGGCATGTGTTGTCAATTGTATGTGACGTCATCACTTCGAATACTGGGCAACCTTCAGCCATAGGGCTGAAGGTTGCCCAGTATTCTAATTATAACGTTAATCATGTACGATACTTGCACATATGCATGGACAGTGCATGTAGGATTAACAAGGACGGTGTGACCCATCCTTGCTGCCAATTGCAGATAATGGAACTCGGACGAAGATTCCCAAGCAAAGTGCTTTTCAACAGTCTCATGCGCCACACCGTCTACTCGCAGTTTGTGGCCGGCAAGGACGTTGCATCACTGAATTACGTGGCTAGTGAGTTAGCACAGGACAAGGTGCGGTGCATGCTTTACGTTCACGTGGAGAGTGATGAAAAGGAGGGTGGCAGCTCGGCGGATGCGTAAGTACATGTATGTTTATTTGATTCCATTTTTTACAAGAAACCATCATGGTGCTAACGCCGGCAAAAACGCACGGATATACACATAGCGATGGCAGCCGAAGCAGTGGAGGTGGGCCAAGAGTAGCTAAACCGACCAAGGGTCTCGGTCTCATCACTGCTCATGCGTGTCAAACAGAAAAATACAAAAATGGAAAAATGAGCAGGAGCACTACAGAGCAAATGGGAAATCAGGGTGACGCACAGTCACGCAATGTGCAGAATGGGAAGGAATGTTGAGGAGCAGGCACACAATACATTCATTGCATACGCCCAGCAGGAGGCATCCGAATGCATACACACACATACACACACACACACACACACACACACACACACACACACACACACACACACACACACACACACACACACACACACACACACACACTGCGTCTAAAAGTCCTGGCATTGAGCAGGATTATTCATTACTGTGACGTCACTATTATGTAAAGTTGTATGCAAGAGTCCATAACCAAGAGAACACAACTTATTGTGATCTCTGTTCTATAGGCCAGATGCGATTTATGCTGCTTTCAGTACACATAATACAGCTACAATTCCGCACTGTCGAAAATCAAACACACTTTCCCGGTTGTTTGCAACAAACTATTTCGTATGGAACTGTAGTTTGTACATCAAGACGTGGACGTTAGGCATACACTCGAGCAAATCAAGCCAAACCGGATTTGCTGGTATTGTAGATTATGGTTTTGAATACACGAGCACACTGGACGGTGGAGGTTACATAATGAAGACAACGTGCCATGCACGGAACACTAAGCGCAGCTGCACACTAGTATCGGTTATTGACTCTTGATGTAAACAAATAAAAGTTCCCACATCCGGGTTGCCACCGGTTTAAAAGTGTGCTGAGAAACACAACCAGTTTTAAGAAAGTATTGCTCGTGCCAGGCAACCACCCCATCTGATTATCCAGGGCTGCAGATGCAGCGCCTAGCGGCGAGGGTGAGGTAGTGAGTCTCACGGCCAATGCCCGACAAGGGGGCGAACCTCGTTAGCTATATGTATGTTACTCCCTTGACGTACATGTTTGTTATGATGAGTTACGCCTGGTCATAGGATTTACTATCTGTGAATGCTTTAGAGTCCATTTCTCTGCACTGAAAGCAAGTCAACAGCTAGGTAGGTTGGGAAAGACATATTTTGGGGGAAACAACAAGGGGAGAGATATAGATGAAAGAACGGCTACAGTACACATGATGGTTGACAAGAGAGAAGAAGATAGATAGATAGAGAGAGAGAGAGAGATAGAGAGAAAGAGAGATGGAAAGAACTAGATAAAGAGCCTGAGTAGCTATATATATGGCAAATATGGTTGCGCAAGCAGCTACCGAGGCCACTGGAACAAAGGTGTATTACTTGAACGCGGGAAGCTACAGGGTGTGGGTCAGCAGGGGTAAGGTTGTTCGAGGCAATGTACAGGAGATGGGGAGTTAACATTATGCAGAGCGCGTCTAATAACCAGGGGCCGTATCTACAAGGTACATAATTGCTGCAGTCCTAAAACTCACACGTGTGTATCATTTTTCCAAAACATGTAGATACACAGGCTTTTCAGGAGCGTTCGTCGTGCAAATTACGCCTTTTCAAATGTCTTTCTTTTCTTCACAGCGCAAGGCTACATGAATACAATAAGAGTTTGATGCTGGAAGCTGCAGGCAAGGATTGAAACCCCCTCTTCTTACAAAGATAAACGTTGACCTTTTTTTCTTGTCTTCGCCGCAGAATCGTTCAATGTTTAAAGTATTAAGATCATGTCCACGGAGGAATCGTTCACTGTTGACGCAGAATCGTTCAATGTTGAAAGTATTAAGATCATGTCCACGGAGGAAATACCATTTAGCTATTGGCGATACCATAGTGATATCGGGTCAAGCCAGCTTCTGCATTATCCGGAGTATAACCCGCACTTTAAACACTCTTCATTCACCCTCAAAAAAGTCGGTGTGCCTTATCCTATGCTGATGAAATCAACCATGAAATACGGGGAAGATGTCTGTATTTCGTAACAAAAAATCTGGGTGCGCTTTTACTCCAAAAAACATGTACTTCAAAGTACCTCGAGCATGAACGCAAGATAGTCAATAGGTGATAGTCAATCATTTCTTCGGACTTTTCCCGTTTGCATCTTTTCCTCAAACCAGTGAACATAACAATTATGCGGGTTTTTTCTGTCATGTCAACTTCACCCAGAACAAGCGCCAGCTAACAGCATGATACAAGTGAAGATGACTGGAATAGCTAGTGTTCCCATGATGGTACGTACATGAATATCGCTAGGCTGCCTGCATGAATACTGCACTTGTTTGTGCCTACACTATTTTTGATAATTCTGGTCGTAATATACACGTCGATTCAAAAAGAAAGGGAGGGGCAACTGGCAACCTTTCTAGTCAGCCACTGCTCACTCAATGCGCTGAGTGCACCTGAAGAATGTGTCCTGTTGATGTGAAGAGATGACGTTTTGGACCTGTCACTCATCGTCTGGTTCTGACGATGGGTGACTGAATATTTTATGGATAAAACCGATTTTTCGATTACCTCAGTGCATTGAGTGAGCAGGAACTGAATGGATCGGTTGTCAGGTGACACCCCGGCCCATATCACACCATTGGCCTAGCTCCTACAAGGGATGAAGAAATTTTATGATTGCAAGTTAGACACAAACAAAGCAGACAAACCAACCAATAATCCATATCACTGTAAGACAGGTAACGTTAACGAAAATTTAATTCTAACGAGTTAACAAATTAAAAAATTGCTAACATTTGAAGTTGTTATGTGCAAAACGATACAGTCATTTGCCGGTTTTGAGACATGAGAAAGTGGTAATAAAAGTTATGATGTGGATGGAGTGGTAGAAGAAGTAGAGGGAGGAGGGAGGAGCCAAAGAAGAAAGAGGAGGTGATGGTTGAGGAGGAGAAAACATGATGATCGAGAAGAAGATCTTAAGTTGAGGATATAAATTCTTTCAAATGTAACACATGATTATACAAAGGCCACAGTAGAGTGCCACAGGGTGATATTCTTCCTAGGCTGACGTGTAGTGATAGTAGTTGTACAGGACGTCATCTAAAACAGTTATTCATTGTTTGAAATCGACTGTGTAATTTATTGCAACATGTTTTTGAGATTGAATGTAATATTCAGTACACCTGGTGCATTTCGACACGTATAATTATTTATAATTATTGATGTCATATACCGTATTTTACCGGTTGTAAGTCGACCCCGGTTATAGGTCGACCCCCGTATCTGGAGGTCTCAATTCTGAGTTTTAAAAATGTTCACCCAAAGAAGCACTACTAACCACATCCTGCTGGTAACACATCAACAAATCATGTAAACATTCCTTATTGGAGGGTGTAACGTCCCAATCCTTTAAAAAGGCCAATAAACTGGCAAAAATGTGTAAACATGCTGCACTCGTGCATGCAGTGCAGGTCATTTTTTGTAAGATACTGATAGTTCCCGGTTATAAGTCGAATCCCGGTTGTAAGTCGACCCCCGCCCTTTCTCCTTCTATTTTAAGTCGTAAAAGGTCGACTTACAACCGGAAAAATACGGTAGCAGAGTTCGGATGGAATTGAGAAGAATTGAATTTTAAGTGATAGCCTGTAATGTCGGCATTTGAACCTGGGAAGGTATAAGTGTGATTACTGTATACATGAATTGTGTGTATTCCTGAACATTCTCATGGAGTTGATCATTTGTGCTAATGTCCAAGGATATGTTTGCGAACCATGTCGTGCAGATTGACATGAGCAATGCCATGCGTACGGCATCAATGTTACCAAGCAGCGACAAGACAGCATTGTTGGAAGCCTCGCGTAACCCCAAGAGTTTGGCAGCTGTAAGTTGATGCCTTCAGTACAAACTTGTTAGTTGTTACCATGTTGAGCTCTTGTTGGTGCTGTTGTCCTCTATTGGTGGTATACGGTGAAGTTGAGTGAAATCTTCTCCGCAGAGTTGTTGTTTTTGCTACCGTTGTATGCATGAACTTCTTTTTTTAGTACACAGGGCAGAACAACAGAGACCAAAAATCTTTCTCGTAACTCCGAGTTTCGTGTTTCAAAAAACACTCATCAGACAGTTTGAGGTATTGAGCACTGTTTGCAGCGAAGACTACAGACACTTTGTCTTTTTGAAGTATGTACGTTTTGTGTGTGTGTGTGTGTGTGTGTGTGTGTGTGTGTGTGTGTGTATGCGTGTATGCATGTGTACATATTTGATTGAAATGCCGGGAAAGGTACCAGGAGGCGTGAACACTAAATACCACAATGACATCATTGATATTCAGCGGACACTTCACGAAATGGCGGAGGTACGTAGATCTACACACACAGCTTTCACTATTCGGGAAAAGAATGCGATTATTATGAATCAAGGGTTATATCTTTGTCGAATGGAAAAGAGTGGAAATATAGTTTGGTATTGGTATGGTATTGATTTATTTGAATTCGGTATCTCAACAGTACAATGTACAACTTGTTTGTCCACAAGGCTTGAAAGTGAAGAAAGTGGATGCTCCAAACATTGAAGCTCGTGCTTCCTGCCGACTGACTGACACTTGACTGACTCACGACTCCCGGTTGGAGCACAGGAGAAGAATACCGGGCTGTCCACTCGGCAAATTGTGTACTCCAGATGGTGGTACAAAGTTTTCGCACTTCAATACATCAGGCTTATATGCATTTTCCCATTTTGTTTATGTGTACAAGAGAGTCACCACAAGAAAAAGCACAATTAAGTGTTAATAAACAAACCAAAAAACATAGCATGCCCACCATACTTTATGAAACTATGAACAACGCATTGTTTTCAGCTACCACCATCAATTAACAGAAAACGAATATAGGAGAATTGTGAGTTTACACCAGTCATGCAAGGATGCGTTTTACTGACTCTAGCAATATGTAGTAACGGTGAGGCAAGATTTGTTCCCATTCTGCCATACTGAGGAGGGGGGGGGGGGGGGGAGGGGGGAGGGGAGATGAGTTTCTGCATCCAAAGGTACACCACAAGCTTTGACGATCAATACTTTATACATCCTGTCCTGAAGTTTACTACTTAGAATTAGCAAACGGTAAGTGAAAGGATGCAATCTGCTGGCAAATGTTGAGAGAGTTCTGCGTTCTCATGGCCAGCAATCGAGGACATCTGAGAGTTGTAATTTTTGTACTCCTCCGAGGTGTGATTTTTGGCGTGCTGGGCCAAGCACAAGGAAGCCATCTGCAAAAAAACTGCAGAAAATGGTTGTTGTTTGATCCTTTGGTGTAATCTTTGTTTCTAGTCGAAGCTAGTTGCTGTTTGGAGCAGAAACGCTGAAATTGACTATTTTCTGCATGTACTCATACATGTACTCATGTACTCAGGCATGCAGTCTCACTCGTATTTTAGCTCTTTTTCTGGAATGGATGCTGCTCTGCGCCCCTTGGTGAACATTTCCTGCGCTCGTGGAGCAGCTGAAAAGGACCACTGGTATGTCTGGTTCCTGGTTTGAAAGTGGAGAGTCGACTTTTGTGCCTTGAAAAAGGAGTAGAGAGCGATAAAGGTACGTCTGTGGCTGATTTTTGAGTGCTCCTCGTACATTTTTGATCGTGATAGAAATTCTCAGACCAAAGTCAGACCAAAGTCAGCGCGATGATGGTCGTACCGTTTTCTTGTGGATTTTTTAGTTGTTTCATCTCGTATCTATGTCAGTATCGTGATGGTGAAGTGGAGAGGTGATTTTCTTCCTCTATGCTTCGTTCGGCCGACTTTGCTTCGTCCTCGTTGAAAAGTGATCCTGAAAAAAAGGTCGATTCGAAAAATTATGTTGATTTTCAATGTACGTGATGACATGCGATTGCTGGCTATGTTTGCTTACAGGCAGCTGCAAGACGCGATGCGTTCATAATTATAGATGCCGAGCAATCCTATTTCCAGCCGGCAATTCAACGTCTTGCTCTACCAGTCATGTTGCACTGGAACTCAAGGTCACGCCCGGTCATTTACACTACAATACAGGCGTATCTCAAGGTGAGGCCAGTGTACTTGAAGGAAATTTATAGTAACTGTTAACCTTGTTGTTTCCACTCATGCCGTTTTCATCCTGGCAATGCATTTTCGACACAGGACTGGAATTGGCACACTCTCCTAAAACCTGTCATGCCACATGACACACAAGTGATACAACCCGTTCTGTGCTTAACGATCTTTTTCCAATACAATGATTGTTACGTAATATGTCACAACATTGTTGTGTTCAGGAAAGCCGGTCAGTGGCACAGGGTTGCTTGAGGCTATTCGAAGAAGAAAAATCCAGGTTTGCTGCCAAGATCGTCCGTGGCGCATATCTGAAGCTGGAGGCAGACAGGGCGCATGCTCTGGGCTACAGTAACCCGATATGCAGCAGCTACGAAGAAACTAATGACAGCTACAACCAGATCGTGCGCTTCATGTTCGACAAAGTCCGAGAAGACGCGGCGAGTCTCATGGTTGCAACCCACAATGTTGAGAGCATCACTCTTGTGCGGGACCTGTGAGTACCTACATACATGCAACTTGATGTTGTTTGAATTTTCCTTTGTGCTGTTAAACTGGGAATTGTCGGTGGTGTAATATTTTCGGTATTTCCCAAAATCAATGGTTCGGTAGCGCGACATTTTTTGGTAAACTAGTTTTCCAGATCTGTGTGGCATGGCGTGGTTGAATTTCTGGCGCATTTTCTGATAGGTAAAAAATACCTGTTACGAAGTTACCGAAAATATATCTCCCCCGAAATTTTCCGGTTTTGCAGTTCTCTTTAGGAATCTGTTACTACTGAGTGAAAAGGGTGTCATAGAGAAAAGGGCATGCTTGGAGGCATGTTGTAGCTGTTATTCTCATGGTACATGTACTTGGTAATGGAGTCAACGTTTTTTCCGCAAAAGATTCGAAAATACAAAAGATCAAATCGATAAAATTATGATGTCATTGTGTTTTGTACACACGATGGATATTTTTTTGCTATTGTCATGAATCAATGTACTGTGGCAGTGTGCGTAGCATGGATCACTACCCTCCTCACCTTTCACCATTCTTACCATACCCTAGAATAAAGCCAGGGTGCTAGGCAGGCAATATAGCCGTTAGCCCGGTTTGCATTTTCCTGTCCTGCTTTCAAGAAAATGATGAGCTACATCAGTACACACTCATCCACTATGCTGGCGTCGTAGACTGAGTTAGTCACAAGAACACTGTCTGAGTAGTCACCATGGTTTGTTAGTGCTCCAAATCTTGCAAGACATCGACATATCCACATAGTATTTACACTTGCTGGATGCGGCAGCAGATTGCTCCCGAGCGCCATTTCCTCCGACCTCTTCGCATAAATGGCAATGATCATTGGCCATGATTTGTGTGATTGTACTCACACACGTGTAAAGTAAGCTGTGACTCTATCCACTGGCGTATTTCTGCTAGTTCAAGCCAGTGGTGGGTTGTTGATCTTGTCATGCACCTAAGTCTCCAGGGTGTTGTAAGTATATCATGTTGTTGTGCATAGAACAATGTGCTATTCTGGTCCTGTATCAGGATGAAGCTACATGACATACACCATGGTGACGGCGAAAGAGTGTGCTTCGGTCAGATATACGGCCTGGCTGACCACCTCACATCTGATCTAGGTGAGTACTGTCCTGCTCAGGCTTGCCTAGTGTCACGCCCTGCTACATTGGGTCTGCTCGCCTTTTCCCACTTTTCTCATATATGATATTCCATCTAGTGAGCTTCTATGGTTACACAATAAGCTGAACTGGTATTCAAACTGCACCCTGGTCTTACCAGCAAAGTACCATTCGCACTTGTATTTGCTTGTGCTGAAATGCAAGCTCAGGGCTTAAGTTGCAGAGCGGACTTCAGGCTAATATTTGATGAAACAATAGAGCGCTTGTACCCGGACAGTACTGAGTTTCGATGAAAGATTCTGCAAGTTCCGGGTAGTCCTAGAGTGGCTGCTTTGTTTCCGTGTGCTTCATTGTACTGCGTTGCCCTTGTTGATGTGGGTTGCAACAAATATCTTACATAACGCAGGTTGGTTTTCTCAGGGTGTACTTGTAGGCTGGTGGGCTGAAAGCCTGTACAATTGTGCTACACATGCGTGCTAATATTGTGTCTTAATTTGCGTTCTGCTCTTAACGCCAGCTGCGCATGGGTATATCACGTACAAGAGCGTCCCATCCGGACCCGAGGACCGTGTGCTGGGCTACCTTGCTCGGCGCGCACAGGAGAACAATGCTGTGTTCAGCCGTCTGAATTCAGAGTTGTCGCATCTCCAGGCAGAGCTACTAAGTCGTCTTCCACTCAGATCCACATAGGGTGCCGTTCTGTTCTATTTACTGATGTAAATCTTCTTCGATATATACGTGTAAAATGTACCAATACTGGCTTGCAGTTCACATAAGAATCTGATACCAAACGTTTAGATCAAAAAATTGTGATACCGGTAGTATGGACTATTATTATTACACGATAATGTCAACCGTTCAGTTCTTTCGACTCTTTTGATATCATTTCTGCAGAATTCTCTTTTGATATCATTTCTTCAGAATTCTCTTTTGATATCATTTCTTCAGAATTCTCTTTTGATATCATTTCTCCAGAATTCTCTTTTGATATCAATTGAATATTTTCTCTCTGTACTTTGAAGGTAAATTTGATTTATGCAGCGTTTAAAAGTTGGAATGCTCTCATGTGAACTGGTGGAAATGAATACCCTCAAATTTGATTTTGCATAAAAGCATAATTATAATTATTGGATACATTTGCAATGACATAATCCTATTTTCTGATTTATCTCTCCTTCTAAATTTCTATTGGATCAAGATTCAAGTTTACTTCTGTTTTCCGAGTTTACTTCTATTGGTCTTAACACCCGAGTTTACAACTACTTGTGATTTATGCTTGAAAATTTCTGGACTTGAAATCTTGACATCCAGTCTGTGTGGTCCATTCAAATCGTGGATCATGAGAGGGCTTGTACCAGGGCAGTAAGTACATGAACCGGCACATGTTCTGTATATCCAAGGTCACGTGACTGGTACAGCATAATGGTGAGTACTGGGTAGTTAGAAATAGTAATGTAGTTTGAAAGATATGCCACTGGATTCTGCTGGTTGGGACATTGTTTTTATAAATTGTCGGCCGTTATTACTGTATTGAGTTCGTCAGGGGGGGGGGGGGGGACAAGAAGAAGTTTCCATACAGGGATCACGGGCGATAATTAGGGGTGTGCAGATAATGCTCGAAAAGCAGTGAAATTGGCAGAACCATACAAACCTTATGGCGGGCAATTCCTCGAATTCTGCTCTATTTCTTTATCCACATACCAAACATGCATGAAACGAACCAGAAAAAGTACCGAATTCTGCCAATTTTTCTGCCGGCATTATCCGCATATGCCTAGAGAAAATCCGCCTCTCCGCGAGATGGAAAGTTACCCTTACACTACATTGACCAGACACCCTTAGAGTTATGTAACGTGAAAGAAAGACAGTTATCTGCAGTGCCCTACTGCCACTAACAGTTATCCCTTGATAATGCCGGCAGACAATTAGGCAGAAAGTGGTACCGTTTTCTGGTATGTTTCGTGCATGGGGATAAAGAAATCGAGCAGAATTCAAGGAAGTGCCTGCTGTAGGGTCTCTGTGGTTCTACCAATTTCAATGCGTTTCGAGCAGAATCCGCGAAGGGCTAACTGCCACAATGAGTGGACAGTGAATCAGTCGAAGCCCAAGAATCCGCGTCGTTTCTTCAAAATCAACATCAATGATGAGTGTTTTAATGAACATACCGATAACATAGGCACTTTGGCTGTGTGTTGTGTCAATTTTGTTGTGTAATTTAGTAATTTCATGTTCATTCTTGATTAAGTTTGCTTTCATGATGTAGTGATGGAGTGCAAGGCCTCGGTGAATTTTTTGCTTCAGCCTGGTGTGGCCTGGTGTGGCCTAGCTAAGGTCTTATCCGATTCCATTGAAGTTCATCATAAGAAAGTTCTAAAAATTTTGTTCTCGAAGAAACCTTCCTTTCCCTCCAATAAGTTGTACTTATTAGCTCAGACTACTCCGTTAGAGCAACGCCGACTAACTTGCCTCTGTATATTGGTTCATCGAATGCTCTTGGGTTGTGTTCCTGAACATATAAAGCCTTATAACTGGTTTGTTTCGGGCCGCTCAACCAGAAACAAAGTGTCTCTTCCCAAGGCCAAGTCAACACAATTCACAAGATCGCCATTCTTCCAGGGCTACTGTGCATGGCTACAACTTCCCGACTCAGTGAAGACTTCTGCATCATTGAAAGAATTTAAAGTGAATCTGAGGGCCTGCTGATGACTGAGTGCACCATAATAATAATACTTGCAAGTAAAAACGAATCAATATAGCTTTTCGGCTGTTTCCTTTTCATGTATAATAATCTTCTCCTTCTTTTACCATGGTTGGCTATCACCCACATCTTCCCGTTTTGGCTGCCATCGGAAGCCATAAGATGTTGAATAAATAAATAAATAAAGCAAGCATGGTACAGGTGCTTGCTCAGTTCCGCTCTTCCTCGTCACCATGGTCACGGTGTTTTGAAAGAGGGTGCATACCGTGTATGTGTGTGGTATGAGGGGAAAGGAGGGGAATCGCACCAGTGCTGGTCAGCATTTCAAAATTGAATTTCACACAGATCGTACCAATGATGATGTGGAAAATAGAATAATCATCATGAGTGAAACTGAGAATACTAAACACCAAGCCAGCTTAGTGATAATATCGCCATCAACGGACAAAGTACCGCTTCGTAGGTGTATGTGACTTGGTGTTAGTAACGAGGTCGCGAGGCGAGGAATGCAGCATTATGCAGTAAAAAGACCACAGTAGCAATAAGTTGATGTAGGTACAGCAGGCTTATATTGAAATAATTTTTTTTACAAGTTATCCGTTTTGTCCAACACTAACGGTTATAAGCAGAATACTGTTGAGTCAAAAATGTGCAACAATTAGCGCAAAACTGACTGAGGAGATCATGACATTCAACGACCTGATGCTTACATGTAGCTGCATCGCGTCTAGAATGCGCAAACCAGCAGCCTTCCAACTTGGAAGGTTCTAAGTTATGAAGTAACGTAAGAAAGGGAGTCAGTTTTGTGCTAATTGTTGCACATTTTTGACTCAACAGTATTCTGCTTATAACCGTTAGTGTTGGACAAAACGGATAACTTGTAAACTTTTGGTCCTCTTTTTAAATTATTTTTTCTGTGTGTTTGATGTGTTAATCGTAATAACGTTTCAATGTGCACCACTCGGATCAAGAGGCAAGAGCTACACTTTGTCTGCTACAAGGAACAGTCAATGGTTGCTGCATCGTCCAGAAAGGGCTATTCTTCGGGTATGGCCAGTGTGAGTGATCTGTGTAGACGTCTGGTGAAGTTAAGCCTTGCCTTGCCTCCACGGGCAGGTGATGCTGTTGTCACCTGTTCAGAAGCACCATCAGGCTGCTCATCGTCGATCTTCAGCTTCTCGGCCAGCTCATCAGGCACATCAATTGTGTTGAATCTCTGCATCTTACGCCGTTGACCCTTCAACATTTCACTGGTTAGCTGTGGATGGAAGATCTTGAGGTGATTGTAGGATTTCTTCACACGTCTAGAGCGACGCGCTTCATTTCGTTCTTTCATAGCGACGATCGTCAGAATTGAACTTCTCAGTACCAGCTCATCATCCATACTGTCGATGTTGTGCTGTTTCAAGTAGGATTGCAGCTGTGTAGGCGCGAGATCCTCCACATCCACTGCTCCTTCAGTGTAGGCCCTGAGGAAATCGAAGTACTCCCTGGCACTGGGGAAACGGATTGTCATGTTGTCGTCTTGAAACCCGTGCACCACTTTCAAGCCGGTTTCCAAGCAGTGGTTTTTCCAATAGGCTAGTGAGCGGAACTTCATACCGGTCACCTCTTCCTCACTCTTTCCAGTCGTCAGCAAAGACAAGTCCGATGCATACGGGCCGGTGGTTAAGGTGATGTTTGCACACAGCGAACCGCCAGGCTTCAAGCTCTCATGAATGCTGGCCATTGTTGAGCAGAGGTCCTCCTCCTGTACCCAGTGCAGTACAAAATTGGAGAAAATCCAGTCGAATGGACCGTACTTCACTGCATCGCCCATCAAGCCAGGTATGTAACGCAAATTCCTGTGTTTTACCGGATCGTAGTTCAATTCCATTTCCGCTACTCGAACTCGTTCAAAGTTCGGATCTATGGCAATGACACTGCCATCTGCACCCACTCGGGATGCTAGCTCTCTTGCTAGTCGTCCTGTGCCACAGCCAAGATCAAGAATACTCTGTCCCGACACGACAGAAATATGGTTGTGATACAACTGTCGGCCATAGTGATACTGCAAACTGGAATGGTCGTCATACAACTCAGCCAGTTCTGAATCCATCCTCTTTGCGTCCTCCCTTTTCTGCACTGGAGCAGTTAGTTGATGTTTGTTGTAAGGCGTTGTGCAAATGTGTGTTTTTTATCCTTTGTTTCATTACGGACTGATGGAGTCCATGTGCACATTGTCAGTCCCTGCCGAGACCTGCCGATCTGGAACGTATCATGCCACCTGTCCGTATGCCTGTGTAGAAACTAGCCATCATGGAAACAGGCCAATAAGAAACCAATCCAAAATACACTTTGAAGGACGTTCTAATCTCTTAAAGTACACCCTGGGTGACATTTCACGAGTGTACGGCTCTCTGAGCCAGAAACGAAGTCACACTCGCGTGGTGCAGTTGTTAGGGGCAGTCTGAGTGATCGCCGCCAACGAAACTAAGATTACCAGGGACACATGCCTGTTACGTTGGTGTGAGTGGTATGTGACAGTGTTTTGTTTTCCATGATTGTCTAGGCTAGCATACTTTGTTTACGGATGCATATACATGTACAATCATGACCCCCAATCCTCAGTGGTATTGCCTCCTTCCCATTTCAGTCGCCTCTTTGACATGAGGGACAGCCCTGAGCCTCTCAGGATGTGATGGAGTGTTACTAGCAGGCTGGCCACCGTCACCAATGCAGTATTCCTTCGCACTACTACATGATTGTACATGATAATATTGTAGTATCCCTGCCCGACCAATACGGAAGCAGTACGGAACTAATACGGAACGACCTTATGTTGTATCTCCGCATATAAGCGTACGGCGTCTGCTGCATAAAAGCGGCTGCGCATTTCTGTTTTGATGAAGAGAAGAGAAGATTAGATTAGATTGGATAGCAATGAAAGCTAACTCGAAGAATAAGGATTCAGCCTCTAGGTGAGCACCGGAGAGAAAGTTATTTATTTTGCCGCTTCTTCTTTCACGAACGATTATATCTCAGGTGTGTACCTGAAAGTAGAATAAAAGTAATTATTGTTGATTTCACCGCGCCTACCACTCGGCTACCTATTACATTGGTGGCAGCGGTGGGATCGGCTAACCATTACATTGGTGGCAGCGGTGTAGTTTAAAATATAACGACGTGATTCGACCCCAGACCCCCATGGCTCAACCCGCTGCAGCTCCGTGCGACGAATCAAGATGAGAATCATGTTTCTTGCCTTCCTGGGCTTGGCCCTGTTTATTAGCTTGCAGCACAGCCAGGGTGCTAGCGTGGATCACCCTTCTCTACGCATGGCATCCACCGGAGACTTCGATGGCGATTCCAAGCGACCCGCTACCTACATGATTGTATACTACCGGCAGTGGTGGCGAAGCTGATGAGAACGACGACATGCAGGCTGCTGACCAAGACAAGAAGGGTATTCCCCAAGATCTGCAGCGTTTGATTTTCGCCGGCACGCAGCTGGCAGACGGCCGAACCCTGAGTGACTACAACGTTCAGCAGGAGTCCACTATTCACTTGGTACTTCGTGTCCGTAGTGGGATGCAGATTTTCGTCATCACTCTTCCTGGCTAGACCATCACTCTTTACGTCGCGCAAAGCGATGCTATCGACAATGTGAAGACCACGATTCAAGACGAGGAGGGAGGTCATTTGTCTGACGCCGAGCTAGCCGCTCTGAGTGACCGGCTCAACCAAGATGAAGATAAAACCTGGCTTGCCCTCCGCCGTAGCTCCAGCCGCCGCCGTGGTTACTAACGCTGATTCTAGGTATGGCATTTTCTTTCCTCTCTTCCTTCAGTCTCCCTGTTCTTTTCAGTCCTCCTTTATGCGAGTGTGTGAATCCAGTTTAGTTTGGTAGGCGTCTGATCATGGTGAGCCACGGCTTACCCAGCTAACGTGGGACAATGTGTGTGACAACGCCCCTTATAGTTATAGTGTATTCAGTTCGGTTTTGAACTCCGATGTTCCTGGCGGGTTGTGCCAGCGTTGTGCAGCAAGAGTGCTGTGGATTTTCAGGTCCTATTTGGAGGACAGTTCTTTCCCCTTTTTACCCCGAGAGATCGTGTGAACCTGGTGTGCTTCTACTTTATGATTTGTTATCGGTTCATTTCTTCTGTCTACTCTAAACGTTATCATTTCCGATATAATTTGCCATCTTCCGGTTGACGCTGTGTTCGTAACTCTTCACTAATTTTTTGAAAATCACGAGGGCGTGATTATCTGTAGGAAGGGAGGGTGTAGTATCCCTGCCCGACCAATACGGAAGCAGTACGGAACTAATACGGAACGACCTTATGTTGTATCTCCGCATATAAGCGTACGGCGTCTGCTGCATAAAAGCGGCTGCGCATTTCTGTTTTGATGAAGAGAAGAGAAGATTAGATTAGATTGGATAGCAATGAAAGCTAACTCGAAGAATAAGGATTCAGCCTCTAGGTGAGCACCGGAGAGAAAGTTATTTATTTTGCCGCTTCTTCTTTCACGAACGATTATATCTCAGGTGTGTACCTGAAAGTAGAATAAAAGTAATTATTGTTGATTTCACCGCGCCTACCACTCGGCTACCTATTACATTGTTCCGTACTGCTTCCGTATTGGTCGGGCAGGGATACTACAATAATTATTATAACCTAACAATGATTGTACACGTACATGTACGTGCTATATCCAGACATGTAGTTAAAACACATTTGGGGGCAAGGGCCACAACGACACAGTATTTACCATCAGTTTCGGAGGAGTAGTCGCATACAAGTAAGAACCAACAGTAGTGATATAAGGCAATGAATAAAACTATATGCGTACTCATATCACAACCATAGCAACGAAAAAAGTATTCCATACCGTTTTCGGTATTAATTTAAAGTAAGCGACAACGCCGACAATAGTTTTAGAATTGCGATACACAGAACGAGCTGTAAGCCTTTGTGAAATGACTGTAGAGCTCGTTCTGTTTATCGCAATTCTAAGACCATGTTCTTGTCACAATTATCAATGGGGAATTGTGGGTTGCTCCCTACATGGGAGCTCGCGCTATTCCTGCCGACTTTAATTTTCATTTGACTGACTCACGACTGCCATCCAGAGCACACGAGAAGTCCCTCGAACTGTCCACTCGGTAAACCTGCAAGAAAGGACCACTCCCTGCTCAATACACAGTGTTTCGGGGAATTCACCCCTCATCAGTTGAGCTTGAGTAGGCTGACGATAGGCCTTGACGGATTATGCTAATATTTTCGTGAAATTATGCTTTTCGCATTGCTGAAAAAATTGCAGAATTATGCTTTTTTTTATGCTAAAAGTTATCATATTATGCCGCATTATGCTCACATATGCTGCTGATGTATATGATGGTTCTGTGCAAAATACCAGGGGAATTGTTTTGTAGAGGGCGTTGTACTGTAGTAGCAAAAGTTCAACGGGGTCACCGCACCGTCCGACCTAGCTACGACCGTCACTGATTGTAGTGGACTGGACATGTTATCAAGGGAGTCGTAAACCTACGACTTCCTGGTGCATCTACTTGTACTTATACTTGTACAACTATGGAATTTGATGCGAACAGGCGGATTATTCCAATTTATGCGATTCAAATGCAATTTGCCTCGAATTATGCGATTGTTCGATTTTGGTAGAAATTATGCGAAACATTATGCTAGCATAATCCGTCAAGGCCTAGCTGAGGAAGATTGTGCCTCAAGAGCACCACTTACATGTATATACATGTACTTGTAGTGCTCTCCAGGCACAAACATCACCAGGGATACGAACATACAGAGACGCTCCGTTTCCAGCCCGACAAACCCCTCGTAAACACCAGATGGCCTAATGAGATGTGAGTAGTGACGCTGGTGCCTTGCAGAAATTCGACAGAACTAGGGGACCCCAAAATTAATTTTCACAGCACATCAGAAGGCACATCAGTCACAGCAGAAGGTTTTTTATTCTACTTCTTTTTTTTTGATGCTGAAGTGCACAGTCCAGCAGGGAACGTATTGAGAAGACAGAACCAAGGCCAGTTTTTAGACGTGTCAATACAGTGGGGAGCTGGGGAAGGCTGCTGATGATTATTTATCTCGGGTTGAGCGGCAGAACCAAGGATCCAATGCAAACAAATTGGATAGAATAAAAAATAGAAAATAAGTAAGTACTTGAGGAAGCGAAATGAATTGACTAATTCCATGGCGGAAGAGGTACAGAGACTCGGAGAGGTTTGGACTTACTCGGAGCGAGACACAGAGACAGATGAGAGATAGAGAGACAGATAAACCCATAGACGGAGAGACAGGCCGACCGAGAGAGAGAGAGAGAGAGAGAGAGAGAGAGCGAGATTTGCCGCATGGAAATCGGATAATACATGTAAAATTATAATGAATTTGAAGAACATGAATATTTCGGAGCATATGCTGTTACACTACGAATGTGGCAATTAGCTATAATTCAGGTGATGAAACGCCATAAAGACAGATTCACCAATCTCACAATACCCGCTCGATTAAAGAGGGTAATAGTCAGATGATTGAGGACAAAAGGGGGACGGAAAACGAGGAAAGGTCGCGTTGCGTGTGGTGATATACAACAACATAGGCAGTAAGTTCATTTACTTGAAGTGGAATTATGCATGTTTCGTTGCATACGCTATTACACGAGAAATGTGGTAATTAGCTCTAACTGGGCGATGACACGCACTAGAGACTGGCTGGCAAGTCTCCCAGCACCCGTTCGATGATAGAGGGTGATAGTGAGGTGATTAAGGATAAAAGGGCGATGGGCAAACGAGGAAAGGTGGCGTTGCGCGTGGTGATACGCAACATCATGGGCAATGGCAGCAGTCTCAACACTGTCTCACGTACCTCCGACTTCGTTCCACGAATCTCTCGGCACGACACTAAAACTCTGTTTGACATCGTCAGCTGGTTTCTATGACGAACGAATGCCTTGAAATCTTCAAACGTTGAGTAGACGTAGCGTTGAAGAACAATTGGCTGCGACATTAGGAGCAAGATTTTTGACTGTAGATAGGAAAAGAGAATACCATGTGAGACGGTGACTTTACTTACCCCACCAAAATTGGATCTGTTTATCTCTCTGATAAATTTTCTAACGAGTACTGAGAAGACCCTTGACCCGATGTCCTTCAGCGTATCAACGCACTTGTCATCGATATCCCATTTACCCGGCTTTGCTAGGAGTTGGCGCGCGCCTTCCAGCTCTGGTTCCCAGCATCCCAAGCTAGTGTGACCAACTTGAATCGATGTTTGGCTTTGTGTCGGCGGATGGGTGAGTAAGAACAAGAGCATCTTAGACACAGAAAATAACTGGCAGTCTGATCGGCCACTGGAGATTCCGCAGTAACGGTTAGAGGACACTTGCTCCAGGTTGCACTTCTCAATAATGTTGCGGGAATGGCGAACGGTGGCATTAAGACGTTGACTTGATTTCACCACACGACGAACGTTGTTGCGCGCTGTTGGGCTAAGGTATTTATGTTCCATGTTCTCAAACAGGAAGATGCCGGACACAAGTAGAACACACCAGAGATTATTCTTCCAAGTCTGCCTCGGTTCATATATTTTCGGACAGCCGGCCAGCTCCCTGCGCATTACTGTGACAAGGAGAAGCAGAATGTCTTCTCCCACGTCCTTGAGCGAGCAAAGTTTGTTTGGCAGAGTGCGGGCTGGCAATCCCTTGGGAGCGCTACACAGGCGCTTGGTCCACTCATCCGATTGTTGGAGTGCTGGGGAACCCATTCTGGTTCCACTGCTGCTAACGTTGCTGGACCATACACGTCCAGGTATACTCGATACTAGCAGCAAAAAATACACAGTGGCCAACATCATCAATGTCTTGCACTTGTACACGATGACAATTTGTTGATGGTGTCGAACTGACTTCATCAGCACAGCTCGGCCTATATATCTGGCACGAAGTGGCTGTTTATTCGCTTCCACTCATCGGAGAAAATAGGATAAGCGCGTGACAAGAAAGGCCTGAGCCCCTCCGAAAGTCCAAATCGTTGGCCCCCTGTCCGTGTAAACGAACTAGAAGAAGACTTGATTCAACTTCAGCACGTTACCTTCGCAATTCATTTCGATATCGCACGTTTCTCAAGTTGATCGTTTACAATGGAAATTTGGAAAAGAAAAATTGCGGACGTGATCAAAAGGAGTGCCTCATTTGCATACCTGTCTTTTAAACTACTAAGCGACTCATTTATTCTTATTTATTTAAATTGCGGCGCCTTACGTTGCTGTGCGTGTGTGTTTTTTTTCTGTCTGTGTGTAACTGGTTGAACGTGTTCCGGAAACACAGAGTGAAATAATATACAGACACAAACTGGAGATCAAGGTTCCCGAGTAGATTACAATAGACTTGAGTATGCCTGTACTACTTGAGAACGGTTTTATTCACAACACCATGAAGTAAGAGTCAAAGCAAAAAGACAATTCAATTTCGGAAATAAATAGAACACTCAACATTGACGCTATACTCAGCAACGTCACTAGCGGGTTAAGCAACCCGTAAACGAGCACGTGGCCACCTCCTGTGCCTGGGTTCGAGCCGCGATCGGAGCTCATTCTCAGAATCTGTACGAGTCAGAGGCAGTTGATTCGATATGACATACGAGTCCTTTCTTTTGATTTCATATCCTTCTTTTTCCCTCCACTTACTTTTATTTATCGCCGTGGTTGGCAATCACCCACTCTCTTAACATTGGCCGGTGTTTCCACCGAGTCTTGAGATATTGTAATAAATATAAATATAAAAAAGATCATGTTATTTGACTAAAGTCGTCCAGGTTTATTCAAAAAGAGTGTGATTTGGGAAGAGGAATGAAGCCCAAAGTCTTACTGTGGGTGTCTTTT